>NC_064858.1:84754142-85099142 GCF_024139225.1 Suncus etruscus
CACCACCCTAGGGGTGCTGGGGGCCTACAAAGCAATGTCCAGTGATGCTCCAGGGCTTCTAGGGCTGCATATGGCTAGCCATGGGGGACTAAGTGGTTTGATGGATTGAACCTCAGTTGGCCACATGTAAGGCACATGCCTTTTTTTTTGGGGGGGGTGGTCACACCCGGCAGCACTCAGGGGTTGATCCTGGGCTCCACGCTCAGAAATCGCTCCTGGCAGGCTCGGTGGGACCTTATGGGATGCCCGGGATTTGAACCAATGACCTTCTACATGAAAGGCAAACACTTTACCTCCATGCTATCTCTCGGCTCCTATAGGCACATGCCTTTAGCCCCTGTACTGTATGTGTTCAATGACCTTGGGTTTGATACCTGACACTGCTGAAAAAGAAAGTATTGGGGCCCGTGAGGTGGTGCTAGAGGTAAGGTGTCTGCCTTGCAAGCGCTAGCCAAGGAAGGACCACAGTTTGATCCCCTGGTGTCCCATATGGTCCCCTCAAGCCAGGGGCAATTTCTGAACGCTTAGCCAGGAGTAACTCCTGAGCATCAAATGGGTGTGGCCCCCCCAAAAAAAGTATCATTTCTCTGGGTGGGGGAGATAGATGGACCCCCCCTTTTTTCTTTTTTTTTGGTTTGTGGGCCATACCCAACAGTTGCCAGGGGTTACTCCTGGCTCTGTGCTCAGAAATCCCCCTGGCAGGCACGGGGGACCATATGGGATGCCAGGATTCGAACCACTGTTGGTCCTGAGTCCACTGTTTGCAAGGCAAACGCTATACCGCTGTGCTATCTCTCCGACCCCTGGACCCCACATTAAGTCCCAGCACAGCACTGGAATGGCCTTTGAAGCCCCAACACTCTGGACTAGCAAGGCTGTAGTGCCAGACCTTTGATTAAATGGCCCATTTCCGTTGGCCAAGTATCACTCAAATATCCCCTCAGCACTGCTTGGGAGCCCACACCTCTAAAAGGGAAGAAAAGAAAATTGTTCTGCACAGTTCTGCAGAATGAAGCTATAGGATACTGCAGCACAGAAACAGATAAAGGGAAGTGAGAAAAATTCAAATTAATGAAGCCTGGTTCAGGTTTGGTTTTTAATCTTTTGGGACTGGGCTATATGTAGCAGGGCTGGGCCCCTAGTTTGGTGCTGCTGGAGGCTGGGTTTGGCAGTGCTGGTCTGGAAGTATAAAGGCTCCACTATGCATGACGGGTACTCTAGTCCATTGAGTTATCACCCCAGTCTTGCATAGGAACTGGTTTTAAGTAGCTCTGTTGCAATACAATGCAACACCAAACAATATATGCCCTGAAGAGCTAGATGTGATTTATCAGCTGTTCTTTTTTTGTTTGTTTGTTTGCTCAGGGGTTACTCCTGGTTCTTCGCTAAGAAATTGCTCCTGGCAGGTTTGGAGGACCATATGGGATGCCAGTGTTGAACCCAGATCTGTCCTGTGGTTCTGAGTTGGCCATGTGCAAGGCAAAAGCCTTACTGCTGTTCTATTACTCTGGCCTCAATTTATCAGCTGTTGATCTAGACTCTTCCTGTTAACACTAGTTATCTTCTTCACCAAAGACAAACTAACCAAAGCCCCATAAAAACAGCAATAATAAGTAATCGTTTTACCTTAATAGACCTTTCTTTCCTAGAATTTTGGTTTAGTTTCTAAATCTCTGGACAACACTCTCTAAGACCAATTTACTAGTAACAATATTCATCAACAGCGTTCCTGCCCTTTTCCCTTTTTTTTTTTTTTTTTTGGTGGTTTTTGGGTCACACCCGGCAGTGCTCAGGGGTTACTCCTGGCTCCATGCTCAGAAATTGCTCCTGGCAGGCACGGGGGACCATATGGGACGCCGGGATTCGAACCGATGACCTTCTGCATGAAAGGCAAACGCCTTACCTCCATGCTATCTCTCCGGCCCCCCCTTTTCCCTTTTCTGAATCTACAGTATAATGTAGAACTAAATTAATTCTACACTTGAATGTCACATGAGTTAGGAACCTTTTCAATAATTTTAGTTTGTCATTTTAGTTACCTAGCAGTCCACCATTTTTTTTTTTTTTTGGTTTTGTTTTGCTTTTCGGCCACACCCAGTAATTGCTTACTCATGGCTATGCACTCAGGAATTACGGGAAATTACTCTGCAGTGCTCACTCAAGGGGTTGAACCTGGTTCTGCAGGATGCAAGACTAGTATCCTGCCCTGTGCTTTATCTCTTCAGGCCACCATTTTTTTTGGGGGGAGTCACACCCGGCAGCACTCAGGGGTTACTCCTGGCTCTATGCTCAGAAATGGCTCCTGGCAGGCTCGGGGAACCATATGGGATTCCGGGATTCGAACCACCGACCTTCTGCACGCAAGGCAAATGCCTTATAACCTCCATGCTATCTCTCCAGCCCCATAAGCCACCATTTTTTTTGGGGGGGGGGCACACCTGGCGATGCTCAGGGGTTACTCCTGGCTGTCTACTCAGAAATAGCTCCTGGCAGGCATGGGGGACCATATGGGACACCGGGATTCGAACCAACCACCTTTGGTCCTGGATCGGCTGCTTGCAAGGCAAACACTGCTGTGCTATCTCTCCGGGCCCAGCCACCATTTTTTAAGGCTGTGGCAGCAAGTGCTCTATGCTCTTCCTAGCTCGATGCTTGGAGAACCATATGATGTTGGGGATTGAACCTGACTTTTAGCATGCAAAGCATGTGCACTAGCTCCCTGGCTCAATTTAGTACATTTTTAGGGTCAAGAATTGCTTGGAGGGGCCGGAGAGATAGCATGGAGGTAAGGCATTTGCCTTTCATGCAGGAGGTCATCGGTTCGAACCCCAGCGCCCCATATGGTCCCCCGTGCTTGCCAGGAGCAATTTCTGAGCCTGGAGCCAGGAATAACCCCTGAGCGCTGCCGGGTGTGACCCAAAAACCAAAAAAAAAAAAAAAAAAGAAGAATTGCTTGGAGATGGTGCATGAGGTAGGGTGTTCGCCTTGCATGCTCTAACCTAGGAGGACTGCGGTTTGATCCCCTGGTGTCCCATATGGTCCCCCCAAGCCAGGGGCGATTTCTGAGCGCATAGCCAGGAGTGACTCCATTGTATCACTGGGTGTGGCCCCCAAAAAAATCTCTTGGAGGGGCCAGAGAGATAGTACAATATTTCTCTAGGGTAAGGCGCTTGACTGGTATGCAGTGGGTTTGGTCTCCACCATCTCATCTGAACTCTGAACTAACTGGTGTGGCAAAAACACCCCAAACACACAAACAAAAAGCAGTTTTTGGAAGGTCTGAAGAGACAGGTAGGATACTTTTTTTGCATATGGCTGATCTGGGTTTGTTCCCCTGGTCTCCCATGTGGTCCTCCAAGCACTCCTGGGGTGATCCAGGAACTCAGATTCAGCCGTGAGTCCTGTCTTGAGCACTACCAGTAGCTGTTCTAGGAAACCCACCATTCCTTTATTTGAAGCTAATTCAGTCTTTATTTGAGCTACATCCAGCAATGTTTAGGGATTACTCTTGGCTCTGAACTCAGGAATCATTCCAGGGGCCAGAGAGGTGGTGCAAATGGTAAGGTGTCTGTCTGCCTTGTGCACGCTAGCCCAGGACAGACCGTGGTTTTATCCTCTGGCATCCCATATGGTCCCCCAAGCCAGCAGCGACGTCTGAGTGCATAGCCAGAAGTGACCCCTGAGCATCACTGGGTGTGGCCAAAAAAAAACCAAAAACCGGAAGAAAAAAAAAAGCCATGAGTAAGACAAGCACCTTACCCTCTGTACTATCACTCTGACCATTTTTTGTTAGTTTGTTTTTTAGTTAGTTTGCCACACCCAGCAGCGTTCAGGGGTTACCCCTGGCTCTGCACTCAGAAATCACTGCTGGCAGGGCAGGCTGGGTGGGGGGCATATGGGATGCTGGGGATTGAACCTGATTTCATCCTGGATGGGCCTTGTGCGATGCCCTACCACTGTGCTATCACTCTGGCCTGGCCCCACTTTTGATGTGGCAAGGATTGAACTTGGGGTCTCCCAATACAAGTGGCCACATTCCTAATCCTTGGAACCACTGGCCACATCTCTGGCCCTCAGAAACAACTTAAGTCAATCTTTCATTATGGAGATATCTAAAATTTAATTTCCTGTTCCCTATCCCTCTTCCTCAGAAGGCTTGATTATTTCTATTCATGTGTGCAATTCTCAGATTTCACCTTTTCTCAATAACGAAAACAGCAAAGTAGAGAACTGGGGGACCCGACAGACTATCATCAAACACTTTCGATCCAAATAGGGTAATTTCCTTCCCTTTTCTAAGAACAGCCAGAAGGGGCGGTAGGTAGGGTTTTTGCCTTGCATGAGGCTGACCCGGGAGGGGCCCAGTTTGATTCCTGGCATCCTATATGGTCCCCCAGCCTGCCAGGGGCGATTTCTAAGTGCAGAGCCAGAAGGAACCCCTGAGCACCGCCAGGTGTGACCCCAAAAGCCAACCAACCAATAAATAAATAAATAAAGTTTAAAAAAATACATCCAGAAAATAAGTAGATTAAGGAATGTGCCTATAATAAATGTAATAATTTATTGTTTTAATTTATATATTTTTTATTTTTATTTATTTATTTATTTATTTATTTGTTTATTTATTTATTTATTTGGTTTTTGGGCCACACCCGGCAGTGCTCAGGGATTACTCCTGGCTGTCTGCTCAGAAATAGCTCCTGGCAGGCATGGGGGGACCATATGGGACACCGGGATTCGAACCAACCACCTTTGGTCCTGGATCGGCTGCTTGCAAGGCAAACGCCACTGTGCTATCTCTCCGGGCCCTATTTTTATTTTTTTGATTTTTGGGTCACACCTGGCAATGCTCAGGCGTTACTCCTGGCTCTATGCTCAGAAATTGCTCCTGGCAAGCTCGGGGGGACTATATGGGACGCCGGGATTCGAACCACCGACCTTCAGCATGCAAGGCAAATATACATTACCTTTATGCTATCTCTCCGGCCCCTATTTATAAGTTTATAATTTTTTATTTTATAAAATATATAAATAAAATGATTTATAAACATTTATAATTTTTATTAAAATTTAATAAAATAGGGCCTGGAGAGATAGCACAGTGGCGTTTGCCTTGCAAGCAGTCGATCCAAGACCAAAGGTGGTTGGTTCGAATCCCGGTGTCCCATATGGTCCTCCGTGCCTGCCAGGAGCTATTTCTGAGCAGACAGCCACGAGTAAGCCCTGAGCAACACCGGGTGTGGCCCAAAAACCAAAAATAAATAAATAAATATATAAATAAAAATAAAATAAAATAAATTTAATAAATTGGGACAGCTGACATAGATGTAGGGTTCCTGCCAAATCCGTTTAAGTGAGAAAAAAAAAATTCTGACCCCATGACTCTACTTCCCCACTACTCCAAGCTGGCTCCAAAAAAAAAAAAACCAGTGGCTCTACTGTGCGTGACGTCACACCGCGGGCACTCCAATCCCAATCCCACGTGGGGAGGGAAGCCCTCCTGAGCCCGCCTCTCCGCTTTCAATGGAAAGAAAGCCACGCCCTTTTCCTCCTTATAGCCAATCAGAGGCCTCCGTCGGGTCTTTATGCAGCTCTTTTTCCCGCCATCCCAACCCGCCCTCTGGGTCCTCTGGGCCAATCAGAGCCGAGAGCCGCTTTGGAGCGCTCTCCTTTTCCCGGTGGCAGCGAAGGGGGCGGAGTTTTAAGCCATTGACCCCGCCCAGTAGGCGCCGCGCGGACCAATCGGAGCGGGCCCTACCCGGAGGCCGCGAGGGGGCGGGGTTTAAACCATTGACTCCGCCCAATCGGCGCCATTCGGACCAATCAGAGCGGGTCCTAGTGAACGGGGCGTGGCCTGAGGGGTCCCTTCCCCCATCCCGGAGTGGACGGTCCTCAGTGGGGGGGCGCCCCGGCTGGTGTCCGGACTGGGCCGTACGCGCTCCGCTCCGTCAAGGCTTGGGTGGGTCCTGTCTGAGGGAGCCGCGCCATGGAGCGCGCTCCGGGAGACGGCTCCAGTCCCAGTCCCGTGGAGCCCCCCGCGGCCCCTCCGGACCGGCCCCCCGCAGCCGGCGGCGAGGGCGAGCCCCGAGACCCACCCGCGGGCGGCCCCGGCGCGGCGGGCGAGGCCCTGGCGGTGCTGGGCGCGTTCGGGCGGCGGCTGCTGGTGCTCGTGCCCGTGTACCTGGCCGGCGCGGCGGGGCTGAGCGTGGGCTTCGTGCTCTTCGGCCTCGCGCTCTACCTGGGCTGGCGCCGGGTGCGGGACGCCAAGGCGCGGAGCCTCCGCGTGGCGCGGCTGCTGCTGGACGACGAGGAGCGCCACACGGCCGAGACGCTCTACCTCAGCCAGCGCGAGCTGCCGGCCTGGGTGAGCGAGCGAGCGAGGGAGCGAGCGCCCCGACCCCCGGGGCAGGCGTGCATTCAGGGCCTGGCAACCGAGCCTTGCAACGCCCAAGCTCCTCCTGGAAGTCTGCATGCAATGTTGGGACTGGACCGGACCGAGCGCCTCCTCTGCCCTCTCCCCTGCTTCTGCATGGACGCGCGGCTCCTTGCATGATCCAGGACTTGCCTGGCCCTCGCTAGGATCCGGAGCTTTTGCAACGTCTTACTCTGAGCACTGCCCAGCGAGCAGCTTGCATGCATGCACGCCCCTCCTCGCTGCTGCCCGCTTTTGTCCCACACGGAGCAGACAGAGCAGAGCATCCCCGGTGCCGCGCCCAGGGGCTCCCCTCTTGCAGTCCTCAAGACTTGAACCTTTTTTTTTTTATTCTTTTTTTTTGGGGGGACCATATAGGATGCCAGATTCGAACCATCATCTTTATGCATGCAAGGCAAATGCCCTACCTCCATGCTATCTTTCTGGCCCCGAGACTTGAACCTCTTTTCTTTTGCAAAGCCTAATGAAGGTCCCCGAAGTTCTCCCTTTCTTCCTCTTTGGGCCCTCGGGAGCGGCTGGGACTCCGCCCGTCCCGAGGGCCACTTCCCAGCCGGGGCCCCTGCACCTGCACCGAGAACCCTGGGCTCTCCCTCCTCGCCTGCCTCCTTCCAGCTTCGGACGGCCGAGCTGCAGCGCAGCGGAGCGGAGGCGGCTGCTGGCGGCAAGGGGGAGCCCGCAGGGAGAACGAGCTGCCTACTGCTGCAGTGCCCGCTACCCTGCTCCCGCCCCGGCCACACCCTTTTCTCTTCCGGACTGTGCATGGTGCTTGCTCGCTCGCTTGCAACCAAGACCCTTATTTCTGTGCCCCTTTCCTGTGGCGAGGGTTCCACACCTCACGCGGTCTCTCAGTCTGCCCGTTATGGGGTCCCTCCCTTCCTGTTCCTAGCCAAAGGCAGGAGATGAAGTAAAGTTGATGGAGGCACAGATAGACCCGGTTCCAGGCCCTAGAAGGAGACCTAGGGAGAGAAACGGCTGTAGGGGATTTGTAAAGAGTAGCTACACCCTCTCCCGACACAGAAGCAGTCACACTTATAGAAAGAAAAAGAAATATGACCAGGGCTGACATGGCTCCCCTCCTTCCTCCCTCCCTCAACAAAACAAAACTGCTTTTCTATCTGCCTTCGGGACAAGGGGAGGAGGCGAGGTTGGATAGGGGCCTGGACTCCCAATGCATTTGAATCCAGGGGTTCCTCCTCGGTTGGTTTGATGGGCAAGACCACCTTTGCCAGAAGGATTGTGCTCCTTCTCCCCATTCTGGCCCCACCTGCTACCATCATTTCAGATTCCAAAGCGATTATGTGCGGTCTGAGCCCTCTCAGCTTCTTTTGTTAGAGACTCCCCACTGCCCCCAGCCAGGAAACATGATACATGTGGTCATCAGCCCTTGTGGGTGAGAAGATCTGTCACTCCTGTAGTGCACCCGCTCCACATCATGGTGGAAGCTCTGCGGGGAGGAAGACAGGGTGTATGCTCACCCCTTTCTGCCTTTCCACCCGCAGGTCAGCTTCCCGGATGTGGAAAAGGCGGAATGGCTGAATAAGGTAAGGGTGGGGGATGTCTTCAATTTTGCTTTATGTGAGGAAGCATGAAAAAGGATTTTTTGTGTCTCCTGACAGATCCCCTGGGATCCACTTAGGCCTTTGGACCTAATCTCCCTAGTCTCAGCCTCATCTTTGGTGCTCTCTGTGGAGAGGACATGGAAAGAATTTGCCTCTAGAAGGGATGCTGGGCTCTGCCATGATCAGTGAACCTCCTTTTCTCCCAGATTGTGGCCCAGGTCTGGCCTTTCCTTGGCCAGTATATGGAGAAGCTTTTGGCTGAAACTGTAGCCCCCGCTGTTCGAGGATCTAACCCCCATCTACAGACATTTACATTTACACGAGTGGAGCTGGGTGAAAAGGTGCGTGTGTGGAAGGGAGAATGCTGAAAGGGAGCAGATGGGATGGGGAAGGTGGGTGTCCAGAGGGCATTGAGCTGTTCTTCCCAATCCTTCCGCTCTTTCAAGAACCTCTCTCTCTCCAGCCATTGCGGATTCTAGGAGTCAAGGTTCACACAGGTCAGAACAAAAAACAGATCCTGCTAGACTTGAACATCAGGTAATATTATTCATCCTCCTTCCCTTTCCTCAGGATTCTGCTAGATCTTACTTCTCCCCGCATTTCAGCCTAGTTCTCACTCGGTCTTGCCTTTCACACCAATCCCTAGCTATGTAGGTGACATCCAGATTGATGTGGAAGTGAAGAAATATTTCTGTAAAGCAGGACTCAAAGGCATGCAGGTGGGCAGATTTCAAGGGTCCCCTTAAGTGGGAATTGTTACCCTGAGTTTCATTGATTTTGGTTTGTTTGGGGGCCAGACTGGGTAATGGTCGGGGCCACTCCTGGCTCTGTATTTGGGAGCTTTTCCTGGAATGGTGTTGAGGACTGAACATATGCCTTCCACGTACGAAACATGCACTCAGCCTGTTGAGCCATGTGTCCAGCCTCTGAATTGAACACTGGGAAGTGGGAATTGGAAAAGCCCAGGCAGGGGAAATCTGGGAGGGAAAGAGCTTTATGGGGAAAGACTTTCATCTTCATCTTCTCTCTTTGCCCTAGCTCCACGGTGTCTTGCGGGTGATTCTAGAGCCGCTCATTGGAGACATTCCTATTGTGGGAGCTGTGTCCATGTTCTTTATCAGACGCCCGGTAAGGAAAAGTATGGAGTGGATAAATGGAGATCAGGGGAAGCAGGGTTAGGGGAGGAGCATAGTCAGCTCTGGGGCATGGTGGAGGGAACTCAAGCAGGTTGAGGGATCTGGCAACTGTTGGTTGGGTATGACCTGACTGTCATGCAATCTGTCCTAATCCCCCTGCTCTTCCTTTGAGACCCTCGATATCAACTGGACAGGGATGACCAACCTGCTGGATATCCCAGGCCTCAGGTATCAAGCTTTAGTGATTACCTGCTAAGTGTTCTATCCTGGTTTGGGGCTTATGGTATAAAAAGCAGGAAGAAATGTAACTGGTGGGACCAGAGAGATAGTGCAGCATTTGCCGTACCTTGCTGACCTGGTTCAATCCTCTGACACCCTCTTATTGTCTCACAAGCATTGCTAGGAATGATTCCTGAGTTCACAACCAGGAGTAAACCCTGAGCACCAGTGGGTGTGATTCCTAACTTCCACCCTCCCACACATAAAGAAAAGATGTAGGGGCCGGGCGGTGGCGCTAAAGGTAAGGTGCCTGCGCTAGCCTTGGACGGACCGCAGTTCGATCCCCCGGTGTCCTATATGGTCCCCCAAGCCAGGAGCAACTTCTGAGCACATAGCCAGGAGTAACCCCTGAGCGTTACTGGGTGTGGCCCAAAAAAAAAGAAAAAGAAAAGAAGTAGTCAATTCTCCACAGGAACTTGGACCAGAGTTGGGGAGAAATTTCATGCTGTAATTTTTCTTTTGTTTTAGGGCTACACTTGGCAGTGCTCAGAGGCTACTTATAGTTCTATGCTTAGGGGTAGATTCCAACAGTTTTGTAGAAACAGTATGGTACCAGAAATGGAACCTTGGCCTCCCATATGCAAAGCATGTACTTTGCCCACTGAACCATTTCTCCAGACTTCATACTGTAATTTTTCTTTTGTAATGTGAACATGTATTTGGGTAGACAGTGGAGAGGGCTTGTCCAGTAGAGGCAAAAGAAAGAAGAGCCAGGGAACTCAGTTAATGAGATGAAGTGCATGCTTTGTACAAGGAAGTCCCTGGTTCCGTGCTTGGCACCTCACTAATGTTCTTCAAGCACTACTGGGTTTATTGCCTCCACCCCTTTTCTCCCCGCCAAAAAAAAAAAAAAGAGAGAGAGAGGGAGAGAGACTAGAGGTAGTGAAAAAGGAACAGAACCAAAAAATAAAAGGAACAGAGCCATAGGAGAGAAATGTAAAAATTGATTCAAACAAATTTTCATGAAATGGCTGGATTCAAAGCGATAGTACAGCAGGGTAGGGCATTTGTCTTGCATGCATCCTACCTGGATTTGATTCCTGGCATCCCATATAGACCCTTTAAGTCCCACAAGGAGTGACTCCTGAATGCAGAACCAGGAGTTAAGTCCTGAGCATCATCAGGTGTCACCACGTTAAAAAGCATTAAAAAAAATTATGATCCAGAGTGATATCACAGTGGGGAAGGCATTTGCCTTGCATGTGGCCAACCTGGGTTCAATCTCCGACATCCCATATGGTCCCCCCAAGCCTGCCAGGAGCGATTCCTGAGTGCAGAGCCAAGAGTAACCCCTGAGCACCACGAGGTGTGGCCCAAAAACCAAAAGAAATTTTTTAATTACTTTTCTTTAGTTATAGATCTTTCTTTTTTTTTTTTTTTTTTTTTTTTTTGGTTTTTGGGCCACACCCGGCGGTGCTCAGGGGTTAGTCCTGGCTGTGTGCTCAGAAATAGCTCCTGGCAGGCACGGGGGACCATATGGGACACCGGGATTCGAACCAACCACCTTTGGTCCTGGATCAGCTGCTTGCAAGGCAAACGCCGCTGTGCTATCTCTCCGGGCCCGATCTTTCTTGATTGTGGGAAACATAGTTGGAATTTTGGGGAGAACATTGAGAATTGGAGCCAAGTTGTCTCCTTTTTTTTTGTTTTGTTTTGTTTTTTTTTTGGGCCACACCCGTCAGTGCTCAGGGGTTACTCCTGGCTGTCTGCTCAGAAATAGCTCCTGGCAGGCACGGGGGGGGGGGGGGGGGGGACACCATATGGGACACCGGGATTTGAACCAACCACCTTTGGTCCTGGATCGGCTGCTTGCAAGGCAAATGCCGCTGTGCTATCTCTCCGGGCCCTGTCTCCTTTTCTTGGGGTACTATTTCCACTGGTGCTCAGGACTTACCGTATTTTCCAGCGTATAAGACGACTTTTGAAACAAAAAAAATGTCAACCGAAAATCGGGGGTCATTTTATACGCTGAGTATATCCCAAAATTGTTTCAATATGCCGCTAAATGAAAGTTGTCTGAATATTGCCACAAAACGAATTTTCCAACTCGATCTTGCACCAATCACTACAAGGCTGCTCAGACCACCTCTCTAATTCAGCCAATCCAAGCAGGCTTTTTATGCATGCAAATTAGACAATGTTCTTTTTTTTTTTTTTTTTTACCAGGAAACACTTAATAGACTTTATTTGGAGGTGGGGGGGTGTAATCTGACAATACGGAAGACCATTTATCCTATAATCATCCAAGTTTGTGAAAAAGAAGTGCCTTAACTTAGAAACTCGGGCTTATTTTAAAACTTGAAAATCCAGGACTAACTTTCAGAATGCAGAAATTAGTTATCTATGTGTGTTTCTGCAATGGGTGTGTTTCAGGATTTAAGTATTTTTAGTAGAACTAAAGGGCAAGGAACAAAGCCCTGTGTTGTTCTTGTTTTTTTTTTTTTTTCTTTTGAAATGAAGCCATTGGTCTTCTGTACCTGACAAGATGAATTAAATGTGGAGAAAAGATCACAGAATTTAATCAGCATAGTCATTCAGTATATGTAGTTGGGAACAATCACTCAAAAATGCATATGGAACACTAGGTTAGTATGTTTGTGTATGTGAGTACATGTGTGAGTGAGAATACACATTATAATGATTCTTAAGTTTTTATCTTTGATTAAAACATTTCCTTTAAGCAAATAACTTTAGAAAAAAAATTATGCCTATGTCACGTTATGCTATTCACTGTAGTACAGTCACTCTGCGGAAAGGATTTACATTTTAAGTGGATGAATTAATTTCCTCAAAATGTAATAAATGTATTTACTTCTTATTTTTATTATTCCATTAAATTTATTTTTTTTTTTTTTTTTTTTTTTTTTTTTTTTTTTTTTTTTGTGATTTTTGGGTCACACCCGGCTGTGCTCAGGGGTTTTTCCTGGCTCTGTGCTCAGAAACTGCTCCTGGCAGGCCCGGGGGACCATATGGGACGCCGGGATTCGAACCGATGACCTTCTGCATGAAAGGTAAACGCCTTACCTCCATGCCATCTCTCCGGCCCCAAATAGATTTTTTTTTCTCGAGTTCCCCCATAATTTTTATTTAATATTGTCTTTTTAATACTTTTTTTTTTTTTAACACCACCCATCACCAGTCCAGACAATGTTCTGGACCCGAATCTACACTGTCAAAAGCCTGCTCAGATTGGCCAGAGTCAGAGAGGAAGTCTATTACAGTAGAACCTTTGAACCTTTGCTTGTTGTGATTGGCTCACTGTGGTACATACAGTTGCAGCACAGGGACGTTCTGTCTGATACAGCGAATATAGGCCTAAACCTATGTTTGAACTGCAAAATTAGGGGGTCGTCTTATACGCCCAGTCATCTTATACACCGGCAAATACGGTATTCCTGTCTCTGTGTTCAGGAATCATTCCTAGGGGGTGCTCAGGAGACTATATGTAGTTCCAGGGATCTAATACGAAGCCTTATCGACTGCAGAATCTCCAGTGTTTGAGCACCCACTCACCTCTTTCTACTTTCCTCATCAGCTCACTCTCTGACACCATGATCATGGACTCCATCGCTGCCTTCCTTGTGTTGCCCAACCGATTATTGGTGCCTCTTGTGCCTGACCTTCAAGATGTGGCCCAGTTGCGTTCCCCTCTTCCTAGGGTATGCCTCTACCACCATATAGTCACACTTTCTCTCAGAAACCCTGTGTAGGGGCCTTAAGTTTCTCACTTGCTGATTTCCTATCTCCAGGGCATTATCCGGATCCACTTGCTGGCTGCTCGAGGACTGAGCTCTAAGGACAAATATGTGAAGGGCTTGATTGAGGGCAAGTCCGACCCCTATGCCCTTGTGCGAGTGGGCACCCAGACATTCTGCAGCCGTGTCATTGATGAGGATCTTAACCCCCAGTGGGGTGAGACTTACGAGGTGGGCTTGCAGAGGAGCAGGGTCATATGCGGTCAGAAAGCCCTGTGAGGTGATGCAAGAAGGTGCTGATAGTACGATCCTGATCCCTCTGTATTCTTCAGGTGATGGTCCATGAGGTCCCCGGACAGGAGATTGAGGTGGAGGTATTTGACAAGGATCCAGACAAAGATGATTTTCTGGGCAGGTGAGATTCTGTCTATGAAGCTGGGGAGATAATGAAAGGGTTAAGGCACTTGCTTTGCATGTGTTCAGTTCGAGTTCAGTCCCAGCAGCACATGATCCCCTAAGCACACAGCCACACCCCTGAGCACAACTGGGGCCTGCTTCCTGCCCCAAAGAGCTGTTTTAGGATTCTAAAACTTCATTGCTACCAATGTCCTAGAGACATGCAATGCTTAGTGGTTACTCCTGGCTCTACACTCAGGAATCACTCCTGGCAGTGCTTGGGGGCTATAGGGGATGCTGAGGATCGAATCTGGGCAAATGTTCTATTGTTCTATTGCTCTGGCCTTTGCCTGTTATTTCTGGCTGGGTGAGTGGAACATCATTGGCATGCTGTTAATTAAAGAATCCCTTACCTTCTTTCTCCTCTCATTGCCATTCCTTGCCCCTCCTCCAGAATGAAGCTGGATGTAGGGAAGGTGTTAGAAGCTGGAGTTTTGGATGATGTAAGTTGAGAAAAGAGGCAGGTGGGCAGTGGGCTCAGCCATTGGGTAGGCAACAGTTGCTACCTTGGCAAGGGAGTGATTGAATACTACACCATACCTCAATGTCTCCTGTCTTTCTTTCCAGTGGTTTCCTCTACAGGGTGGGCAAGGTCAAGTTCACTTAAGGTTAGAATGGCTGTCGCTTTTGCCAAGTGCAGATAAATTGGAGCAGGTAACTAACATGGGAAATAGAAGGTGGCAGGGGAGTAACCAGTAGCTGAAAGGATGGAATTGGGTCTGAGTAGTACTACCATCCCTGCTCCAGGTTCTCCAATGGAATCGAGGCGTCTCCTCCAAACCTGAGCCCCCGTCAGCTGCCATCTTAGTTGTGTATTTGGACCGAGCCCAGGACCTTCCTGTGAGTGTGGCTTCTGAGAGTGGGTGAACAGGCAGGGCTGCCACATTCCTACATCCTCCTTAGTCTGCCTGCTCTGCTCTAGAGGCAGCAAATGGACTAGAAGGCTCTGATGGGGGGGCTTGAGCCACCTAAGGGGAAAAACTCAAATGAGACCCCTCACCTCCTTCAAAGAAACACACCCCACCCCCCAGACATGCATTATAATTTCTGAATTCTATCCTGCAGCTAAAGAAGGGGAGCAAGGAGCCCAATCCCATGGTGCAACTGTCCGTTCAGGATGTGACCCGGGAGAGCAAGGTGAGCTTTGTGTGTGTGAGGGACGGGAGAGCAGCCTGCGCTGTTGGCCAGGGTTCCTGTGGCGCTAAGGCGCCACTCTGATGCCACCCACACCTTTCCAGGCTGTCTACAACACCAACAGCCCGGTGTGGGAGGAAGCCTTCCGCTTCTTCCTGCAGAACCCTCAAAGCCAGGAGCTTGATGTCCAGGTAAGGTTATCAGCATTTCTGCTCCTCTTCAATAGTCTATTACTTTTACCCATATTTCTATCTTACTTTTTCTTCATTTTCTTTGATCTCTTTTTTTATTATTTTTCTGTTTTTGTTTGTTTGTTTTTTGATTCGGCAATACTCCAAAGTCACTCCTAGTTCTGCACATAGGAATCACTCCTGGTGGCTCAGGGAACCGTATGGAGTGCTGGAGATAAAACCTAGGTCTGCCATGTGCAAGGCAAACTTGTACTATTTCTCTGGTCTCTATATTTTGTTTTCGGGCCACCCCCAGAAGTGCTCAGGGGTTACTCATGGCTCTGTGCTCAGAAATCGCTCCTGGCTCGGGTGGCTCTTGTTTCTATTTTTTGACGAATGTGGTATGGGAATTTTAGTTTTGCAGCCATTCCTGGCTCCTTCAGGCTCTATACTTGAGATTGCTGCTAGTGGTATTCAGAGCCATACAAGCTAAGTATCAGACTTGAACCTCCCACTTGCTAAGCTTGAGTTCTGGTCTATTGACAGGCCTATCTCTGGCCTGTCAATACAATTATTATTTTTTTCTTTTGATTTTTGGGCCATACCTGGCTGTGTTTTTTGTTTTTTGGGCCACACCCATTTGATGCTCAGGGATTACTCCTGGCTAAGCACTCAGAAATTGCCCCTGGCTTGGGGGGACCATATGGGACACCAGGGGACCTAACTGTGGTCCTTCCTTGGCTAGCACTTGCAAGGCAGACACCTTACCTCTAGCGCCACCTCACCGGCCCCAGGACTTACTCTTGACTTTGTGCTCAGGGGTCACTTCCTGGGGTGCCAGGGATTGAACCAGTGTAATATCTCTGCAGCTCCTCGATAAAAGTTATTTTGGGGGCTGGAGTGCTGGTGCAGTGGTAGGGTGTTTGCCTTGCATGCAGCTGACCTAGGATGGACCTCTGTTCAATCTCCCATATCCCATATGGTCCCCTAAGCCAGGAGCAATTTCTTTTTTTTTTTTTTTTTTTTTTTTTGGTTTTTGGGCCACACCCGGTGACGCTCAGGGGTTACTCCTGGCTATGCGCTCAGAAGTCGCTCCTGGCTTGGGGAACCATATGGGACGCCGGGGGATCGAACCGAGGTCCGTCCTAGGCTAGTGCAGGTAAGGCAGGCACCTTACCTTTAGCGCCACCGCCCGGCCCCCAGGAGCAATTTCTTTTCTTTTCTTTTTTTTTTTTTTTTTTGGATTTTGGATCACACTTGGTGACGCTCAGGGGTTACTCCTGGCTCTATGCTCAGAAATTGCTCTTGGCAGGCTCAGGGGACCACATGGGATGCCGGGATTCAAACCACCGACCTTCTGCATGAAAGGCAAATGCCTTACCTCCATGCTGCCTCTCCGGCCCCAGGAGCTTTCTTTTTTTGGTTTTTGGATTACACTCGGTGATGCTCAGGGGTTACTCCTGGCTATGCATTCAGAAATCGCTCCTGGCTTGGGGAACCATCTGGGATGCCGGGGATCAAATCACAGTCTGTCCTAGGTCAGCACATGCAAGGCAAACGTCCTGCCGCTTGTGCCATACTCCTGACCCAGGAGTGATTTCTGAGCGCATAGCCAGGAGTAACTGAGTGTCACCAGGTGTGGCCCAAAAACATAAAAACAAACCAAAAAAGTTGTTATTTTTAAATTTTTTTTTTTTTTTTTTTTTTTTTTAGCTTTTTGGGTCACACCCAGTGGTGCTCAGGGGTTACTCCTGGCTGTCTGCTCAGAAATAGCTACTGGCAGGCACGGGGGACCATATGGGACACCGGGATTTGAACCAACCACCTTTGGTCCTGGATCGGCTGCCTGCAAGGCAAACACCGCTGTGCTATCTCTCCGGGCCCTATTTTTAAATTTTTTATAGGTCACACTCAGTGGTGCCCAGGAATTACTTCTGGTAGACTCAGGGAACTTATAGGGTGCTGGAGATCAAATACTCTGTGTGCTGTGTGCAAGACAAATTCCCTACCTAGTGTATTGTCTCTCTGGCCCCCAATGCAGTTCATTTTTTTGTTTTGTTTTTTTGGGTCACACCCAGCAGCGCTCAGGGGTTACTACTGGCTCTATGCTCAGAAATCGCCCCCAGTAGGCTCGGGGGTCATATGGAATGTCGGGATTTGAACCACAATCCTTCTGCATGCAAGGCAAACACCTTACCGCTGTGCTATCTCTCCAGCCCAATACAATTAATTTTTTTTTTTTTTGGTTTTTGGGTCACACCCGGCGGTGCTCAGGAGTTACTCCTGGCTGTCTGCTCAGAAATAGCTCCTGGCAGGCACGGTCGACCATATGGGACACTAGGATTCGAACCAACCACCTTTGGTCCTGGATTGGCTGCTTGCAAGGCAAACGCCACTATGCTATCTCTCCGGGCGCTACAATTAATTTTTAAGACAGAGTCAGATATATATATATATATATATATATATATATATATATATATATATATATATATATATATATTGGTATTAAGGCACTCACCTTGCACACTTGCACATGGCCAACCTCATATGTTCTTCCAAGCAGTGTCAGGAGTGACCCTTGACCACAGAATCAGGAGTAAGCCAGGGTTAGCTCAAAACACTCTCCTCAGGCCCGGAGAGATAGCACAGCAGCGTTTGCCTTGCAAGCAGCCGATCCAGGACCAAAGGTGGTTGGTTCGAATCCCGGTGTCCCATATGGTCCCCCGTGCCTGCCAGGAGCTATTTCGAGCAGACAGCCAGGAGTAACTCCTGAGCACCGCCGGGTGTGACCCAAAAGCCAAAAAAAAAAAAAAAACAAACACCCTTCTCAAAAAAGAAAAAGAAAGGACCAGGGAGATGGACACAAAGGTCTGAAGTGCATACTTTGCATGCAGGAGTCCTGGCTTTGATTCCCTGAAGCACTGCTGGATGTGGGCCAAAAGGGAAAAAGAGGAAAAAAAAGAAGGTGGAGCTGGTTTTGTTTGTTTTTGGGCCACACTCAACACTGCTTCAGGGCTAATCCGGGTACACTCTTTGTTGCTCTGGGGATGGAACCCTGGCTCTGGTATGCAAAGCATGTGTTCAAGCCCTTTGAGCTAGCCCCTGACCCCACATCCCTAAAATGTCAAAGATCAGAAGCATTGGAAACAATCTGCTTTCTTGACTCTGAGCTAGTTTCGTAGACAAAATAGATGTGTATGTGTGTGGTTGTGTGTGTGGGCTTACTCCTGGCTCTGCGCTCAGAATTCTCTCCTGGCAGAGCTCCAGAGATCATCTAGGGCACTGGGGATTGAACTCGTGCCCTACCTGCTATACTATCTCACTGGCCCCAGGAAGTGGCATGTTAAGTGGGCTTTAATGTAGGATTTAATGACAGAGTGAAGGAGAGTGATTTTCTGTGTGATGGAAATAGAATGAGCAAAGGTTTCTGATCGGCACTGAGAATGCTGTGCTTTTCTCCCCGAGTATGCTCCCTCTCCCTAATTCTTCACCCCAATTCCCTGTGACTGTAGGTGAAGGATGACTCCAGGGCTCTGACTTTAGGGGCGCTGACCCTGCCCCTGGCTCGCCTGCTCACAGCCCCAGAACTCACCCTGGACCAGTGGTTCCAGCTCAGCAACTCTGGCTCAAACTCCAGGCTTTACATGAAACTGGTTATGAGGGTATGAGAAGGAGGGTGTGCTGATGTGGTGAAGGGCTGTGGATTGTGGATTCCTTGGTATCAAGAGTAAGGAACGGGATCCTCAACAGTGAAAAACTGTGTTCTGAAGAACCTTGTGGTACACCAAGCATGTTTGTTGACCTAACTGGGGGGAGAAATGGGATATGAGGAGAGTGAGTATGGGGTGAACCCTCTTAAGACAAGACCATGCCGGGATTTATTTAGTTTTGGCTTTGGGCCACACCCAGCTGTACTCTGGCTCTCAGATTACTCCTGGCAGGGATTTGGGGCAGGGTGGGGGGAAACCATATAGGATAATGGGATAAAATTTGGATCAGCTGTGTGCAAAGTAAGTGCCCTGCCCACTGTACTATCTCTTGGGCCACCAGGTCCTGTACTTGGATTCCTCTGAAGTTTGCTTCCCCACTATGCCTGGTACTGGGGACCTAGACAGCCAGAGCACCCAGATAGGCAGCAGTGTGGATGCTCCACCTCGACCCTGTCACACTACCCCCGACTCTTACTTTGGAAATGAGGTGAGTGTCCTTGGGAAAGGCCTTAGGCCTACCTACAGCATCCACTGTATGCCGGGCCTGCTTGAGGCGGCTCTGCATGATGTCAGTCTCGCTGATGGCATCTGTGCCACTGTCTCTTTTGTAGAATGTGCTTCGGATTCACGTCTTAGAAGCCCAGGACCTGATTGCTAAAGACCGTTTCTTGGGAGGGCTAGTGAAGGGCAAGTCAGATCCCTACGTGAAACTCAAGCTGGCTGGACGAAGCTTCCGGAGCCGTGTCGTTCGGGAAGATCTCAACCCCCGCTGGAATGAGGTTTTTGAGGTTAGAACTGGTGGTTAGGGGTTGTCCGTTCTTCCCTCTAGTTCTGAGAGTGGTTCCAAAAACAACTGGGGTCCCGTTGATTTGTGGGAAGGTGTCTGGTCTCTCTGAGAAGCAAAATAGAGAAGCCCCTTTGAGTCACACGATTTTCTCCCACTTAGGTGATCGTCACATCAATCCCAGGCCAAGAACTAGAAGTGGAGGTTTTTGACAAGGACCTGGACAAAGATGACTTTCTGGGCAGGTGAGAGGATCTCAGATTTCAGGGGCAGACCGGATGAGGCTGTGGAGGTCGGGCTTTCGGGTGTCAGTGTCACGGTTCTTTCTCTTCAGGTGTAAAGTGAGTCTCACCGCAGTACTCAACAGTGGCTTTCTTGATGAGGTGAGCACAGACTTAAAATCAGCAACCCCCTCCTGGGCCACGCCATAGTATGATAATTAGGGCACATTCCTTGCATATAGTTGACCTGGGTTCGATTCCCAGCACCTTGTATGATCTTCCTCACACCGCCAGCCAGGAGTGACCTTTGAACACAGAGCCAGGAATATGCCCTGAGCACTGCTGGGTGTAGCCCCCAAACAGACATACAAAAAAATCGGCCCCTCTAGATGTTAAACCAAGTCTCGTTCTCTTCATCCCTCTATCCCTGCACCTGAGCCTTAATCTTGCCCACATCCTCCTTCACAGTGGCTGACTCTGGGGGATGTGCCATCAGGCCGCCTGCACTTGCGTCTGGAGCGTCTGACCCCACGTCCTATTGCGGCTGAATTAGAGGAGGTAAGGAAGGACAGTGCAGGAAGGCGGGGCTTGGGTGGGTTGTGGGTGGGGTCAGCCTTTTGGGTGGGGAGGCAAAATGGGGGGACAGAAGGATGATCCCTTTTCACTGCCCTCCTATGGTTCCCGGGCAGGTGCTGCAGGTAAACAGTCTGATCCAGACGCAGAAGAGCGCAGAGCTGGCGGCTGCACTTCTCTCTGTGTACCTGGAGAGAGCCGAGGACCTGCCGGTGAGACCCAGTGCCCAGAGCCCTGCCCTTTCCCTTTCCTCAGGTTTTTCCTTTCCCAGGGTGATGCAGGGTGGAAGAGCACTCTGTCCCTGGCCGGACTGTGGGGCTGGCATGTGTCACTGGGACTTTATTGCCTCTAACAGTGGCCACAGAGTATGAGAGGAGAGAAGAACGTCTGAGCAGGATCAAAAGACATTTTTCACATTTCACCCTATACTCTTTTTCTAGCTCCGTAAAGGAACGAAGCCCCCCAACTCTTATGCTACTCTCACTGTGGGAGATACAACTCATAAAACCAAGGTAGGAGGAAACTGCAGGGCTAAAAAACAGGGAAGATGAGGGTCTGGAGAGTGGGAGGGCGCTTGCCTGTGGCCATCCATTTCTGGCATAGGGTATTGTCCCTGAGCCCTGCCTGCCAGGAGTACCTTGAGCATGGCTGGGTGTGGCTCAAAAACCTAAATAAAATTGTTTTAAAGTAATAAAAATATATATAAATAAGAATGGGAATGATGAGGGGGGAAGAGAAACAGCTGCTGATCAGAACTGGTCCTGTCAACAGACCGTTTCCCAGAGTGCAGCGCCCATCTGGGATGAGAGTGCCTCTTTCCTCATCAGGAAACCCAGCTCGGAGAATCTGGAGTTGCAGGTAATATAAATTCACTCTCTAAAGAAGTCAGGGTTCTTGAGGCCAGAGTGATAGCACAGCAGTAGGGGATTTGTTTTACACACATCCAATCCTGGACAGACTTGAATTCAATCCCTGGCAGCACATATGGACCCCTGAGCCTGCCAGGAGCGATTTCTGAGTACAGAGCCAGGAATAACCCCTGAGCACTGCTTCAGTTGTGGCCCCAAAACAACAACAACAACAACAACAAAAGTCAGGGTTCTGCCATTGAGCCATCACTGAGTTAAGCACAGAGCATTCAGGGATATCAGATCTTGTTCTCATCCTTTTGGAATTCAACTTTTTTTGGGAAATGCAGAAGGATGGGGGTTGGGCCATGCTGCATTCTCATGAGCTATTTTTGGTTGTGTTCAGAAGTAACCCTTAGTGGTACTCAGAGGACATATAAGGTACTGGGGATTGAATTGGGGGTGGGCTGTATGGCTGCATGCAAAGCAAGTGACTTACCCTTCCCCTGTCTTATCCCTCCAGCCAGGAAATTTAGAATCTATTTTTTTTAAATTGGCTTTTGGGCTATACCTTGCAGTGCTCCGGGCTTACTCCTGGCTCTGCACTCAGGAAACACTCCTGGGGGTGGTTGAGGGACTATATGGAATACCAAGGATTGAACCTGGGGCTGCCACATGCAAGGCAAATACCCTACCCACTGTATTATCGCTCTGGCCCTTGTTGATGATTTTTTTGTTTTGTTTTTGTTTTTGGGCCACACCCAGCAGTGCTCAGGGGTTACTCCTGGCTGTCTGCTCAGAAATAGCTTCTGGCAGGCACGGGGGACCATATGGGACACCGGGATTCGAACCAACCACCTTTGGTCCTGGATCAGCTGCTTGCAAGGCAAATGCCGCTGTGCTATCTCTCCGGGCCCCTTGTTGATGATTTTGAAAGAGTAGGAGGCAGGGCCAGAGCGATAGCACAGTGGGTAGAGCATTTGCATTGTATGCAGCCAACCCAGGTTTGACCCCAGGCATTCCATATGGTCCCCTGAGCCTGCCAAAAGTGATTTCTGAGACAGAGTCAGGAGTAGCCAAGTGCAGCTAGGCATGATCCAAAACAAAACAAAGGATAAAAGGTGTCTTTAGCAACAGAAAGAATGCAGAGTGGGAGTTTCCAGTTTGAGATTTATGAGGACTGTCCATCAAGAAGGTAGATCCATGGGCCATATATGGTTCCTCTGTTGTCCTATTTGAACATCATGAGGAAGCAACAGAGAGCAATTAATCATGAGTGTGAATGAGATCCCAAGTGCAGAGTGAAAAGACTGCTACAGGCACATATATGGTACACTCCAATTAAAAGGCAGACTTTATTTTTTTGGTTTTTGTTTTGTTTTGGGGTCATATCTGCTGGGGGTACTCAGAGGTTACTCCTGGCTCTGCGCTCAGAAATCACTCCTGGCAGGCACAGGGGACCATATGGGATGCTGGGGTCTGAATCACTGTTCTGGACCGGCTGCGTGCAAGGCAAACGCCCTACCGCTGTGCTATCTCTCCAGCCCATGGCTTGCTTGCTTGCTTTATTTATTTGTTTGTTTATTTATTTATTTATTTATTTACTTTTGGTTTTGGGGCCACACTGGTGATGCTCAGGGGCTACTACTGGCTATGAGCTCAGAAATTACTCCTGGCTGGGGAACCATATGGGATGCCGGGGGATCGAACCACAGTCTGTCCTAGGTTAGCACTTGCAAGGCAAACACTTATCGCTTGCGCCACTGCTCTGGCTCCAGCTTTATTTTTAAGTTTAAAAGCCCTTTTTTTTGTTTGTTTTTGTTTTTGGGCCACACCCGAGCACCCGGCTGTGCTCAGGGGTTACTTCTGGCTGTCTGCTCAGAAATAGCTCCTGGCAGGCACAGGGGACCATATGGGATACCGGGACTTGAATCAACCACCTTAGGTCCTAGATCGGCTGCTTGCAAGGCAAATACCACTGTGCTATCTCTCTTGCCCCTAAAAGCTTTTTTTTTTTTTTTTTTGGTTTTTGGGCCACACCCAGCGGTGCTCAGGGGTTACTCCTGGCTGTCTGCTCAGAGATAGCTCCTGGCAGGCACGGGGGACCATATGGGACACCAGGATTCGAACCAACCACCTTTGGTCCTGGATCGGCTGCTTGCAAGGCAAATGCCGCTGTGCTATCTCTCCGGGCCCTAAAAGCTCTTTCTTAAAGAAGAGCTTCTAGAGAGCCAGAGAACAAGGACACTTTGTGAGGCTCTTGTTGAGCAGGATTAGAAGCCAAACAAAAGGAAGTGGGGCTAGAGGGAGTTCAGGGTTTGCATGCAGCCAACCAGGATTTGATCCCTTAACATTTGCATCTTTGGGAATGGCTCCTGTGGTACCTGGCAGAACTGTCAGACCCTGAGCTTGGGAGACCCAAGAAGAAGTTAAAAAAAAAAAAAAAGTGGCAAGATGTTTTAGAGAGCTACAATTACATAACTCAACACTCTTTGATTTTGGAAGTTAGGAGGTCAGTGATTATTGGAGCAACTTCCCTGGCTTGACTGGAGTAGAAACTCGCACAGCAGGTGAATAGAAAGTGAGAAGCAGAGGGAGCAGATAGGAAGAAAGTAACACAGGAGTGCTTTTTCCAAGTTTGGAGCGAGGAGCTAGAAAATATTTTCTGAAATTGATAGAACATGAGTTGGAGCAATAGTACAGTGGGTAGGGTGCTCGCTTACCTTGCACATGATCTGTCTGAGTCCCACCCCTAGAACACCTGATGCCCCTGCTGCTTTCCCAGAAGTAATTCCTGGGCTCTGAGCCAGGAGTAAGCTTTGAGCATCACCACGTGTGGCTCAAGACTCACAAAAGAAAATAAAATTGGGAGTACAGTAAGAGGATAATTTTTGTTTATTTTGCTTTTTTGGGGGGGTCATACCTGACAATGCCTAGATTATTTTTGGTGGGGCTTGGGGGACCATATGGAGTCTAACTCAAGTTGCTATGTGCAAACCCAACACTGTACTTGCTGTACTGTTATTCCATCCCTGAGAATTTTATATATAGAAATCAGCGCTAACCTAGGACAGACCACGGTTCAATCCCTGGTGTCCCATTTGGTCCCCCAAGCCAGGAGCGATTTCTGAGCCCATAGCCAGGAGTAACCCCTGATCATCACCAGGAGTGACCCAAAAACCTAAAAAGGAAAAAAAATTCAGTAGTGGCTGGAGAGATAGTATAGTGGGTTGGATTCTTGCCTGGCATGTGCCAAACCTGTTTTGATCTCTGGCATTTCATATTGCCTCCAAAGCCCTGCCAGGAGTAATTTCTTTTTTCTTTTTTGGTTTTTGGGTCACACCTGGCAGCGCTCAGGGGTTACTCCTGGCTCTATGCTCAGAAATCGCCCTGGCAGGCACGGGGACCACATGGATGCCAGGATTTGAACCACCGTCCTTCTGCATGGAAGGCAAACGCCTTACCTCCATGCTATCTTGCCTGCCCCATCTGAGTGTAAAACCAGAAATAAGCCCTGAGTATCACTGGTGTGACCAAAAAAAAAAAAAAAAGAACAAAAAAAAAAAAAAAAGAAAAGGAAAGGAAAAAAGAGGGGCCGGGGAAAGATATCACAAAAGTAGGACATTTGCCTTGCATGCAGCTGAGTCAGGATGGAGGGTGGTTCGAGTCCCCAGTCCCATATGGTGTGTCTGTCGTCCCTGTCCCACCACGCCCCCACGTCCCCCCACCCATGCCCTGCCAGGAGCAATTTCTGAGCACAAAGCTGTGTAACCCCTGAGCACTGCTGCTGTGTGTGAACCAAAAAAAACAAGGAAAGGGGGCCAGAGCAATTGCACAGTGGTAAGGTGTTTGCCTTGCATGAGACTAACACAGGATGGACCCCAGTTCGAATCTAAGCATCCCATATGGTTCCCCAAGCCTGCCAGGAGTGACTTCTGAGCGCAGAGCCAGAAAACCCTGAACACCACCGAGTATGACCCAAAAACCAAAAAAAAAAAAAAAAAAAAAAGAATGTATGATGTGTGTGTTGAGGCTGGGAAGATGGTTTGCATGCTTTGCATGTGGGAGACTTGGGTTTGATCCCTGGTGTCACAGGATTCTCCAGTTAGCACCAAGGGTACAAGGTGTGGCCCTGTATAAACAAAAAGTGAGTGATAGATGAATAGTACAGGAGTTAAGGTCTTTGCCTTGCCTGTGGCTCACCTGATTTGATCTTTAGCACCATATTGTGTGCTGAGCGCTGCCAGGAGTGATCCCTGAGCACAGAGCCAGAAGTTACCAGAGTATCATCGGGTCTGGCTGCAAACAAACAAAAATTAAGACATAAACATCGGGGCCGGGCGGTGGCGCTAAAGGTAAGGTGCCTGCCTTGCCTATGCTAGCCTCGGACGGACCGCGGTTCCATCCCCCGGCGTCCCATATGGTCCCCCCAAGCCAGGAGCGACTTCTGAGCACATAGCCAGGAGTAACCCCTGAGCGTTACTGGGTGTGGCCCAAAAACCAAAAAAAAAAAAAAGACATAAACATCATCATCAGGGACCTAGCATAGTGGTAGGGCATTTGCACTGCATGCAGCCCATCTAGGTTGGACCCAGGTTCAATCCCTATATTATAGGCTGTCATATCATATATATATATACATATATATATATATATATACCATATAGGCCCTATATGGTCCCCTGAGCCTACCAGGTGCGATTTCTGAGAGCAGATCCAGGAATAATCCTTGAGCATCACCAAGTGTGGCACTCCAAAAATTCATGATAGCCAGAAGTATAGATAATAATATATATGTACATATATATGCCCAAACCAAAAAGGGTGCTTTCCACACTGGAGACCCAGGATCAATCCCAGCACCACAGGGCATCCTAAGAATCAAGCTGAATAGACTTTGAAGAGCACAGGGTGTGGCCAAACAATAAAGAGCATACAACACCCCCAGTCCAGGAAGTGACTCAGTGGCAACAATAAAGAACGAAGCCTCCAGCGAAGGATGTGACTTGGTTGAGGCCCAGACAGTTTGGTTATGGTTCTTGTAGGGGGGTGTGGCTGCAGTGTCACATGTGCGCCAGCCAAGGTTGCACTTCCTGACACTTCTTTTACTTGCAGTACTCAGGATGGATTCCACCCTTTTTTTTCTTTTTTTGGATTCTGAGCCACACCAGCAAGCTCAGGGGTAACTTCTGGCTCTGCACTCAGAAATCACTCCTGGTTCGGGGTACCATATGGGATGCCAGGGATCAAACCCAGATCTGTACTGGGTCAGCTGCTTGCAAGGCAAACGCCATACCACTGTGCTACCCTTCAGGCCCCAGTTATACCTTTTTTATGGCACTTATACACACCTACCTGTGATACAGCAGGAAATTGCTCCTGGTGCTGGATAGAAAACAGCAGAGCTTTTAGGATCATGCTTGCTGCAAGTAGGACACTGGGAATTTAACTTGTGATCATATGCTTGATAGACAGTTGCGAGGCAATGATGCCTCAGACTTTTCATTTCACATTTAGTTTAAATTTTAAGGCCACAATCAAGGATTATTCCTGGTTCTGAACTCAGGAATCTCTTTTGGAGGGGCATAGGGGACATACGGGATGCCAGGGAATCGCTTGTGGATGGGGCCAAAGTGATAGCTCAGCAGTAAGGCATTTGCCTTGCACGCGCTGACCCAGGACGAACCTGGGTTCGATCCCCAATGTCCCATATGGTCCCCCAAGCCAGGAGCGATTTCTTTACGCATAGCCAGAGTATCCCCTGAGCGTCACCGGGTATGGCCAAAAGACTAAAAAACAAAAATAATGTTTAAGATTATGGGGGCCGGGCGGTGGCGCTAAAGGTAAGGTGCCTGCCTTGCCTGCGCTAGCCTCGGACGGACCGCGGTTCGATCCCCCGGCGTCCCATATGGTCCCCCAAGCCAGGAGCGACTTCTGAGCACATAGCCAGGAGTAACCCCTGAGCGTCACAGGGTGTGGCCCAAAAACCAAAAAAAAAAAAAAAAAAAGATTAAAAAAAAATTGGAATGGTGGGCCACAGAGATAGCACAGCGTTTGCCTTAGACGCAGAAGGATGGTGGTTCGAATCCTGGCATCCATATGGTCCCCGAGCCTGCCAGGAGTGATTTCTTCTTTTTTTTTTTTTTTTTTTTTTTTTTGGTTTTTGGGCCACATCCGGTGGTGCTCAGGGGTTACTCCTGGCTGTCTGCTCAGAAATAGCTCCTGGCAGGCACGGGGGACCATATGGAACACCAGGATTTGAAACAACCACCTTAGGTCCTGGATCGGCTGCTTGCAAGGCAAATGCCGCTGTGCTATCTTTCCGGGCCCAGGAGTGATTTCTGAGCATAGAGCCAGGACTAACCCCTGAGTGTTGCCGGGTGTGACTCCCCTCAAAAAGTTAGAATGGGGCCCGGAGAGATAGCACAGTGGTGTTTGCCTTGCAAGCAGCCGATCCAGGACCAAAGGTGGTTGGTTCAAATCCCGGTGCCCCATATGGTCCCCCGTGCCTGCCAGGAGCTATTTCTGAGCAGACAGCCAGGAGTAACCCCTGAGCACGGCCGGGTGTGACCCAAAAAACAAAAAAAAAAAGTTAGAATGGGGCCAGAGCAATAGTACAGTGGTTAGTGCCCTTGCCTTGCACGCTGCCAACCCAACCATCACCTAGGGATCGAACCATGGCCCATCCTAGGCTAGCACACGCAAGGCAGACACCTTACAGTTTGCACCACCGCTCTGGCCCCTCTTGGTTTTTATTTTAAATTATGATAACAATTTCTTTGAATTTTTTTGGCTTACAATACTATAAAAAAATGGTTTCTCATGGACATTATTCCAACAACACACTCATCACCAGTACTGGTCCCATTCGCTCCCTCTTACCACTGCCCAACTCAGTTGGGTGGATCAATTCTCAATTGTGTTGCCTTTGTTGCTACTTCACTGTATGTCTTTAAATCCCACATGTGAGAGAGTTCATTCTGGATGTATCTCTTTCATTCTAACTTAATTCGCTCAGCATGTTATCCTTTTTTTTTTTTTTTTTTTTGGTTTTTGGGCCACACCCAGCGGTGCTCAGGGGTTAATCCTGGCTGTCTGCTCAGAAATAGCTCCTGGCAGGCACGGGGGACCATATGGGACACCGGGATTCGAACCAACTACCTTTGGTCCTGGATCGGCTGCTTGCAAGGCAAACGCTGCTGTGCTATCTCTCGGGCCCAGCATGTTATCCTTTAGTTCTGTCCTTGTTGCTACAAATTACATAGTTTTGTTCTTTTTGTTTTGTTCTGTCGTCACAACCAGTGGCTCTCAGGGATTACTCCTGGCTCTGTGTTCAGAAATTAGTCCTAGCACAGGGCTGGAGCAGTGGCGCAAGTGGTAATGCTTCTGCCTTGTGCATGCTAACCTAGGACAGACCGAGGTTTGATCCCCTGGCGTCCCTTCTGGTTCCCCAAGCCAGGAGCAATTTCTTTCTTTCTTTCTTTCTTTCTTTCTTTCTTTCTTTCTTTCTTTCTTTCTTTCTTTCTTTCTTTCTTTCTTCCTTCCTTCCTTCCTTCCTTCCTTCCTTCCTTCCTTCCTTCCTTCCTTCCTTCCTTCCTTCCTTCCTTCCTTCCTTTCCTTCCTTCCTTCCTCCCTCCCTTCCTTCCTCCCTCCCTCCCTCCCTCCCCTCCCTCCCTCTCCCTCCCCTCCCTCCCTCCCTCCCCTCTCCCCTCCCTCCCTCCCTTTCTTTCTTTCTTTCTATTTTTCTTTCTCTCTTTCTTTTTCTTTCTTTCTTTCTTTCTTTCTTTATTTTTCTTTCTTTCTTTTCTTTCTTTCTTTCTTCTTTCTTTCTCTCTTTCTTTTTCTCTCTCTTTCTTTTTCTTTCTTTCTTTCTTTCTTTCTTTCTTTCTTTCTTTCTTTCTTTCTTTCTTTCTTTCTTTCTTTCTTTCCTTTCCTTCTTCCTTCCTTCCTTCCTTCTCTTTCTTTCTTTCTTTCTTTCTTTCTTTCTCTCTCTTTCTTTCTTTCTTTTCTTTCTTTCTTTCTTTCTTTCTTTCTTTCTTTCTTTCTTTTCTTTCTTTCTTTCTTTCTTTCTTTCTTTCTTTCTTTCTCTCTCTCTCTCTCTCTCTCTTTCTTTCTTTCTTTCTTTCTTTCTTTCTTTCTTTCTTTCTTTCTTTCTTTCTTTCTTTCTTTCTTTCTTTCTTTTTGGTTTTTGGGCTACACCCAGTGATGCACAGGGGTTAATCCTGGCTCAGGGGACCATATAGGACACCTGGGATCAAACCCAGGTTCGTCCTGGGTCAGCGTGTGCAAGGCAAACACCTTACTGCTGAGCTATCACTCCGGGCCCATCCAGGAGCGATTTCTGAACGCATAGCCAGGAGTAACCCCTGCGCACTCAGGTGTGGCCCCAAAACAAAAACAAACAAAAAAAAGAAATTTGTCCTGGCAGGCTCAAAGGACCTTATGGGATGATGCTGGGGATTGAACCTGGTCAGCTGCATGCAAGGCAGGCACCCTACCTGCTGTGCTTTCCCTCCAGCCCCAGTTTTGTTCTTGAGCTGCACTAATTCCATTTGTCCTATTCTCCACACTGTGCAGGTTTATTGTGTAATATGTGAAGGTGTAGGAAGAAAGAGTCCAGTTTCTTCTGTTTATGATAGAATGGGCCAGAGAATTGGCTCAGTGAATACTTTGCATGTGGGAGGTCCAGCTTTAGTCCACAGCACTACATGATTCTTTGAGGTGACCTGCACAGAGCCAGGATTAACCTGAGTACTGCCAGGTGTGGCCTGCCCACCCCAAAAAAAAAGGGGGGGGCCAGAGAGGTAGCATGGAGGTAGGGCATTTGCCTTGCATGCAGAAGGACAGTGGTTTGAATCCCGGCATCCCATATGGTCCCCTGAGCCTGCCAGGGGCGATTTCTTAGCGTAGAACCAGGAGTAACCCCTGAGCCTGCTAGGTGTGACCCAAAAATCAAAAAAAAAATGAAGAAAGGAGTTGGAGAGATAGTACAGTGGGTAAGGTGCCTATCTTGTACCTCATATGGTTGGTCCCTTGAACCTTGCCAGGAATGAATCTTGAGCAGAGTCAGGTGGGGTTTTTGAGATACACCCAGCAGTGCTCAGGGTTTATTCCTGGCTCCATGCTCAGAAATTGTTCCTGGCAGGCATGGGGAACCACATGGGACACCGGGATTCAAACCAATGACCTCCTGCATGAAAGGCAAAAATGCCTTACCTCCATTCTATCTCTTCGGCCCCAGGCTGAATTTCTTGACAAAGCTGCCTCTGTTTCACAGATCCGGGGTGAGGGATCCGGGGCGCTGGGCTCATTCTCCCTGCCCCTCACGGAGCTACTCGCAGCCGACCAGCTCTGCTTGGATCGATGGTTTACTCTCAACAATGGTCAAGGACAGGTGCTGCTGAGGGCACAGCTGGGGGTGAGTGCCAGCAGTGGGGGGCTGCAGGGAGGGTGGACACAGACACACCTCCTCATAGCAAGGATGCTAAGCAGGGCGTGTTCCTGCCCCCCTAGATCCTGGTGTCCCAGCACTCTGGCGTGGAAGCCCACAGCCACACCTATAGCCACAGCTCCTCCTCTCTGAGTGAAGAACCAGAGCTCTGGGCCGGGATGTCTCACACCACCTCCTCAGCCCCAGAGCTGAGGCAGCGCCTGACACACGGTGACAGGTCAGAAGGGGCACAGCCAGGAATACAAAGGCAAAGCAGTAGGTCCCCTGGACACCCCCTCCCTGAGCCCTCGTGTCTCTCCACAGTCCCTCGGAGGCTCCAGCGGGCCCCCTGGGCCAGGTGAAACTGACCGTGTGGTACTACAGCGAGGAGCGCAAGCTGGTCAGCATCGTGCACAGCTGCCGGTGAGGCCCCATCGGCTCAGCTCCTGCCAGCCTGCCGCCTTGCCTTGTCTTGTCTTACCATCTTTTGCCTTCCATCCAGCACCCTTCGGCAGAATGGACGGGACCTCCCAGACCCCTACGTGTCACTCTTACTCCTGCCAGACAAGAACCGGGGCACCAAGAGGAAGACCTCACAGAAGAAGAGGACCCTCAACCCTGAATTCAGTGAGCGGTCAGTTAGGGGTCACTGGGGGGTTGGCCATAGGCTGGGGGTATCCTTGGATGACCCCAGTGCTTCCAGGTTGTTTTTTATTCATTTTATTTTATTATTATTATTTTGTTTTGTTTTGTTTTTGGGTCACACCCAGCAGTGCTCAGGGGTTACTCCTGGCTCTGTGCTCAGAAATCGCCCCTGGCAGGCACAGGGGACCATATGGGATGCCAGTATTCGAACCACCGTCCTTCTGCATGAAAGGCAAACGCCTTACCTTCATGCTATCTCTCCGGCCCCATTATTATTATTATTATTATTTTTTGCTTCCCAGGTTTGAGTGGGAGCTGGCCCTGGATGAGGCCCTGCGGAGAAAGCTGGACGTGTCTGTGAAGTCCAACTCCTCCTTCATGTCAAGAGAGCGGGAAGTGCTGGGGAAGGTAAGTGGGCAGGGCAAGGAGGTGCAAAGCTTGGACCAGAGCCGTGACCATCGAGGAACTCGGCATCAAAAGTGCCCTAGTCACCTCTGCACTGGTGTGTGATCTTGGAATGACATCTTTGGAGAGAGCAAAATTCCATCTTGCCCCACCCACCCCTACAGGTGCAGCTGGATCTGGCCGAGATAGACCTCTCCCAGGGCGCCGCCCAGTGGTGAGTGGAGGTGCTGGGGTTGGGGCTGAACTCAGGTAAACAGCTGGAAGGGAAAAAAAAAACAATTCAAAGGGGAAAGCATTGATTCTCCAAAGTGCATCTTACCTCATTTATAAATGGACATAAGAGGGCCAGAGAGATAGCACAGCCTGTAAGGTGCCTTGCACGTGGCTGACACAGGTTCGATCCCCCCCAGCATTCCATATGGTCCCCTGAGCCTACCAGGTGTGATTTCTGAACACTAAGCCAGGAATAACCTCTGAGTGCTGCTGGGTGTGGTCCCAAAACAAAATAATTTATTTTTAAAAATGGACACAAGAGTCCTCTTTGTGTGTGTGTTTGTTGTTGTTTATGAGCCAAACCTGGTGATGCTCAGGGTTTACTTTTAGCTCTGCACTCAGGAATTATTCTTGGAGGGCTTGGGGGGGATCATATGGGGCATTAGGAGCTGAGGTTAGCTGCATGTAAGGCAAGTACCCTACACACTGTACTATTAACCTGGCCCCCAACAGTCCTCTTCTACCAAAACCTTCTCTACTTTCATAGGTACGACCTCATGGATGACAAGGACAAGGGCAGCACCTAGGAGCACAGATCCACAGCCTGTCTGCTATCTCTTTGCCTCATCTCTCCTGCATCACCGCCTCAATGTGATGAACCTAAAGCTCTGGCCCAAGGGCAGAGCCTGCAGTGCTCAGCTCTCTCAACTCCCAGGCTGAGGCTAGGAGCTTTACCTAACCAAAGAGGAGGACAAGAGTTCTCCTTCAGTGCACGGCCTTTGTCCCGAGGCAGGAATCTGAGCTGGCTATTTCCTGCTCTGCCTGCACTTGTCTGTCTTCCCAACTCCTCAGGGCCTTCTGTACCTGTGCCTGCCACTGACAGCATTATCGGTGGCATTAGCTTATGCCAAATACAGCTTTTGGAAAGATTTTATTTTTATTTTTGTGGTGCTGGGGATCAAACCCAGGACCTTACATATGCAAGGCTCTTCTTTATTTTTTGTTTGTTTTTGGGCCACACCCGGCATTGCTCAGGGGTTACTCCTGGCTGTCTGCTCAGAAATAGCTCCTGGCAGGCACGGGGGACCATATTGGACACCGGGATTCAAACCGACCACCTTTAGTCCTGGTTCGGCTGCTTGCAAGGCAAACACCGCTGTGCTATCTCTCCAGGCCCGCAAGGCTCTTCTTTTGAACTACATCCCCAATCCCAAAATCACTTTTCTTTAATTGCTTAAATCACTTTTTTAAATACCTCCTTCCTGCCATGAACAGTATAAGTGTGTATATGGCATGAACCGAAGAATGGGAAGATGGACAGACCAGCCTCTCAAGCTGGAAGCATCTTTGATTATTGCATGCAGCAGAGCCATCAAAAAGACACCTCTATTTCACTCCCTAAGCCTGGTCAAGTTTCCTCAAGTCTGAAGTCTGGTCAAGTTTACTCAAGTCTGGTCCTGAAATGACATCTGTAATGAGCGATCTCTTTATTTATTCTGGGAATAGGAAGCATTTGGATCCCATCCAAGCTTTCAATTAACAGACATCCACCCTTTGTGGCATTTTTAAGTGGTGCCGTGCAGAGCGTCTTAAAAAACTTGGAACAGCTGGACCATATTTTAACCAGGTGCCAGGATGTTAATTTACTGACCAGAACTCAGCCAGCTTGTGCAGCAGCTCTGCCATTCCACTGTGTCTTACATTAAACGTTGTACTCAAATCAACTGTGTCTCTTTTTCTTAAGGTTGCAATTGAATTTCTATTGACTCTAAGCTCACCTGAAATGCAGTTAAATAAGAAAATTTTTTGTTTTGGGTTTTTCTGGGTCACATCCAGCAGTTCTCAGGCCTTATTTCTAGTTCTGTGCTCAGGGATCACTACTGGCAAACCTTGGGGACCATCTGTGGTACTGGGAATTGAACCTGGGTCACCCTGAGTACTTTTTTTTTTGGGGGGGGCTACACCCAGTGGTACTCAGAGGTTACTCCTGGCTTTATGTTGAGTTACTCCTGGCAGGCTCGGGGAACTCTATGGGATACTGAGGATCAAGCCTGATTCAGGTGATGCCCCTTAAGTTTTACTTTTTCTTTTGTTTTTGGGTCACACCCGGCGGTGCTCAGGGGCTACTCCTGACTCTGCACTCAGAAATCGTCCCTGGCAGGCTCAGGGACCACATGGAATGCCGAGAATCGAATCACTGTCAGTTCTGGGTTGGCCACATGCAAGACAAATGCCCTACCAATGTGCTATCTCTCTAGCCCCAGCCTTAACCTCTTAACCTCTGTTTTTAAACCATTTAGCTCTCACCTCGAACTCTGCTCCTTTTGGGATGCCCTGTAATTTAACCATCATATAAAAGTGACATGGGGGAGGGAATAAAATTACTGGAAACAGGGTCACTGACATAGGTAATTCCATGAAGACTCTCTCATCTAAGTAAACTGGGGTTTTGTCCTCTGGGAAGAAAGAAAAAAATTCAGGGGAGAGGATTAATCTCAGCTCTATGAGGAATTGTGAAAATTCACCTCACTGACAAAATGCCATGCATCTAGAGTATGTGTCCTCCCTACAGGATCCCTGGGTTCAGTCCTAGCACCAAGGAGTGACTTGTGTGTACCTGCCAGGAGTAATGATACTTGAATGCAGAGTCAGGAGTAATCCAGAACATCAGGTGTGATCCTAAAATAAAATAATAAGATAGTTCAATCCACTGCTGAATTTAGATAAACAAGGCCTATGAAGGTGGGAGTAGTTCCTGAACCCTATAGGTATGTTCACCCCCCAGAAAATAAAATCAACAATAAGGAAAGAAATGAAGGGTTAGTAAGCACAGAAATTTAAAATGTCATGTCTCAAACCACTGATCCACTGATATATATCTATATCTCTTGGTTTTTGAGCCACACCCGGCGGTGCTCAGGGGTTACTCTTGGCTATCTGCTCAGAAATAGCTCCTGGCAGGCACGGGGGACCATATGGGACACTGGGATTCAAACCAGCCACCTTAGGTCCTGGGTCGACTTCTTGCAAGGCAAACACCGCTGTGCTATCTCTCTGGCCCACTACTTTTCTAAAGACCCAGTGCTGAAGAAACAGTTCCAAGTACAGAAGTGCACCTTCATGGGCCAGAGCAATAGTAGTAAGGCACTTGCTTTGCATGAGGCTGACCTGGGTTTTATCACTGGCAGCCTATATGGTCCCCTGAGCACTGCCAGAAGTAATTCCTGAGCTCAGATCCAGGAATAACCCTTGAGCTCACCAGGTGAGCCCGAAGCCTCCTGCCAAAAGAAGTGCATCTTCATGTGGCAGGAAGTCAAGTTTGATTCCTGCACTCTTTGGCTCTCACCGGCACTGTCAGGAGCAACACCCCAATTACTGAACAGGGGATAGTTCCTGGAGTGTCCTAACTTCTGGACTAACTCTGACCTTTGTTTTACTTGTTTTTGAGTCATGTCTAGTAGGGCTCAGAGGTTATTCCCAGTGGTGCCAGAAATTGAACCCAGGTCTTTTGCACGTAAAACATGCAAAACACGTGCAGCTCTTTGCGCTGTTTAGGATTTAGTACTTACCAAAAAAAAAAAAAAAAGACAGAAGAGGGTCAAGAGGGGGCCAAAGTGGGTAGGGTTCTGTCTTGCTCAAGACCAGGAGTGATGCCTGAGTGCTGCTGGGTATAGCCTAAACTTTCTTTTTTTTTTTTTTTTTTTTTTTGGTTTTTGGGCCACACCCGGCGGTGCTCAGGGGTTAATCCTGGCTGTCTGCTCAGAAATAGCTCCTGGCAGGCACGGGGGACCATATGGGACACCGGGATTCGAACCAACCACCTTTGGTCCTGGATAGGCTGCTTGCAAGGCAAACACCAGCCTAAACTTTCTTAAAAAGGAAAAGGGGGCGTCCAGAGGTTACGCTGGCTCTGTACTCAGAAACCACTCCCGGCAGGCTTGGAACCATATGGCATGCCAGAGATCGAATTCGGGTCTGTTCTGGGTTGGCAGTGTGCAAGGCAAATGCCCTACTGATTGATCTGTGTTCGATCCCTGGCACCCTATATGTCTCCCCAAGTACCTCCAGAAGTAATCCCTGAGCACAGATCCAGGAGAAGTCCTGAGCATAGTTGGGTGTGGCTCAAACAAAGAAGTGGGGTAGAGGAGCCAGAGAGACAATACAGAGAGTAGGGAGTTTGCCTTGCACACGTCTAACCTGAGTTCAATGCCTGGCACCCATATAGTACCCAGAGGAAAAGTGAGGAAAACTGAGGAAAAGTGAATATGGCTCAAGAACCAAAAAAAAGAGAGAGAGAGAGAGAGAAAAAAAATGAACTCAAAGTGCTTGCCTTACATGTAGCTGTCCCAGGTTTAATCCCAGTATTGCATATTGTCCCTAAATACTGCCAGGAATGGCCCCTGAGCATAGCCACATGTATCCCAAGTCCCTTCTAAATATATACAGCGAATTTTTGTTTGTTTTTTGGGTCACGTTATGCAGTGTCAGGGGTTACTCCTGGTTCTGTGCTCAGAAATTACTCTTGGCAGGTTCAGGGGACCATATGGAATGCTGATGATGGAACTCCGGTTGGCTATGCTGATTGCAAATGCCTTATCCCTGAGTATCACTCCGACCCCCAGAGAAGAATTTTGGTTGTTCTTTTGTTTTGGGGCCACAATCAGCAATACTCAGGGGTTACTTCTGGCTCTGTGTTCAGGAATTACTGCATTTGCCTTGCACGCAGAAGGAGAGTAGTTCCAATCCCGGCATCCCATATGGTCCCCCATGTCTGCCAGGGGCGATTCCTGAGCATAGAGCCAGGAATAGCACCGAGTGCTGCTGAGTGTGACCCACCCCCCCCCCAAATAATAAGGAATTACTCCTGGCTGTGCTGGGGATCAAACCTAGGTTGACCATGTGCAAGGCAAGTATTTTACCCACTGCACTGTCTCTCTGGTCCCCACGGGGAAGAATTTTTTTTGTTTGTTTGTTTTGGTTTTGGGCCACACCCGGCGGTTGCTCAGGGGTTACTCCTGGCTGTCGGCTCAGAAATAGCTCCTGGCAGGCACGGGGGACCATATGGGACACCGGGATTCGAACCAACCACCTTTGGTCCTGGATCGGCTGCTTGCAAGGCAAACACCGCTGTGCTATCTCTCCGGGCCCACGGGGAAGAATTTTAACTAGAATGATGGCATGGTCAAAATAAACATCTTTTGTTTTTGTTTTTGTTTTTGGGTCACACCCGGCATCGCTCAGGGGTTCCGCCTGGCTCTACGCTTAGAAATTGCTCCTGGCAGGCTCAGGGGACCATATGGGATGCCGGGATTCGAACCGCCGTCCTTCTGCATGCAAGGCAAACGTTTTACCTCCATGCTATCTCCCCAGCCCCAAAATGAACATTTTTGAGACATGTATGCATTTCATATAGTCACCTATGTTTTTCAATTTATTCTCTGTCCTTTCAGTAAGCTAGGCGATTTCAATCAGATTGTTAGGCCCTAACACAAACCTACAGTCAGAATCTTTGGAGGCAAAATATAAACATTTATATCCTTACAAAATCCCTTCCAAAATAGTTGAGATCAAAACCCATTATTTTAGAAAACAGGGCCCAGAGAGATAGCACAGCGGCGTTTGCCTTGCAAGCAGCCGATCCAGGACCAAAGGTGGTTGGTTCGAATCCTGGTGTCCCATATGGTCCCCCATGCCTGCCAGGAGCTATTTCTGAGCAGACAGCCAGGAGTAACCCCTGAGCAACGCCAGGTGTGGCCCAAAAAAACAAAAAAGAAAATAAAGTAATACTAGCAGAGGCCAGAGCGATAGCATAGAGGGGACAATGTACGCCTTACACACAGTCAACCTGGGTTCGATCCCCAGCATCCCATTTGATTCCCTGAACACTGCCATAAGTAATTCCTGAATGCAGAGCTAGGAATAACCCCTGAGCACTGTCAAGTGTAGCCCCAAAACCTAATAAACAAACAAATACATAACACTAGCATTATTTACCATATATATTTTTTCCTCCTGTTTCTTGTGGCATAGATACAACTAGCTAGGGGTGCCTGGGACCACTGACCTAGGTCACACTACTTGTGATAAAACCCAGCAATGTCCCCCCCTACTGGAGTCAATATTGGGCTGATACTGAGGTCAGGGGCGAGAGTGTCCATGCATGTAACTCAGTGAAGACCCAACATGCCGTTGTATTTTCCACAGAAGGGGATGCTGCTTCTGTGCCAGTAAAATGAAAGGAAGTTTTTTCAGAGTTTATTTAGAGGGTTGTTAGCCTTGTTAAAGGAATGTACTCAAGAGGATTGGAATAAGTCCTCTGCACAGCTCTCCCCCACCCCCCACCGCCCCAATGTGCTCTCCAGTCTTTGTTTCTTTTGGAATAAATCCATTTTGTTGTTGGAAACTATTTTTTTCTATTTATATATTGCACCTAGTGTGTGTCTATATAAATAGAATGTGTGTGTATGTGTGTGTGTGTTTGGTTCTACGGCCACACCCAGCTGTGCTCAGGGCTTATTCCTGGCTCTGTGCTGAGCTCACTCCTGGCAGGACTCGGGTGAGGATCAAACCTGGGTGCAAACATCTTATTCTCTCTTTGTGTGTGTGTGTGTGTGTGTGTGTGTGTGTGTGTGTGTGTGTGTGTGTGTGTGTGTGTGGCTTTTTTTGGTTTGTTATTTGTTTTTGAGTCAGACCTATTAGTTCTCAGAGGCTACATCTAGCATGGTGTTTGGGGTCTCTTCTGGCACTGCCCAAGGAACCATGCAAAGCTGTGCACTGGAATCAGGGCTGAGTGAATATTCCACTCTTAGCCCTGTTACCTCTCTTCACTCTCTTTAGAATGGAATGGGAGACTCTTCTTCCTTCCTTCCTTCCTTCCTTCCTTCCTTCCTTCCTTCCTTCCTTCCTTCCTTCCTTCCTTCCTTCCTTCCTTCCTTCCTTCCTTCCTTCCTTCCTTCCTTCCTTCCTTCCTTCTTTCCTTCCTTCCTTTCTCCAGGGGTCACTCTTTTGGTTTTTGGGTCACACGTAGCTGCACTCAGGGTTTACTCCTGGCTCTATGCTCAGAAATCACTCCTAACAGGCTCAGGGGACCATATGAAATGCCAGGATCCGAACCACTGTCCTTCTGCATGCAAGGCAAACGCCCTACCACTGTGCAATCTCTCCGGCCCCAGGGGTTACTCTTAGCTCAATGCTCAGAAGTTACTCCTGGCAGACTCAGGTGACCATATGGGGTGTCGAAGATCAAACCCAGATTGACCACATTCAAGGCAAACACTTGCCAAACCTCTGTGCTATTGCTCTAGCTCCTCTTTTTTGTTTGTAGTCCACACTCACTGATGCTCAGTGCTTAATCCTGGCTCTGTGCTCAAAAATGATCCTTGAGGGGCCGGAGCGCTAGCATCACGGGTAGGGCCCTTGCCTTGATCGCAGCTGACCCAGGATGGACCGTGGTTCGAATCCCAGCAACCCATAGGTCCCCTGAGACTGCCAGGAGCGATTTTGATTTCTGAGCACAGAGCCAGGAGTAACCCCCAGGGCCGCTGGGTATGGCCCTACTTAAAAAAAAAAAAGTGATCCCTGACAGTGCGTTGGGGAAACTCATTATATATATAATATGAAACTCATATATATATACATATATACATATATACATATATATATATATATATATATATATATATATATATATATATATATATATATATATATATATATATATACACACACTGTGGTGGGTGGTGGGATTCCAAAGTGACTTGACAGGTTGCATGACAAGTTCCTTAATCGCTGCATTCTCTCGCCCAGCCCCTTAACTCCAAACCTCAATATTGACTTCAACTGTCATTCTAGAAAACAAACTCTGGGATTACTGTTCCAAGGCACAAAGAAACTCTGACGGTAGCCTCTGGTCTCCATTACACCTCCATAGAGGCCCCTGGCCTCCAGGGTTTAGGACTAATCAGTGCTTCCCGGTCAGGGGGGATCTGCCTCGAGCTGCCTTGCAGCATTCTGCAACCCGCAATTGCAATCCGTTGCAATCCAAGCAACATGCTCTGCCCATGCACCGGAGAATTCGGGGCGGACAGACCCGGAGGGGCCTACACGGCTGTAAGGTCAGGGGTGGAGACTACAAATAGCTCAGTGCCTTGAGTTCCGGGACAAGAACCGTGTCCAAAGGCGCCTGAGTCACCACCACCAACCTAAGCTCCTTGGGCAGGCCGGAAGCCACCGAACCCGCTTCCCTTAACAGAGAAGGGAGCTCTAGGGACTACAACTCCCGGCAAGCTCTGGGTGGCTGGATTTAACCCTTCAGGGCCCGCGGCTCCCGGGCATCCCGCCTCTGCCTTTTACCTGGCTGCTGCAGGGTGAGATTTGGGGCAACTGAGAATGGGTTCTTTGATTTCAGGCGTGTGTGAGAGTGCATGTTCTATTGATTCCTTTATTGAAGAGCTAGGATGTGTGTGTCTACCTGATTTTCTTATAAAGGGACAATTTAGAATGAGATTCTAAATTAGAATGCTTTTTTGTTTGTGTGTGTTGGGGACCCAATACCAACTTTCTGAGTCAGGGTTTTTCTGATCATCCTGCTGGGGAGGCTGGGAGGGTGTGTGTAAATATATTCTTGGAGCTTTAGGAATAACCGCATCCTTTGGACTAGAAGGTTTAGAATTTGGATGCTTGGTCTTTCATGGTGGCCCCTCCCAAGGGCCACCAGTGAGGTCCCTCCCTTTGTCTGGCTTGAATGACCACTGGCTCATGGAAAGTGTGGGTGAGGGGTATAAGACTGACATTTCCCCACCCTGAAGACACTAGGCTGGAGACAATAGAAATGTGTGTTAGGATCCTTTTATCTGACTATTCTTTTTCTTTATTGTGCAGTTCCAGTTGAGGGGGGCAGGGACTGTAAGTATTGAGGGTTTAGGCTGTGGGTGGGGGTCAGTGCTCCTTGTTTCAGGTCAGGGGGCAGTACAGGGGCTGTTACTATTTGACCTTTCATGGTTCCCAGACTCTGCTTTTACTATCTTACTTCACAAGCTGCTTCCCCATCCCTCCTTAGCCTTCTAGAATCTGAAGCTGGGGCCAGAGCAATTGTGTAGCCGGTAAGATGCTTGCCTTGCAGGTGGCCAACCCCAGTTCGATCCCTGTCATCCCATGTGGTCCTCTGAGCACAGAGCCAGGAGTAACCCCTGAACACTATTGGATGTGGCCCTAAATCAGCAAGCAAAGAAACAAACAAAAATACTCCCCCTAAAAAATAACCATGAGTCTGAAGCTGCTATAAAAAAGAACTTGAGGACCTAGAGTGCCAGAATCCTTTTCTTTGCCTCCCCTCTTAATCACAGGGTTGCTGGCAAGCTTCCTCCTCTCCCAGGAGATTAACTCTCCCCTGCAGGACAAGCTCGGGCTTCCTGCTCCAGTCCCCAAAAGAGCCATTGTTCTGGCAGACAGAGAAGACCTTGGGGCTGGATCTCTGAGCCCTCAGAGTCCAGGAGAGTGTGGCCGCCCAGTTCTGTATCTCTTCTTTCTCACTCACCCTTCCCACCGCCAATTGGCAACTGCCCCTGCCCCCGCCCCTTTACACCCAGAATCCCCCGGCTATTTAAACAGAGATGGTGCCCCCATCTGCACACTGCCCTGTGGCCACTGCACATCATGCCTCCCAAGAAAGATGTTCCCGTGAAGAAACCCACCGGCCTGGCTCTGGGCAAACCTATGGCCAAGCCAGCGCTGGGGTCTTCTCCAGCCAAGACCAAGTCTGAACCTGGCTCCACTGTCCCCGAGAAAAGCCAGGATCCTCCCCTCGATCTCTCCAAAGTGGTGGTAAGTCTCCCTGGAAAGTGAAGACAGAATAGAATGTGAAGGGGTGGGTCCTAGGGTGGGATTCAGTCAGGGAGTTAGCAGGTATCTTGAAAGAGGAAGGCAGGGCAGCAAGAATACGAGGTACCCCACTTGAAAACAGCCAGCTTTATGACTCTACTGTTTTCTACCTTTTTCTCCCTCTATCCAGCCTCCCTTCCTTGCACTGATCCTGGTACTCCTGGAGGGACTGTGGGATGGGGAACATCTGGGCAGGAGCAGCTCTAAAGTGAAAAAATGGGGAGCCACCGCAGGCGCCCTTCTGCAGCCCAAAGGGAGGGTTGGAGAGGACAGACTAGTCAGACAATCACAGCTGGGGGCAGGGGTAAATTTAGCCTTTGTTCAGCCCCCAGTTATGTGAGGGATGTAAGGCTCAGGCCTGGAGGGAGGGAAACAGGTGGTGGGATTAACCCTGTTCCCAGGAAACCCTCCCCCCTATAATTCCTCCTCTTGGGATTCTCCCAAGGCCCCTGGCTGGGTTCCTTTAGGCCCCTCCCCAGAAGTGCTGCCAGCTGGTTGGGAGGAGGGCTGGTGGGGGTGGAAGAGGCTCACCCTACCTCACCTGCTCTCTCTTCTTCCACAGATCGAGTTTAACAAGGACCAGCTGGAGGGTGAGGAGGAGCTGGTCCCCTAAGTCTCTTTGGTTTTGGTCCACACTCTGTGGTGCTCAGGGCTTACTCTTGGCTTTGTGCACAAGGATAACCACTGGTAGGAATTGGGAGGCTATTTGTGGTGCCAGGGATCAAACCTGGGTTGGCTGTGTGCAAGGCAAACACCCTACTCGATGAACTGAATTATCTTTCTGGCCCTCAGACCCTCTTCCTATTCCCTCACTCTGTCCCAATCTAGAAAGTTCCCACATCTGTCCCAGTTCTGTTCAACTCTTGTAGTTTCTGACCTCTCTTCTGTCTGGGGCTGATGGGAATGAACCTCTGGTCAATACTGATCCATCCTTTTATTTCAGAGTTCAAGGAAGCATTTGAGCTGTTTGACCGAGTTGGGGATGGCAAGATCCTGTACAGCCAGTGTGGAGATGTGATGAGGGCGCTGGGCCAGAACCCCACCAATGCTGAGGTGCACAAGGTCCTGGGGAACCCCAAGAATGATGGTGAGAAACTCCTGGAACAATATGGAGTTTTATTTATTTAATTATTTATTTATTGCTTTCCACACCCGGCAGTGCTCAGGGGTTACTCTTGGCTCTGCACTTTTAGGAATCACTGCTGATAGGCTTGGAGCATCAGGGCTTGGGGGACCATATAGGATGCCAGGAATTGAACCTGAGTTCTCTGTGTGCAAGGCAAATGCTCTGCTCACTGGATTATCTCTCAGGTCCCAATGTAGTTTTTTTTGTTTTGTTTTTGCTTTTTGGGCCACATCCGGTGATGCTCAGGGGTTACTCCTGGCTATGTGCTTAGAAATTGCTCCTGGCTTGGGGGACCATATTGGACGCTGGGGGATCAAACCACGGTCCGTCCTGGGTCAACTGCCTGCAAGGCAAACGCCCTACTTCTGTGCCATCGCTCCAGTCCCAATATTGGGTTTTGTTCAGGGGTAGCACTAATGAGGGAAGTTGGATGGGGTGTCTCTAGACTTGCATGATGATCTAATACAGGCAGAACAACATCCTGAAGGTTGGACAGATCAAAGCCTTTCTGGTAGAAAAGGAAGGTGGGGCCTGGTGACCCCAAGTGACCGCTCCTTCACCTGTCTAATCTCCAGAGCTCAAGTCCCGGCGTGTGGATTTTGAGACTTTCCTGCCCATGCTCCAGACAGTGGCCAAGAACCGGGACCAAGGCACCTATGAAGACTACCTGGAGGGGCTCCGGGTGTTTGACAAAGAAGGCAACGGCAAAGTCATGGGGGCCGAGCTCAGACATGTTCTCACCACCTTGGGTGAGGCCCCCTGTGGGGTTAGGGAGCACCAGGGTGGAGGGGGACTTGGGTCCCAGGAAGCAACATCATGAAAAGAGTCCATCGCTGTGCTGGAGATCAGAGCCAGGGTGGAAGCTGAGGGCTCCATCCTATAGAGGCTAAGGCAAGAGCCACAGAAATGCTTCCCACAGGGTTGAGGAAAGGGCATGAGACAGGAGCCCTTTCCCTTGTAGGAGAGAGGCTGTGTGACCTGTGATTTGACGTCCTTTGAACTCTCTGGACTGATTTTAGGGGGCGGGGGCTCTCCAAGATTCACCACTTGTAGGTGAGATGAAAAGCAAGATGGAGAAACACATCCAAAGCATTTTCGATTTGGCCATACTTTGCTCTGTGCTTGGGTCAGGGATCACTTACAGCTGCACTGAGAGTGGGGTGGCTAAGACTATACAGAGTTCCTGGGATCAAACCCAGGTCGGGTCGTTGTGCAAGACTTTCCTCACACTCAAACCCGTGTAAGGAAAGGAGTCTTGGGGGTGTTGGGTGGAGAATTGCTTCTGGCAAGTCTAAGGGGCTGAGACCATGCTGATGTGGGTTCAGGGGAGAAGATGACGGAGGAGGAGGTGGAGACGGTTCTGGCAGGCCACGAGGACAGCAATGGCTGCATCAACTACGAAGGTGAAGGGACAGAAAGGGGGAGCCGGGCACTGGGGTGTAGGGGGGCTGAATGTCTCTGATGCCCCAACTTTTCCCTCTTCTCTGCAGCTTTCCTGAAGCACATCCTGAGCGTCTGAGCTCTGGAGCATCTTCTCATCGCCTCGCCTCGGGAGGCCCCTCTCGGCCTGGGGGAGCAAAGCAAGCAAGCAAGCAAGCAAGGAAGCAAGCGAGTCTTCAAGTCCTGGCAACTCCCCAGTTTTTCCTCCACCTCAGCCTGAGGGGGGCCGGCGGAATCGCGTTCCTGCCACTAGGAGGCCGCCTAGAGTTTTCAAATAAAGAGCCGGTTCCTCCTTGGGCCTCCGACTGTCGCTTTCTTAGGGGTGCGATCTCGAATGGGGGGCGCGCTCGTTTTCCTCATTGCACCGGGCGGGGATCCCAGGGATACTACATCAGGACGCCCGCAGGTAGAGCCGGGCCCGGAAAGGCGGGAACCTCGGGAGGCCACGCCCACCAGGGCAATGCTGGCTCTCGATTGGCTGGTGCCGGTAATAACGCCACGCCTACCACCGGGCCTGTTGACTCGCGATTGGCTGATGCTTGGGTGACGTCACGGGGCGGGGCCTGCCAGAACCAGGGCTGGGCCGGGACCCGGAGCCATTACTGCAGGAAAAAGGTCCCGCAGAGCCGAGCAGCCAAGATGGTGGGGCCCGGGCTGGGTGGGAGGATGAGCGAAAATCGGGGCGACGGGCGGGCTGGGAAGTCTGGGGGTAGGAATAGAAGCTAAGTAGACTGATGAAGAGGGATCTGAGAGCCGGGGAGTCTGCAGATCGAGGTTGGGAGGTCTGGGGTCCCATCCTGGGGAACCTGTGGGGATGGGATGGAAATTGGGGAGAGGTGGGTGGGGGTTTGGGGGTTTGCAATTGAGGTGCTGATTGCTCCCCTCTTCTCCGAGCAGTGTGACTTCACCGAAGATCAAACCGCAGGTGGGTGATCTCTGGACTCCCCCACCCCACTCTATAGGCCTTGCTTAGGGAGAGGGACACCTCTGGCCCCACCCCAACCTGTCATAGCTTCCGGGGAGCACTTAACTTTCTGGATGCCCCGCACCCCTTCTTCCTTCCTGGATCTTCCCATTTTCTTTTCTCACTCTTTCTTCCTCCCTCCCTCCCCTTTCACTCTAGATCTGAGCCCCAAGCACTGGGTGAGTCTCAGGTGGTGTGTCTGTGACAGCCTAGTCACCCCCCCCCCCCCGCCTGCTCTGTGTGCCTTTTGGGGGTGTGTGTGTACTAAGTTGCCTGCACCCCTCTCCTCTGTCCTTTAATCAGCGACCTCTGTCCCTCCTCTCTTGTGGCCAACCTTCCTCTCCCAGCTTGGAGTTGAGCATTGTTAAGAGTGGTGACCTGGTTATTTTGTGAAAATGGAAACGAGGGGTGGGGGGTTAGTCGATGAGACTTGGTTGCTGTTCTCCCAAAAGGAGGAATGTCTAGTGGTCGGCCAGCCAGGATGACCCTAATCCCAGACTGCTGCTCCCACTTCCTTATAAGGCCAGGACCCAGCCGTGGGGCGGTGGCAAATTCCTGCCCTGAGAGGTAGTGAAGGGGGTGGTGGCAAGAAGGCCTGCAGCAGGCCGAGGGGAGCTGTGGCTCTCTGGGGGACATCTGAGCAACCCGGGGACACTGGATCCCTCTTCTCAGTCTTGGTGTACGTTGGCACATCAGGTTTCCTTAGGGCGACCCAGGTTGATAGCCCAGAGCCTGCTGTATGTTTGTATTCCCGCTTGGTGCCTGCCCAGTCCTGAGGTTTATCTGAACCCACAGAGTTCAAGGAGGCCTTCCAGCTGTTTGACCGTACAGGGGATGGCAAGATCCTGTACAGCCAGTGTGGAGACGTGATGAGGGCACTGGGCCAGAACCCCACCAACGCCGAGGTGCTCAAGGTCCTGGGGAATCCTAAGAGTGATGGTGAGGGTTCCTAAGAACAAACTCCTCTTGGTAGTGGTGGACCCACCTATGCTCACCCAGTTATTCTAGTAGGTCATGTCTTAGCTAGCAGGACCCAGGAGTCCTGTTCTGTGTGTAGAGTGGGGATTCCCTGTTGATCCCCTCATAAGTTTTTTTTTTCACCTCCTGTGTGCAGAGATGAATGTGAAGGTGCTGGACTTTGAGCACTTCCTGCCTATGCTGCAGACAGTGGCCAAGAACAAGGACCAGGGCACCTATGAGGACTATGTTGAAGGCCTTCGGGTGTTTGACAAGGAAGGAAATGGCACCGTCATGGGTGCTGAAATCCGGCATGTTCTTGTTACTCTGGGTGAGGCTGAGCCCCACTTCTTGAGCTCAGGTTCCTCCTTTGGCTGCTTCTCCTTGCGTTTCTAGGAAACGTGCCATATTCTCTCTCTCCACAGGTGAGAAGATGACCGAGGAGGAGGTTGAGATGCTGGTGGCCGGGCACGAAGACAGCAATGGTTGTATCAACTATGAAGGTGAGGGATGAACTGGGGCCCTTAATAGGAAAGCAGCTAAAAGGGGCAGGTCCAGTGGCACATAGTCTGTGGCTTGGCCTTGAAGTGCCAGGAGGCAAGAGGCAGGGCTCAGCCCAGCCCACAAGTGGGGGATGGGGAGGCATGACAAGGAAAGGGGTATGTGGGAAGGGACATAAATGGAATATCTGTCCTCCCCAACAGCCCCCTTCACCCCATGTGTGTGTCTTGTCTTCACCATGAATGTCTCTTCCTTCCTGCAGCATTTGTGAGGCATATCCTGTCGGGGTGACGGGCCCATGGGGCGGGTACGGCTTGTCCCAGCCTCTCCTTCTCTAGTTGACCCCCCCGCCCTGGTGTTTCCTTCCTGGCCTTTTGCTCTGTGACCCCTGCCCTCCCCTACTACCATCTGATTTCATCCTGGCATGTTTTTGCATGGGGCTATAGGGGGTGGGGTGGGCAGCAGCGGGGCTCTAAAGATGAAGACAGCCTGAGGAGTACGGTACCTCCTGTCCTAAATTGGGCTCTGTGGCCCAGGGAATTTGGACCAGCCTATTCAGTCTTGCTTTAGGGCAATCCTCTGTCCTGGAGCAAGGCTGGCTGGCATGGGGGTGGTTGTCTGCCCCGAGGTGCTGCAACAGGCTGGTCTTTGCCTTTCCTTTCCTGCTGGGCAGCTTGGAGGTACCTAACCCAGAACTGTCTCCTGCCAGTGGCTGATGGTAGCTGTAGGCGTAGTTGAGACTTTTCCTGCCTCTGCTGTGTTGCTGCTGCCGAGGGGGGCGGGACACTAACAGCCAGGGGAGGGGAACTGGGGGCCGTAGACTGATCAGACTCAAGGTGACACCTCTGCAAACCGACCCCCAAGTTGGTTTCTGGGGTCGTTCCTTAGGCCACTTTTGTGGTCTTGTGGTCTCCTGCCCCTGGTTGGCCCTTCCCCTCAGCCCTGCCGCAGACCTCACCTCTCTCTCCTTTCGGCAGAACTCGTCCGCATGGTGCTGAATGGCTAAGGATTCCAGTATTCCAGACCAGCTTACCCAAGACTGCGGGAGCCCCAGGCTTCTCCGATTCCTGTCACAGCACCTTTCCTAGCCTGCCTCTTGAGGTGATATTGGCCATCAACACTCACAAATAAATTTGCTTTCTATGCCCTGAATTTGGTTCTGTTTCCCCAGTGAATGGGAGTTACGGTGAGAGTTTGGGTTCTGTAGCAAGTGACTGGAGAAAGTTGGGGAGTCAGTGTCCCACATGTGGGAAAGGCTGGCTCCAATAGGGCTGTGCATACAAGCAGCTCATCTTTGTTCCCTGTCCCTGGGCCCCTCATCTCCTGAAGCTAAGCCCTTTCCCCCCACCTCCTCCCCATCATCTTTGTGGGGGAATGAATCTGGAAACTGCTGAACTGCTGAGGCCCTGGGCTGTTAAGAACAAGAAGCAGGTGAGATGCTGGCCTCACCCCTAATAAGGGAAGGAATGAAGCTACTGCTTCTGAGGGTGATGTAAAACTTCAGGTAGTAAGGGCAGCCTTTCAAATCCACACAGCTCTTTTTTTTTGTTGTTGTTTTGTTTTGTTTTTTGAGTCACACACACAGGGGTTACTCCTGGCTGTCTGCTCAGAAATAGCTCCTGGCAGGCACGGGGGACCATGTGGGACATCGGGATTCGAACCAACCACCTTTGGTCCTGGATCGGCTGCTTGCAAGGCAAACACCGCTGTGCTATCTCTCCGGGCCCCCACACAGCTATTTTTAAAGTCAGTGAGCCTCTGCCCCTTGTCTCCCAAGTGGCCCAGCCCTGACAGCTGCGTGTCCATGGGTGGAGCAGGCTGTTTCAGGCCTGGGTGTGCTACCCGTTATGAGCCCCTCTGAAGGGCTCTAGGTACTTGCCCCAGCCCCAGTCCCAGCCCCAGCTCTGACAGCCACAGGTAAAGAGAGAACACAAGCATCCACAAGATGGAACTGAAAGCAAATTAATTTATAAAAAAAAAAAAAAAAAAAAAAAAAAAAAAAGGAAAGAAAATTTACAGAAAACTTTTGAACAGAAGGAAGGTGCCAAGACGCAGGGGAAGAGAAACAAGGACATGAGGAACACAGGGCCTGGTGGGGAGACCAAGAACAGGCTGAAAAGCCTGGGTCACGCCTGCCTCACTTGAAGGGTGAGAAGGCAAAAGGGCTGGTACAGGAGGCACTGAAATCCCAGGAGCAGAACCGAGCTTCAAAACGGGGTTAGTTTTGCCGTAGGCCAGGGAACCCCTTCTCTGACAGCTGCTCTGGAGCTTCCTGTGTCCTCAATCAGGAACCCCCTAGTTACCAATCAAGGGTCTGATGATGGCCTTGGTGGGAGGAGGAGGTTCGGGGTGACCCACTGAGTCATAAGAAGGAGGTGCTTAAGTGCTTTTTGACAATCTCAGGATTTGACAGCGTCCCCTCTCCACACTGCCCGGGAGCCCACGGGTCTCCCGCCTACCACAGGAGTCCCCAAAGAAGTTTCCCCACCAAATACACATATGCTGACATCAACTATGCAGGCGCCTTTTAAAAACACAAGAACTGACACTGAGGGGACAGTGGTGGTGAGCTGGACCTACAATAGCAACACTGGGGAAGCAGCAGGAGAGGTTAGTAGGAGTAAGTGGATGGGGAGAGTGTGGGGGTTGAGGAGTTCACTAATAAGGGGCTGCTGGGGACAGACTGCACCCTATTCTATCCCCAGAGCTCTCCCCAGAGCTTAACTCCCCTTTCCTAAAACTCACCTCTCCAAACAATGTAAAGGTTCATTTTTTGTGAGTGGAGGGAGTGCCAATGTGGGCTTTTGAAATCTACTATTTAAAGGGCTTGATTTTTTTTTTCTTTTTTATCCATAAAAAAATGCAGTAGTTTTGAAGGGGGAGGGGTGCACCCTTCGAAGTGGTTAATTAGAACCTCATAGAAACACCTTCCCCCAGCCCTTTGAGGGCAGCACCCCCATCCTATCCTCTCTCACAGACGTCAGAAACATCTTGACACAAAAGTCCTCGAGTAATCCGATATAAAAAAACGCGCCAGGCAGGCGTGCTGGGGGCTTTGGAGGGGCAGGAGCTTTCCTTACGTAGTGATGACCTCTCCGAGGCTGGGGAAGGGTCCCCGTGGTGGGGAGAGCACTGTTCCTGGAACCTTCGTCCACGGGGGTGAGGGACAGATGTCTGGCAGGTTCCTCACTGTGGAGGGGGCACAGGGGTGACTGTGCCGGGGCTGGGGGCCGTAGGGTCCGGAGGCAGGGGTGTGCCTGGGTCTGTGGAGAAAAGGAAGGTGAATCAGATCGCGGGAGCACGAAGGCTGGAGACCCAGGCCACCGCAGACAACCAGACCTGGCACGGCATGCAATGTCGATGGATGAGGTGTGGACAGTGTGCAACTTCTCTCCCAGACCCCGCTTCCATCTCACATTGGGAACACTGAGAAGCCCAAATATTTCTCTTGGCCTGAAGGGAACTCTCTGGGTGTGCGGGACATTTGAGCGTGACCAGAATAAGCAGAGGGGGGTGCCAATGAGCATGCAGACAGGCAGCTAGCTTTTCCAGGTTTACAACTGAGATGTTCTGTGGCACAGGAGTCGTCCGTGACCCACCATGAAAGGCCCCGTCATCCCCGAAGTGGCAGCTGTCAAGCCGGGGAGTGGCGAGGGACAACCAGAGGCCCCTCCTCCCGTATTCTAATTGTACTAGAGCATTCAGAGAGGATTGTGCAAGCTCCAGCGCCCTCGCCCTTTCACGCCCCCCTACGTAGACCCTTTGCCCTCGCCCTTCTCCCCTCCAGGACCCTTCTCACCTGGCAGTGGGCTGGCACTGGGCAGGAGGTTGCCCTGAACAGCTGCCACAATGGCAGGGCTCTGGGCTGCGGCGGATCCGAGCCCCGGCCCGAGAGGCAAGGAAGATGGCATGGTGGTGGTCGCCGGCAGGTTAGGATGTAGAGGGTTCGCCATGGACACAGGCAGGTTAGGTGGGGGGAGAGTGCCCGGGGCAAATGGGAGATGGTGGTGATGCCCATGCAGGTTAGGAGGAGGGGGAAGGTTAATACTGATGGAGTCGGCTAGGCTACCAAATGGGATGATGGATGGAGCAGGAGGAGGAGGAGGCGGCATGCCAAAAGGCAAACCCAAAGGAGCATTACCCGCCACGCCTGGGTGCCCGCTGCCTGGCACTGCCCCTGGCATCATTGAGGGAGGAGTTTGTTGGTTGGGAAACGGTGAGGGGCCTGGGAATGAGAGAAGATGGAGACAGTTAAGGGCCTGAACACAGCACTCACTTCCCCATTCCCTTTGATAGCAAGGACATCAGCCCCTCCAGTGCTGCCTTCCCTTTTCTGGCGACAGGAAGCAACTGGAACCAAGTCCCAGAGCTCTGGATATGACCGTGGGCACATGTATAGAAATGGAGACACATTGTCATTGTATGCTTGAAATCCAACTATGAAGGACTTGTAATTCACAATGGTTTCAATAAAAATTTATAAAAAAAAAAAAGTGATGAAAGACATACAAAGAAAAACATAGTGAATAAGAAAAGCTAACTTCAAAAAAAAAAAAAAAAAGATGGGGCCGGAGAGATAGCATGGAGATAAGGCGTTTGCCTTTCATGCAGAAGGGTGATGGTTCGAATCCTGGCATCCCATATGGGCCCCCGTGCCTGCCATGGGCGATTTCTGAGCATAGAGCCAGGAGTAACTCCTGAGCGCTGCCGGGTGTGACCCAAAAACCAAAAAAAAAAAAAAAAAAGAAAAAGAAAAAAAAAGATAATCAGTTCTATTTTCTCTCTCCTTCAAAGAGGGCTGGCTCATTCACTATATCCTACTCCTTAGCAAGTTTCTGGGCCCATCCCTCACTTACCATGGGGTCCAGGGGGGGGTACCCCTGGTGGGACTGCCCCGGGTTGAGGGGCTCCAACTGGCTGCTGCTGCTGTGGCACGGCTGTTGGCCCCGCCTGCCCGATCTGTTCAGAGGGGCCTAAGCTCCCTGGAGGGGCCCCACTGCCGGCAGGTGCAGGGGCCACAGAGGCCTGAGCCATAGCCAAGCCATGGACCGTGGGCGGCCCAGTGGCCCCTGCAGGCAGGATGGGCTGCGACCCGGGGGGCAGGACGGGCGGGGGCTGTTGCTGCTGCTGGTGCATTTGCTGGAAGTGCTGCTGCCGGGCCCGCATCTCGGCATACTTCAGCTGCTCCATGTGGAAGGCTTGTCTGTCAGCCAGAAGCTGCTGCCTCTGATACTCCAGCTGTAAATGCCAAGTGATATGGTCACCCAGGTTCGGAAGGTACCGTCTGCCTCCACACAGCTCGTTCTTGTCTTCTGACAAATGCAGTCTCCACCTGACTTCCTGCAGTAGATCTAAACCCTGATCGAGGCCTCCTGTGTCCTCCCTGCCCCTTTACCTGCCATGGCTTCTTGCAACAATGAGGCTACTTTGGGCCTTGCTCATTTATTCTGGCTGCAAACTTTTTTTGGGGGGGGGCACACCTGTTGACACAGTCAAAGATTACTCCTGGCTCTCTGCTCAGAAATTACCCTTGGTTGGGTCAGGGGATCATATGGGATGCTGAGGATCAAAACTAGGTTGGCCATGTGCAAGACAAATGCCCTACCCACTGTGCTATTGTTTTGGCCCCTGGCTGAAAAGCTTTTTTGTTTGGGGGCTAAATCTGGCTATGCCCAGGAATCACCCCTGGCAGGCTTCGGAGAATATAAAGGATGCCAAGATGGCTATACTCATTGCTCTGGCTCTTGGCCCCAAAGCTTTCACCTTGTCATTACTTGATCTGGAAAACCTTTCTTCTTGCCAATGACTTTTCTCTTCCCCTTTCTTCCTATGTTAGCTAAAAATGCACCATTCTTAGAAGTTATTCTAAATCAACTCACTAGTCTCTGAGCCTTAGTCAAGACATAATTTGAAGCCTCTTTGAACTTGTCACATATGTATATTATGTGTGTGTATTTATTTTGAATCCAAGTACTGAACAAGGGCCTCGTATGTGCAAAGCACAATGAGCTGCACCTATCATTGAGCTGCAGCCCCAGTGAGATACAACCAACATATGAAACTGGGTTTTTTGTTAGTGATACTGTGGGACTATTTGTTTCTGTGCTGAAGAGTGACCCCTGGTGGTGTTTGGGGAATCATGTGCGTGCTGGGTATTCAGCCAAGGATATGGTTCCAAATGCAGATCAAATGTCTTCACCTGCACAAAAAACTATGAAGTTTCTGTACTTTATATTTATTTGCCTTATATTATCGTACATCTGCCTCTTATTTGAACTGGAAATTCTATGGGGCAGGAGCCCTGTCTTCTATTATTTTTTTTTGATTGCTTTTATTTCTGGTCACACCCGTTGATGCTCAGGGGTTACTACTCTTGGCTAGGGGAACCATATGGGACGCCAGGGGTTCAAACCATGGTCCATCCCAGGTGAGCGTGGGCAAGGCAGACGACTTACTCTTGCACCACCACTACAGCCCCTTTTATTCTTTTTTGTTTGTTTGTTTGTTTTTGGTTTTTGGGCCACACCTGTTTGATGCTCAGGGGTTACTCCTTGCTATGCGCTCAGAAATCGCTCCTGGCTTGGGGGACCATATGGGTCACGGTCCGTCCTACGCTAGCACTTGCAAGGCAGACAGACACCTTACCTCCAGCACCACCTTCCCAGCCCCCCTTCTCTTCTTTATTATATGATCTCAAAGCACGATTCTCTCTCTATTATATAATCTCAAAGCACGATTCTCTCTCTCTCTCTCTCTCTCTCTCTCTCTCTCTCTCTCTTCTCTCTCCTCTCTCTCTCTCTCTCTCTCTCTCTCTCTCTCTCTCTCTCTCTCTCTCTCTCTCTCTCTCTCTCTCTCTCTCTCTCTCTCTCTCTCTCTCTCTCTCTCTCTCTCTCTCTCTCTCTCTCTCTCTCTCTCTCTCTCTCTCTCTCTCTCTCTCTCTCTCTGCTTCCCCCTCCCTCCCTTCCTTCCATTTTTGGGTCACACCTGGCAATGTTCAGTGGTTATTCCTGGCTCTGTACTCAGGAATTACTCCTGATGGTGCTCAGAGGACCATATGGAGTGCTAGGGATTGAAGCCAGGCTGGCCATGTGTAAGTAAAGCACCTTACCCTCTGCACTAAATCTTTCTAGTCCCACCATCCTTTAAACCTGTTCAACCATTCAGAAAAATTTAGAGTCCACTATGGGTCAAACACAATTAAAAGAATAGGACATGGAACAATAAAACCAGACTGAATAGGATCTTGGCTTCAAAGAGCAGATATTCCATGGGATCTCAGGTTCCAGGTGTCACCTGTGGGAAATTTTTTTCTTCTTCTTTTAATGTCAGGGATGGAATCCAGGGCCTCAACATGTGAGGCAGGTACTCTAGGGCTGTGCTATGCAACTCAGAAGGAAATGCTGGCAGCCTTGGGCAAGCTGCACTGTGGTGTCAGGTCAGCCTATGCAGGGGAGCCGCGCAGTATTCAGGTGGGGTGCCTGAGTTCCACTAATGCAGAGGGGATGCTACTCACTGCTTCTCGCTCTCGGTCCATGATCGTCTCCAGCTCCTCAAAGTGCCGGAGTTTAATCTCCAACTTCTTCATCTGGGTCTCCACCAGCAAGGCCACCAGGGATTTGATCTTCCTTTCCTCCACAGCAGCCAAGTGCTAAGAAGGCGTGGGACAGAGTTTCAGAGGACAGAGCCAACCAAAATATGGGGGTCATGAGGGTTGGGGGGTGGCTGGCAGATTTTAGGAAAGGACTTGTTCTAGTCGCAGCCCAAGTGTGAAAGTGAGAGCAGCCAAAGGTTAGATGAAAGGGTGGAAATAAGTCTTTTTTTTTTTTACCCCGCCCCGTCCCGTTCAAAATAAGTCTTGTGGTAAACGCTTCCCTAAAGAAGTGAGGCCAGGCCGCCATGTGTGGTGCTGGGCAGAGAAGCAGCCCATTCCCTGGGTCTGGGGTCACCTTGGCTTTTACAGCGGCAGCGGCCAGGGCTGCGGCAGCAGCAGTGGAGAGGTTGCCTTCCCCGATGTCCCGTTCCACTTTCGTCTTCCTCTCCCCCTCTGACTCCACCACCTCCTTCAGCACTTCCTCCTGCCCTTCCTTTGGCTCCTTCTCCTTCTCAGGGTCCACTGGGCCAAGGAAAAGATTGGGTTAGTCTTCCAGCCTCAGTTCCTGTCCCTGGACCCCCCAGCTGCACCCTAGGGAACCTCACCTGTGGGGTCCCCATCACTCTTTTCCGACTCTTTCTCACTGTCTGCTTCTTTCCCTTTCTCCTCATCCTTCTTGGGAGTCTCACTAGTTTTCTCCTTCGTCTCTTCCTCTACAGTCCCAACTCCTTCTCGAGGTTCCTAAAGTCCCAGAAAAAGAAAAACAGAACTTATGAAGGAAGCTGAAATAGAATCTTTTAGTTTATGAGCCATATCCAATAATGTTCAGGGGTTACTCCAATCTCTGCACTCAGAAATTACTCCTGGTGGTGCTTGGGGACTATATGAGATGCCGGAGATCAAACCTGGGCTGCGTACAAGGCAAGTGCCTACCTGTTTGTACAACTGCTTTGGCCTCCAAATTTTTATTTTTGTTTATTTATTTATTTTTGTTTTTTGGGTCACTCCTGGCAATGCTCAGGGGTTACTCCCAGGTCTGTGCTCAGAAATTGCTCCTGGGAGGCTCGGGGGACCATATGGGATGGCGGGATTCAAACCACCCTCTGTCCTGGGTTGCTTGCGTGCAAGGCAAACATCCTATCACTGTGTTTTTGGTTCACACCCAATGACACTCAGGGGTTACTCCTAGCTATGCACTCAGAAATCGTTCCTGAGTTTGGGGGACCATATGGGACGCTAGGGATCAAACCCAAATTTGTCCTGGGTCAGCCATGTGCAAGGCAAACGCCCTCCCACTGCACTATTGCTCCGGCCCCATGCACCCCCATGCAAAGCGAAAATGGGAAAAGTCTAGAAGAATCTGACTTTATTATTTTGATTTTGGGGCTACAGCCAGCAGTGCTCTGGGGCTATTCTCAACTAGTGGTCAAGTGTGTCCCTTGATGGAACTCGGGAATATAAGATGTGTGGTACCTGGAAGTGCTCAGGGGTTACTCCTGGCTCTATGCTCATAAATAGCTCCTGGCAGGCTTGGGGGGACCATATAGGATGCCAGGATTCGAATTACCGTCCTTCTGCAGGCAAGGCAAAATGCCCTACCTCCATGCTATCTCTCCAGCCCTGTCCCAGGATTTTTTTTAAAACTTGTTGTGGTGCCAGGGCTCAAACCCAGGGCCTGACAAAGGTAAAGACAGTGTTCTACCACTGAGCCAAATCCCGGCTCCTGGAACTGAATTCAGAACAGAAGACAGCTCTCCAAGCCCAGCCCTCCGTCATCTGACAGAGTTGTCAGATCAACTGCGCTCCACCAGCCCTTCCACCCCCACTGCCCTCCCTGTTGACCCCGCTGTACCTTGGGCTCCTTCTTCTCCTCTGTGGCCTGGCCTTCTGTCCGAGTCTCATCAGTGCCACTCTCCTCTGAGCCCATGCGAAGAGAAAATGGGAAAAGTCTAGAAGAGTCTGTCTTTATTCCTTTGGCTTTGGGGCTACACCCAGCAGGGCTCTGGGGCTATCCTCAACTGTGATCAAGTGTGTCCTTTGATGGGACTCAGGGGAACCTGAGATGTGTGGTGCCATTTCTCTTTTTCTTTTTTTTGGCCACACCTGGCAATGCTCAGGTCTTATTTCTGGCATTGTACTCAGGAATCATTACTGGGAGTCCTTGGGAGACCACGTGGGATGTCATGAATCAAATCTGATTCAGCCCTGTGCAAAGCAAGCAACCTACATGTTGTATTATTGCTCTGTACCTGTATAATTTTTTTCTTTTGGTTTTTAGGCCACACCCAGTGATGCTCAGGGGTTACTCCTGGCTATGCACTCAGAAATCACTCCTGGCTGGGGGGACCATATGGGACACTGGGGATCGAACCGAGGTGCATCTTGGGTCAAGCCACATGAAAGGCAAACACCCTACCACTGCACTATTGCTCCGGCCCTTCTTTCTTCCTTTTTTTTTTTTTTTTTTTGTTTTTGTTTTTGGGCCACACCTGGCAGCGCTCAGGGGTTGCTCCTGGCTCTGTGCATAGAAATCACTCCTGGCAGGATTGGGGAACCATATGGGATGCCAGGAATCAAACCCAGGTTCGTCCCAGGTCAGCGGCATGCAAGACACACGCCTTACTGCTGTGCTATCGCTCCAGCACCGCCGTATAATTTTTCTAAATGTCCCTTCCCCAAGGCAGATTTTAGTGAGAGGATTTCAGGGAGGGAGCCAGTTTCTAAAGTCTCAGGGAAAACTAGACCCATCTCCTGTTCCCTGCTGTGCTGAGAGCACAAACTAATGCAGCCTGTTTCTGGCTCTGGGTGGAAGGGACGAATGCAGGGAGCTGCCAGGCCTTACCGATCCGCTCGGGCTCATCGGATGTGGTCCCTGCAATGCCACTGCTTTCCAGACCAAAAGCTGGGTCGGCCTTGCCTGTCACTTTGGCTGCTTCTTCCACTTTCCGCACGTGGGCTTCCACTAGGGCCGTGGGCACCTCTTCCTTCATCTTGGAGAACTCTTCTGCAAGAGTCGGAGGATGAGGCTGGGAGCAGGGTTGGTGGGCAGCTCTTGCTACCCCGTGAGAGCTGCCTCATTTGCCCATCTCTTCATCTAGACCCATAGGGAACCAGCCTGGCGCTTAGCTGACCACAGTGGCAGACATGGGCAGTTGGGCAGCCAAATTTATGGAAGGGCGGGCTCAAGCCAGAGTCACCAGCCCTTCAGATGCAAACCTAGCAGGCGAGGACCCCTCCACATTACCGAGGGCTGACTTTGCAGCAGCAGAAGCAACTCGGGGATCAACGACGGATGCCAGGAAGGCAACAGTGCTCATGACGGGGTTGCCCGACTGACTGAAGGGGATGGGCTGGTAGGCCAGGGGGCCCAAGGAGGCCTCTGAGTCCTCTAGGTATGGGTCTTCAATTGGAAGGCGTAGAAAATGCAAGATGCACTCGTCCTGCGTGCGGCTGCCCACGTGCTCGGACACCTTGTTCCAGTCGTCTTTGTACATTTCCAGGGCCTGGTGTGGTAGTGGAGACAGAACTTCGCTTACTAAGCCACTTGTCTCAAAGGCCAACCCCTCAGCTACTAAGGGGAGCTGGTTTCCATGTCTTCTGGGCAGTGGCATTTGTGGGCTCCGAGGGGTCACAAGGAAATCTCCAAATGGAACCATGAAAGGACAGGGTGTTACTGAAATGACCCAAATGAGGGCCAGGAGCTGTTGGCTTCGAGGGGGAGCAGAAGGGAGGGAGACTAGGGCACACTATCACGTGACTCTCCTCCCTCCACCCCAGTTACCTCCAGAAGGAGCAGCGTCTCCTGCTCGGTCCACTCTCGGGTGGCACTGGCCGCAGCTTTGCTCTGCAGGGAAGACGGGCAGTCAGGGGGAAGCCTGCACAGTGAGGCTTGTCGCCCGCCCATCTGCCCTGCCATACCTTGGAGGGGACATTCTTCTTCGTGTACATGTCGGTACGCAGCCCGAAGTTCTGCATGTCTGTCGGTTTCTCTTTGCCTTTGTCGGGGAAGTTGAGCATTTGCTGAGAAGCAGAGGTCTGCTACGTGTGGAGGGGAAAGAAGAGGTGAGTAAGAATGAACACTAGGGGGGTAAAGGACAGACAGAGAAACGACAGAAGGAGCTTCTTTCCCGAGGCCAGGGATACCCCTGGGCGGGATGTCCTCCCTTACTGCTGTAGCTCCTCTGCTCTTATCTCCTGTTCCCGGGCAGGGATCCCCCAATAAAGGGGCAAATAAGAAGCTCAGCGGGGTCTACACCCCACCTACCAGCTCTGGCTTGCCCTTAGCCGTCTCTGGCACCAGGTCATCCAGCTCTTTGCCCTTTCGCCCAGCCTTGGTATCAGCATCAACCTGGCGGCCCTGGGGGACAGAGCTTGGCGTCATGGAGGCTTGGCAGGAGATGACCAGGCCAAGGCCCTGGAGGCCTCACGACCAGTGCTGGGCGGCCCACAAGCTCTGGGAGCTCATACCACTGTTCCATGGTTCCTTCATGATTAATCAGATCTTTAGCAGGCATTAAATCCAAGAACATCCACATAGATCTTTATAGGTTCTCTTAGGAACCTGGCAATTCGGTTCTAGCCTAATTCTCTCTGACCTTGGGCAAGCCGCATAACCTTTCTCCTTATTTTCTGCAATGGATGAAATGGAAGCGGAGTACAAAAATGGAAGTGATCATAACTATGAGGCAAAAAAATGAAAAACAAAAACAAAAACAAAAAAAGCTGAAAACATGAGATAGTGAAAAAAAATTCATGCAACTTAATTTGAAACATTTCCCCCACTAACTGCACCATCTAGCCTGTCTACTCCTTGAGGACAAGGAGCATTTCTTCTCCCTCCTCACAGTCTTAGGTACAGAGGCTGAGAGAAGGTGCTAAACACACGGGACTGCTTTCTGTGACCCTCTGCATCCCACAGAAAAGGAAGAAGCCTGAAACACTCTTGAACCACATAAGCCTAGAAACCAGAAAAGGAAAAGTTCGGGAAGCCCGTCTGCACCCACCCCAGCCTGTCCCCATAGCCCCTCACCCTACCTGCGGGGTCTTGGGCTGCAGAGGCACCAGCCCTGATGGTGTGTCCGCCAAGACGTGGAAGTGAGAGGTGGGTGGAGGCCCCATGGGGGTCGGTCGACTCTCTGCATCCACCTGATAGTTAATAAGACCCCACTGTTCTAGGAAGGCATGAACCCTGTGAGGAGAGACAGCCACAAGGGACAGCCAGGGAGGTGAGCAAGGAGGTGGGCCAGAGGCAGAGATGGGCCTAAAGCTCCCTTCCCAACAGGTGCTCTCTCTGTCTCTCTCATGTACTCCGCTGCTTGGAAATCCCATTTCCCACCACTTAAGCAACCAGGACAGCCAAGTCTACATCTCCAGCTTGGACCTTGCCCCACACCTGCCCACAACTGCTCAACCTCACTTTCTGTATCACTACTCACTGGAACGCCAACTATTCATCGGCCAATGGGCTTTCTCCTATATGCTGAGCGCACCGCTGCCTTCCCACCCTTTTTTTTTTTTTTTTTTTGTTTTTGGGCCACACCCGGTGACGCTCAGGGGTTACTCCTGGCTATGCGCTCAGAAGTCGCTCCTGGCTTGGGGGACCATATGGGATGCCGGGGGATCGAACCGCGGTCCTTCCAAGGCTAGCGCAGGTAAGGCAGGCATCTTACCTCCAGCGCCACCGCCCGGCCCCTGCCTTCCCACCCTTTGCCTTTCTCTCCAGAGCTTTTCCCCTACTCTCCCCTATGCTGCCTGCAGGGTATCTCTACTTCTGGGACGCTGTGGGACCCACCTCATGATGGCACAGACATCACCCGCCAGGTTCCTGCGGCAGGCAGTGGATGTAAGATACTCCTGTGGGTTCAGCCGATAAGTGTCAATCATGAAGTTTCGGTAGGCCAGATAGCTTATAGGAGAGAGGAACAGGAGAGAAAAACAATTGAACGGTGAAGGGTAAAGGGTAGGAAGAATGATGGAAGAGATAACGGTTTCTCCTGTGTGACAAACATGTCTTGTGTGTCCCTCCACACACAGAGTGGCTGAGTGCTGAGGAGATAGCTTAACGGGCGGCTGGGCACACGCCTAGCATGTAGGAAGCCTGGGTTTGATCCCTGAACTCCCTAAGGTTCCCAAATCCTCCTAGGAGCAACTTCTGAGTACTGCTGGGTGTGGCCCCCCAAAAATAAACAAAAAAAGATGGGCCAGGAAGATAGTTATGAAGTTATTTGTATGCAGTTGTGGTTGCAGTGTTTCGAATCTTAGCACAATATACCAGGTGTGGCCCCCAGCACAGAACCAGGTGTGCACCCCTACCCCAAACAAATACAGTGTTCAATAGACCTTTTGTTTTGTTTTGTTTTGTTTTTGGGACACAACCAGAGGTGCTCAGGGGTTATTTCTGGTTCTGCACTCAGAAATCGCTCCTGTCAGGCTTGGGGGACCATATGGGATGCAGGGAAATCGAACCCAGGGCCATCCTGGGTCAGCTGCATGTAAGGCAAATGTCCTACCACTGTGCTGTCTTTTTGGCCCCTCCTGGTTCATTAAAAAAAAAAAAAAAAAAAAAAAACAACTGCTAAGGATTGAGCCCAGAACAGGACATGTGCTCCACTGTCGAGCTATATCCCCAGCTTTGATTTTTATTTTTCTGGTTTGGGGGTCACCCCAAGCAGTACCTAGAGCTGCTAATCACTTTGCTCAGGCATTGCTCCAGATGCTATTCAGGACTGTATGATGCTGGGGATCAAATTGGTGTTGGTCATATGCAAGGCAAGTGCTTGGGACCCCTGAATGGGTTTTTAGTATTTTTTGGGCTTTTGGCTCGTATTTTAAGCCATATTCAGCCGGTGCATTTCTTGGGAGGTGGCATTTAGCAATACTTGGGAGCCAAGGGGTTTCAGGGGCTGAATCAGGGCCCTCCATGGTCAAAGGATGTACTCTATTTCTTTTAAAATTGTGGGGGCTTCCAGGGCTAAACACTTAGTAGTGCTGTGTTATCAGGGTTTGTATTGGGGCCCTGTACATGCAGGCCTGTGCTCTAACCCTTTGAGCTAACATTGATGGGTTTTTATTTTTTTGTTTTGGGGTCATCTCAGCAGTGCTCAGACTTTACTCCTGCCTCTGCATTCAGTGCTCACTCCTAGTGGTGCTCAGGGCCATATTCTGTAGTGATGCTGGCTTGAAGCTATTCCTGGAAGTGTTTAAGGGCTTTTTGTTTCTGCAGTGACTGTGGATTGTGGTGCTCACACACCTAGTTGTATTCACTAGGAATGCATTTCTTTTATTTATTTATTTATTTATTTATTTATTTATTTATTTATTTATTTATTTATTTATTTATTTATTTATTTATTTATTTTTGGTTTTTGGGTCACACCCAGCAGCGCTCAGGGGTTACTCCTGGCTCTACGTTTAGAAATCACTCCTGGCAGGCTTGGGGGACCATATGGGATGCCGAGATTTGAACCACCGTCCTTCTGCATGCAAGACAAATACCCTACCTCCATGCTATCTCTCCAGCCCCAGGGGAATGCATTTTTTTGTTTTGTTTTTGTTTTTTTGGTTTTTTGGTTTTTGGGTCACACCCGGCAGCGCTCAGGGGTTACTCCTGGCTCTATGCTCAGAAATCACTCCTGGCAGGTTCGGGGGACCATATGGGATGCCGAGATTCGAACCACTGTCCTTCTGCATCTAAGACAAATGCCTTACTGCTGTGCTATCTCTCTGGCCCCACACTTTTATTTAATTTTATTAATATTATTATTTTTGCTTTTTGGGCCACACTTGAGGCTCAGGGATCACTCCTGGTAGGAGTGATCAGGGAACAAATCTGAAAACAGAAAGAGTGAAAGCTCTAAGCTTAAATCACACTTCTTTTTTTTGTTTGTTTTTGGGTCACACCCGGCAGTGCTCAGGGGTCACTCCTGGCTGTCTGCTCAGAAATAGCTCCTGGCAGGCACGGGGGACCATATGGGACACCGGGATTCGAACCAACCACCTTTGGTCCTGGATCAGCTGCTTGCAAGGCAAACGCCGCTGTGCTATCTCTCCGGGCCCCACACTTCTTTTTTTTTTTTTTGGTTTTTCTGGGTCACACCTAGCTGTGCTCAGGGGTTACTCCTGGCTGTCTGCTCAGAAATAGCTCCTGGCAGGCACAGGGGACCATATGGGACACCGGGATTCGAACCAACCACCTTTGGTCCTGGATTGGCTGCTTGCAAGGCAAACGCCGCTCTGCTATCTCTCCGGGCCCTCATTTTCTATTAAAACCCACTCTTGGGCCGAAGAGATGGTAAGTTATTTACAATTTGAGAGATTAACAATAATTTGAGATTTATATTCCATTAAAGCACTGGAGTAGGGACTGCACAGGGGTGGGGGAAAATAGTTCCAAGAGGGGAGCAAATGTCCTGCACATGGCAAGGTTTTGAGTGCAATTTCTGGCATTTTGTGTCTCCTCACAAATACCACCTTTTCCCACACCACAGGACTGTGGGTAGCTGGAGTACTGCCAGATGTGGTACAAAAAGAACAAAAAATACCAGGGAGGGGGCAGAGCCATAATACAGTGGGTAGGGCATTTGCCTTGCATTTGGCTGACCTGGGTTCGATCCCCAGCATCCCTTATGGGCCCCTGAGCCTGCCAGGAATGATTTCTGAGTACAGAGCCAGGAGTAACCCTTGAGCACTGCTGGGTGTGGCCCCAAAATCGAAACCACTAGGGATTATTATGATCAAAGGCTGTGAGGGGGCCCTCGGTTCAATCCACAGTACCATTTCAAAATAGGGGAAAAATAAAGCTGGCTGAGTTATCTGCTGGATCAAGAAAGGTGAGTGTGGAGGAGGGAGAGAGGGACAAGGCACTGAGGCTTCCTTACATTTCTGGAGTCTTGGACTTGTTCTTGCCGTTGAAGAACTCAGGGAGAGCTCTCCTCTCGATGGCATGAACACTGCAAGAGAAGCCAGAGTGGATTCAGAAGGAGTCTACCCACCCGCTCATGGAGAGGGAAGCCCTAGAGGGAGATCAGACCTAGGCGGGGCAGGTAAATGGTTGGAGACTGCAGGAAGGAACCAGACACGTGGGGGAGACTGTACCGCCAGGACTTTATGACAGGAAGCTCAGCAGTTTCCTCTGCACTGAAATGTGCCCTGACCTATGTGGCTGGAGGCGAGGGGCGACCTGCAAGGACTCACGGGAGGCAGGAGCAGCAATACCTGTTATAGTCAAACCAGGCAGCGTAGCTGGGGATGATGATGTGGTGAGTCTGTTCGGTCACATTGTCCTCGTGCAGGTCCGGGTTCTTGGTCTGCTCCCCCTTGTTCCCGGTACTGTTTTCATCCTCATCCTACAAGCACGGAGGCCTCTAGACACTGGCACTCCTTCCCTAACAACCGCCTCTGCTCCCACACCCCTAGAATGTGGATACGGAAGTTGGCCTGGTTACAGGCCCCCAGAATCAAGAAGGGGTCCAAGTTTTGAATAACTGCTAGGATTAGGTTGGGAAAATTCTGGGCAGAAGGAATTTCATAACCATGAATCACAACTACACAGAGGGGCCCCTGAACTGGCTCCACCTTGCCCGTGGTCTCCATGCTTTCGTCTTCCTGTTCATCTGAAAAAGACAAACACTGAGCTAAAGGCAGGTGTGTCCTGGGGGAAGGGAGAAGCCCAGCCCCCCATCTTGCCCGGGCTCCCCCTTACCCAGGTCAGTCATAGTGCCTCCCTTGACAGGGGCAGATTCTGAGTCCTTCTTAGTGTTGACTGTGAGGAGAGAAAGTACAAGGATCAGAAAGGTTTTGCCTAAATCAAGCTCTTACTTCATCAGTATCAGCAGTTTGAGACTTTCATTTGACTGGGGAATAGGGATGGAGAAGTCACACCCAAGGGTGCTTAGTGCTTGGGGGTCATGTGCTGCTGGGGACAGTGTCCAGCAGGCAAAGCATGTGCACCAGCCCTTTGAGTTAAGAGACCTCACTTTCTCCAAAATCTTCCTGTTTGATCTTGTTTTTTTTTTTTTGTTTGTTTTGTTTCGTTTTTTGGGTCACACCCCGGCAGTGCTCAGGGGTTACTACTGGTTCTATGCTCAGAAATCGCTCCTGGCAGGCACAGGGGCCCATATGGGAGCCGGAATTTGAACCACCGTCCTTCAAATGCCTTATCTCCATGCTGTCTCTCCGGCCCCTCTGTTTGATCTTATATGTCACTCCTTCTGTCACAATCTTCAGAGCCTGAAATTCACATGACATTTTCCCCCCTTTCCCAGTCAAAAAAAATTTTTGTGCTTTTTTGTTTTGTTTTGTTTTGTTTTTGAGCTACTCCAGGTGGCGCTCAGGTGTTACTCCTGGCTCTGTGCTCAGAAATAGCTCTTGGGGCCGGAGAGAGAGCATGGAGGTAAGGTGTTTGCCTTGCATGCAGACGGTCAGTGGTTTGAATACCGGCATCCCATATGGTCCCCTGAGCCTGCCAGGAGTGATTTCTGAGCATGGAGTCAGGAGTGACCTCTGAGCGCTGCTGGGTGTGACCTAAAAACCAAAAAAAAAAAAAAAAAATCGCTCTTGACAGGCATAGGGGACCATATGTTATCTCTCTAATTCCCATTGTGTGTGTTTTGAGGACAAATCCAGTGGTGCTAGAGGGACCATATACTGTGTGCAAGGCAAGAACCTTACCTGCTGTACTATCTCTCTGGCCCTGAATTTAACATTTTCTCTATAATCTTTGGGCCAAGAAGGTAACTCAGTGATCACACACGTCTTATGTGTGTGAGAATCCCTGTGTGTGATTCCCAGCTTGGGAAAAAAAAGGGGGCTAGAGAAGCATCTTTTTTTTTTTTGTTTGTTTTTGAGACACACCCTGTGGTATTTAGGGCTTACTCCTGGCTCTGAGCTCAGGAATCAACCTGGCAGGGTGCAGGGGACCATACGAGATGCCAGGGATTTAATTCATATGTTGCACAGGCTGGCCATGTGCATGGCAAGTGCCTATCTGCTGTACTATCATTCCATCCCCATAATATCTTTACTAATGTTCTTTCATATACCATCCTCATTTTGATCAGACTTTATCTATGCTTGTTGGGGGTCTCCCCAACTTTTCTTGGAGTTTCTACCCATGGATACGTAACCTGGGTATGTGAGCCCAATGGCTTTTTTTCTGTTTTGTTATGGGCCACAACCAGCAGTGCTCAGGGTTTAATCCTACTTTAGCACTCTGGAATTATTCCCAGTGGTATGCAGGCGACCATACCGGATATTGGGGATCAAACAGAGGTTGGCTGCATGCATGATAAGTATCCTACACACCAATATCTCTCCAGCCCCCCAATGGGGTTACTGTTTGGGGGTCACCAGGATTACACTGGGAGCACTCAGTGGGGGCCATGTGGTAAGGCAGAGAATAGAGCAGTGTAAGGACAAGGAGTGGGGGTAGGGCCCAGCTGCCTGGCTGGCCCATACCTGTTTTGGGTAATGTCACCTCTTCTACGTTGGGGACTGGTGAGGGTTCATCCATGTCCTTAGTTAAGTCTTCCTGTTCCTCTTCTCTGTGGCCACGCTTTGACTTGGTGTAAGGTGTTGAGGGACTTGAAGAAAAGAGCGAAAGAGAATCCTGTCATCCTTGGAAAAGAAGTGCCCGGAAGTGGAAATTTCAGGGAAGTAAAACAAGGAAGTTTTCTCTTTAATCCCTATTTTTTTTTAGGCTACACCCAGTGATGTTCAGGGTTTTTTTCCTGGCTCTAACACTTTAAAATATTTTTCCCCAAACTCCAGAGTGATAGTACAGTGGGTAGGGCATTTGTCTAGCATATGGCTGGCATGGATTCAATCCCACATCCCATATGGTCCCCTAAGCATGGTCAGCGGTGATTTCTGAATGTAAAGCCAGGAGTAAGCTCTGAGCATTGCCAGGTGTGGCTCAAAACCAAAGAAAAAAAGTTTCCCCTGAAGTTTCTTTGAGTTTACTCAAGGTTGTGGCTGGAATAACCTGACAGAGGTAGCAAAGCTGACTTCGCCAGAGTCTGAGCAGGTCCTTCCCAGTCAAGGTAGGAGAGGAGAAGGAAGTAAGTCTTTCTTCCCTTCACAAGGTGGGTAGAGAAAGATGAGAAGGGTCGGCATACCCTTTTTTAGCATTCTTCTTTTTCGCTTCCGGGGTTGGTGAAGGAGAAGGAGAGCGTTTCCTCTTCTTATAGTTCCCCCCTTTCTTGTCCCGTCGATCAGAGTCTGGGCTGTTCACCTGCAAATGGCAGCCAACAGTTTCCAAAAACGACATCTTTCAAGACTTGTGTTATGGGTTTATGGAAGGAAGAGGAAGAATGTTCACCTCATCTGTCAGAGTCTTTGCTGAAATCTTCTTGCGGCGGGAAACAGGGCTTTTGTCATCATTTACTTCGTAGTCTTCCTCATTCATCCATTCATTGAAAGTATCTGTATCAAGGATCCACTTGGCATGAACCTGGAGTACAAAGGCAGAGGCTGAGGAATGAACACAAAAGCTGGACACAGGCTTGACCTAGGGGAGGCCCGAGTTCAATATCTACACCACGTGGTCCTCTGAGTATCTCCAAGAGGGATCCCTCAAGCCAGGTGTGGCTCAAAACAAAAACAGTAAAAAATGTACAAAGGCCAACTGTGCTAGATCTGTCTGGAGAAGCCTAACAAAAAGTTGAGGGGTGCAAATGCTGCTGCTTCACCTCCAAAAGTGGCCTTTCCTGACACTCTTCTGGGATAATGGGTCCAAAAACTCACCTTCCTAGGTTTCTCAGGAGTTGGAGCATCTTCCACAGAAGCTTCAATTTCACTGGCTGGGATCCAGGTGTCATAACTGCCACAGAAAATTGAGCATAAAGAAAAAATCATCAGAAAGAGTTTCAGGGAGCCGGAGTAATAGCACAGCGGTAGGGCGCTTGCCTTGCATATGGCCAATCCAGGACGTATCCCAGATTGATTCTCGGCATTCCACATGGTCCCTTGAGCCTGCCAGGAGTGATTTCTGAGTGAAGAGCCTGGAGTAAACCCTAAGTACCACCAGGTGTGGCCCAAAAACCAAAAACCCCCACCAAAAAAAAGTTTCAGAAGCAAACTTCTAGTGCCTCTATTTTTTTTTTTTTTTTTTTTGGTTTTTGGGCCACACCCTGTGACGCTCAGGGGTTACTCCTGGCTATGCACTCAGAAGTTGCTCCTGGCTTCTTGGGGGACCATATGGGACGCCGGGGGATCGAACCGCGGTCCGTCCTAGGCTAGCGCAGGCAAGGCAGACACCTTACCTCCAGCGCCACCGCCCGGCCCCAAGTGCCTCTATTAAAGAAAGAAGGAGGGCCCAGAGAGATAGCACAGCGGCGTTTGCCTTGCAAGCATCCGATTCAGGACCAAAGGAAGTTGGTTCGAGTCCCGGTGTCCCATATGGTCCCCCGTGCCTGCCAGGAGCTATTTCTGAGCAGACAGCCAGGAGTAACCCCTGAGCACTGCCGGGTGTGGCCCAAAAACAAACAAAAAAAAAAAAAACAAAGAATGAGCCCTTTAATAGAGAAATAACTACATTTTGAACTGTCCTAATATTGAGAATGTATGAGGGAAATGTAGAGCCTGTTTAGGGTACAGGCGGGGGTTGGGTGGGGAGGAGGGTGATTTGGGACTTGGGTGATGGGAATGTTGCACTGGTGATGGGTGGTGTTCCTTTTATGACTGAAACCCAAACACAATCATGTATGTAATCAAGGTGTTTAAATAAAAAAAAAAAAAAAAAAAAAAAAAAAGAAAGAAGGAAAGAAAAGAAAGATTTAAGAAAGAAAAAGAAGGGGCCGTCGAGGTGGCGCTACAGGTAAGGTGTCTGCCTTGCAAGCGCTAGCCAAGAAAAGATCGTGACCACGGTTAGATCCCCCGGCGTCCCATATGGTCCCCCCAAGCCAGGGGCAATTTCTGAGTGCTTAGCCAGGAGTAACCCTGAGAATCAAATGGGTGTGGCTCAAAAACCAAAAAAAAAAAGACAGAAAGATAAGATATTGTATATTGTGTGGTGTGTGTATATATTTTTTCCCTTGATAAATACAACTACAAAACATTTTTGTTTTGTTTTGTTTTTTTGTTTTTTGTTTTTGGGCCACACCCGGCGTTGCTCAGGGGTTACTCCTGGCTGTCTGCTCAGAAATTGCTCCTGGCAGGCACGGGGGACCATATGGGACACCAGGATTCGAACCAACCACCTTTGGTCCTGGATCGGCTGCTTGCAAGGCAAACGCCGCTGTGCTATCTCTCCGGGCCCCAACTACAAAACATTTTAAGAGGGGCCGGAGAGATAGCATGAAGGTAGGGCATTTGCCTTGTATGCAAAAGGACAGTGGTTCGAATCCCAGCATCCCATATGGTCCCCTGTGCTTGCCAGGAGCAATTTCTGAGCACAGAGCCAGGAATAACCCCTGAGCACTACTGGGTATGACCCCTCAAAAAATTTTAAGAATAAGAAGCTGGAGATAGAACATGCTACTGACCCAGGTTTGATCCCTGGCATCTCATATGGTCCTGAGCCCAGAATAATTCCTGAAAGCACAGCAGGAGTCCTCTGGGTTTGGCCCTCCCATAAAAAAAAAAAAAAGAAAAGAAAAAAAATTGACATGAGATAGCACAGTGGTAGGGCTTTTGCCTTGCACGCAGGCAATACAGGACAGATGGTGATTAAAATCTCCGCATCCCATATGATCCCCCATGCCTGCCAACAGCCAGGAGTAACCCCTGAGCGCCTCGGGGTGTGACCTAAAAGCCAAGAAACAGAAAAGAAAAAGAAATTGACAAAGTGGGGCTAGAGGAGGGATCGTATAGTGGGCAAGGCATTTGTCTTGCATGTAGCAAGAGAGGTTCAATCTCCATAGCACTGCCATGAGTGATCCCTGAGCTCTGAGCCAGGAGAAAGCATTATTTATTGCTTAGTGTGGGGGCCGGGAAGGTGGCGCTAGAGGTAAGATGCCTGCCTCGCAAGTGCTAGCATAGGACGGACCGAGGTTTGATCCCCTGGTGTCCCATATGGTTCCCCCCAAGCCAGGAGCGATTTCTGAGCACATAGCCAGGAGTAACCCCTGAGTGTCAAACGGGTGTGGCCCCAAAACTACACACACACACACACACACACACACACACACGAACACATGTAATTCTTTTTTTTTTTTTTTTTTTTTTGGTTTTTGGGCCACAGCCGTTTGACGCTCAGGGGTTACTCCTGGCAATGTGCTCAGAAATCGCCCCTGGCTTGGGGGGACCACATGGGACGCCGGGGGATCGAACCGTGGTCCGTTCCTTGGCTAGCGCTTGTAAGGCAGACCTTACCTCCAGCGCCACCTTCCCGGCCCCACACATGTAATTCTTGACAATTTCTTGTGATAGTCACTATACACACACAGAAAAGAGAAAGAAAAGAACTTCACAGGGGGGACAGACAACAATAGAGAAAGAGTAACCCTTCCAATTACTATGGCATTGTATTCAAAAGAATACAGATCTTTTTTTTTTTTTTTTTTTTTTTTTTTTGGTTTTTGGGCCACACCCTGTGACGCTCAGGGGTTACTCCTGGCTATGCGCTCAGAAGTTGCTCCTGGCTTCTTGGGGGACCATATGGGACGCCGGGGGATCAAACCGCGGTCCATCCTAGGCTAGCGCAGGCAAGGCAGGCACCTTACCTCCAGCGCCACCGCCCGGCCCCAAGAATACAGATCTTTTCTTTTTCCTGAGCCATAGTAGGCAGTGCTAAGGGACTGTTCCCGGCTCAATGTTCAAGAATTCGTTCTGGGGGACCAAAGTGATAGCACAGTGGGTAGGGTGCTTGCCTTGCATGCAGCTGCCCTGGGTTTGATCCCCAACATCCCATATGGCCTCCCGAGCCTGCCAGGAGCAATTTCTGAGCACAGAGCCAGGACGTAACTTTAGTGCCACCAGGTGTGGTCCAAAACCCAAACATAAAAAAAAAATCAGTAATTGGAGCCGGAGAGATAGCATGGAGGTAAGGCGTTTGCCTTTCATGGAGAAGGTCATTGGTTCGAATCCCGGCATCTCGTATGGTCTCCCGAGCCTGCCAGGAGCAATTTCTGAGTGTGGAACCAGGAGTAACCCCTGAGCACTGCCAGGTATGACCCAAAAACAAACCCCCACCCAAAAAAATAATCAGTAATTGGGGATGGAGAAATAGCATGGAGGTAGGGTGTTTGCCTTGCATGCAGAAGGACAGTGGTTCGCATCCTGGCATCCCATATAGTCCCCCGAGCCTGCCAGGAGCGATTTCTGAGCTTAGAGCCAGGAGGAACCCCTGAGCGCTGCTCGGTGTGACCCAAATATCAAACCAAAAAAAAAAAAAAAAGTCTACTGAATATATAAACAAATTTTTTTTTGTTTTTTTTGTTTTTTGGGCCACACCCGGTAACGCTCAGGGGTTACTCCTGGCTATGCGCTCAGAAGTCGCTCCTGGCTTGGGGGACCATATGGGATGCCGGGGGATCGAACCGCGGTCCGTCTCCTAGGCTAGCGCAGGTAAGGCAGGCACCTTACCTCCAGCGCCACCGCCCGGCCCCATATATAAACAAATTTGCTGAAACATTTTTTTTCCTGTTAGGTATTAAATTCTAACTATTTACTTATCGAAAGTTGTATTTTTTGAGCCACAGAGACAGTAAAGTGGGTAGGGAATTTGTCTTGTATGCAGCTGACCTGGGTTCAATCCCCCGGCATATGTCCCCTGTGAACCACCAGGAGTAATTCCTGAGTGCAGAGTCAGGAGTAACCCCTGAGCACTGCTGGGTATGAACCAAAAATAAGAGACAAAACCAAAAGTTGTATTTTTTTTTTAAACCGTGGTGCTTACTTTTTTTTTCTTTCAGTTTTATTTATTTATTGATTGGCTTTTGGACCACACCTAGCTCAGGGGTTACTCCTGGCTCTGTGCTCAGAAATCGCTCCTGGCAAGCTCCTGGGATGCCAAGAATCAAACCAAACAGGGTCTGTTCTTAGTCAGCCACATGCAAGGCAAACGCCCTACTGCTGTGCTATTACTCCAGCCCCAGAAGTTGTACTTTTGACAGTTGGAAAGAGCTCAACAGGTGGAGCAGGATGCTGTGTCTCTCAATCCTGGGCACATGGTCCCTCAGCATCTCTGAGAGTGGTTCCAAAACAAAAACCAACGAGTATGTCTCGGAGACTCACCAATATCACAACCTCAGATTTGTACTTTTATTCTCCCCTTTTACTTAAAATTCAATCTATTGCCTCACTAAAACAAAAGAAAACAAGCTGTACTAGGATAACCATTTTGAACATCAATCTCCAGTTCCCTTAGCCTAAGTATTGTCTACTAAGAGCAAATGTCCCCCATGACAGAGGATTTACGTGATAAGATAACAAATGAACAGACATAAAAATAAACCCCCAAAGGGTACTTTCTTGCTTTGTTGAATGTTTTAGGCCTATCTTGTCCTAAAGCCTGGCCCTGGAAAAATCCATTCTTACCTGTCAGGATAGTAGCCCCAGTGCAGAAGAACCTGCTTATCCCTCTTCATTACTGGTCGGACCCATTCCTCTGGGGATAGACAGAGCAGGGAGAAGTATAAGCTAAGGGTATACACAAAAATTAACCGTATGACAAGCTAGTTGCAGTAGGGAACCTGGAGAGAGGAAGAGGCAGTGGTAAGGATTCAGTGTTGGAAGGAAGGAATGCATTGAGTGGGTAGAAGCCATTCCTGTCCTCACCCTCCCAATCCCAGCACTATGGGAAGTCAGGCCTCACCTTCTTCAAGGTTCCCAGGGACAGGATACACTACATGGGAAGCGTTGTTCTTATCCTCCGTGACCGTTCCCTGGAAGGCACAGGAGAAACAGGAAAATACAGTTCCCTCTGACTAACTCAGAGAGGTAAATAAACTAAAATAAAATTCAACTGTAGGGCCCGGAGAGATAGCACAGCGGCGTTTGCCTTGCAAGCAGCCGATCCAGGACCAAAGGTGGTTGGTTCGAATCCCGGTGTCCCATATGGTCCCCCGTGCCTGCCAGGAGCTATTTCTGAGCAGACAGCCAGGAGTAACCCCTGAGCACCGCCGGGTGTGGCCCAAAAACCAAAAAAAAAAAAAAAATTCAACTGTATAGCTGCCTTCCTAGTCAAATTCTGCTTAGGATGAGATCATTTGCTTTTCTAAGTACATGCTAAACCGAGTGTATTTCTCTCTAGAAATAGCTGGGATGAGCTAATGATGGAGAGAAAACAAAAAGGAAGAACTTGTTAACAGAGGGGTTGGAGCAATAGTAAAGCACTTAGGGTATTTGCCTTGCCCACAGCTGATCCGGTTCAATGCCCGGCATCCCATATGTTCCCCAGATCCCTAAGAGTGATTTCTGAGCTCAGAGTCAGGAGTGACCCTGCACATTGCCAGGTGTGGCTACAAAAGAAAAATAAACAAATAAGCAGGCTGGAGCGATAGGGCATTTGCCTTGCACGAGGCAAACCTAGGACGGACCATGGTTGGATCCATGGCATCCCATATGGTCCTCTGAGCCTTCCAGGAGTGATTTCTGAGCGCAGAGGCAATAGTAACCCGAGTGCTGCTGAGTGTGCCCCTCCAATAAAGAAAAAATAAACAAATAAAAAATATTAGCAGGGCCCGGAGAGATAGCACAGCGGTGTTTGCCTTGCAAGCAGCCGATCCAGGACCAAAGGTGTTTGGTTCGAATCCCGGTGTCCCATATGGTCCCCCGTGCCTGCCAGGAGCTATTCCTGAGCAGACAGCCAGGAGTAACCCCTGAGCACTGCCGGGTGTGGCCCAAAAACCAAAAAAAAAAAAAAAAAAAAAAAAAAAAATATTAGCAGATATAAAGAATAAACATGTCAAATGTAGAGTGTATACACCCAATAACGACATCTGCCAGTTACCCAGAGTTCTATAGGGAAAGAATTTCATTGGTCTGAAATCAGGCAATGTCATAATCTAAATTAAAAAAAAAAATTTGGAGGGCCGGAGAGATAGTATAGAGGTAAGGCGTTTGCCTTAGACACAGAAAGTCGGTGGTTCAAATCCCGGCATCCCATATGGTCCCCTGAGCCTGCCAGGAGCAATTTCTGAGTGTAGAGCCAGGAATAACCCGAGTGCTGCCGGGTGTGACCCCCCAAAAAATTGGGGGGGGTCATACCTGATGGTGTTTGGGGACCTTATAGTATGCAAAGCCAGGAATCAACCCTGAGCATCACCAGTGACCCCAAAACAAAAGACCAGAAAACGGAGTCTAGGAAACAGAAAAGAGAAGCCAAGGCTTTAATTTTTATCTATTCTAAATGCTTAGAGCTTCTTTTGTGGAAACATTAGGAAAATGGTTGTAACATGCACATCCTTGCCTGGCCTATCCACTCACCTGATGTCTCTTGATAATGTCCTTTAATTTCCCTAGGAGTTTGGGTTCAATATCTGGGCACAGAAAAATGTTAGGCCGAGCTAGGCAATTATTCTGTAGGAAGGAGAAACAAGTAAGATGAGAACATAGGAAAAGGCTTCTCTAAATTCTCACTAAGGAAAAGGAGGAGGTTCTTGACAAGTACCTGCACCAAAGACTTTTCGATGGTCATGAACATTTCCACATTGCGGTCCATGCGGGACGGATTTTGGAAATCGTAACGCCGCCTTAAAAAGAAGTAGTCAACTAGTGAGAGATATAGTTCAGGCCTAGGACAATGCTGGAGCACAGGACTTTTTCTAGGGCCCACCCCCCCATGCTCAGGACTTTTTTATTCTTTGGGTTTTTAGGCCACACCCAGTTGTGCTCATAGCTTACTTCTGGATCTGCACTCAGGGATTACCCCTGGCGGGGCTTGGCTTGGGGTACCATATGGAGTGTTGGAATTGAGCGCTGGTCGGTTACAGCAGCTTGTTTTACTATTGCTCCAGCCCTATTGGGACTTTTTAACATGGAAATCAGGACTCAATCTTGCTCACAGTTACAGCAAAAAAAATCACTCAGGTTCTGGGGTTTACTGACCTTAAACTCCATAAATCACTCTGTATGAAGTCTACAAGGACAATGAAAAACCCAGAGACCAACATACAAATCCCTTTTCTGCCAGAGCACACTTATTGATGCACACACACACACAGTCTCACACTCCTGGAGGTTATTTTAGCTCTGAACTCCTGCCCTTTCTCTGAACAAGCAAGTAAAGCTTAGTGACTTAGCAAAACGAATGCAAGAATATCTTCCTATGTTCCCAGGGTATCAGAAAGGTGGGGTCCTCTCTACCAAATGCAGAAGAAAAGGCATCTCACCATCCCTGGTCACTCTTGAATTTGTAGGCAGCTGCAAGTATATGGCAAAGAGAACCTCCTGCTTTAAAATCTAGGAAACATTTGATCTACAAAATTGAAATAGGGAAGAAAAATGAGCATTAATTATATGCTAAATTTCCTTCTTACTTTAAGTCTTTTTTTTTTGTTTTTTGTTTTTGGGTCACACCCGGCAGCACTTAGGGGTTACTCCTGGCTCTATGTTCAGAAGTCGCTCCTGGCAGGCTCGGGGGACCATATGGGATGCCAGGATTCGAACCACATTCCTCTGCATGCAAGGCAAACACCCTACCTCCATGCCATTTCTCCGGCCCCACTTTAACAGTCTTTTATAAAATCCCATGGTGAACTGTTGATCCTCCCAAAAACCAAAAATCAGCCTTTTTTGTTAGTTCCAGGGATCATACTCTAGGTCTCAGATTTCACATGAGGCCTGTACTCTACTGCTCAGCCACATACACTGCCCTGGAACTCTTTCACCCCACTATGTCATCATTTCACACGAACTGAAAGAGTGGAGGGAATGAAACCAACATTCACTAAACTCCTTTAGGTTCCCTAACTAACCATTCCAGAGGTTGTCCCAAGTAGGCAGAGTCACCCCACCTTTAAAGATGCAGGAACAGAAACCCAGGAAGGTTTCAATGGTCACCCCAATCCCAGATACATCAAACCTGTGAAATTGGAATCTGGAACTTTTCTAAACATGCCCGGAGGGTTCCAGGCACCTTGTCAAAACAGATGCAGGACAGGATAAAGGGAATGGCACATTGGAAACTAAGCTACGCCAGTAATATCCCAACCAGGAATAAAAGGGAAATTATCTCAACTCTTTTTTTTTTTTTTTTTTTTTTTTGGGCTACACCCGGCGATACTCAGGGGTTACTCCTGGCTGTCTTCTCAGAAATAGCTCCTGGCAGGCATGGGGGACCATATGGGACACCGGGATTCGAACCAACCACCTTTGGTCCTGGATCGGCTGCTTGCAAGGCAAACACCGCTGTGCTATCTCTCCGGGCCCAATTATCTCAACTCTTAAAAAAAATCATCAGGGGCCGGAGAGATAGTACAGAGGAGTTTCCCTTGCAAGCAGCCAATCCAGGATCTAAGGTGTTTGGTTCAATTCCGCGCGTCCCCCCTCGTGCCTACCAGGAGCTATTTCTGAGCGGATAGCCAGGAGTAACCCATGAGCACCGCCGGGTGTGGCCCCAAAACAAAAACAAACAAACAAAAAATCAACATGTTCTCCAAAATAAAGAAATGAAACCACCCCTCCCCTTAGTTTGGAGGCTTCTGCCCTTGTTTTGGCACTCACCGGCAATTTAGTGAGTGGTGCATTGCTGACATGCTTGCCAAAAACTTCTTCCTGAAATTGTAGCAACTGTACAACCAGGCTAGACAGGGACTTGTTGGTGGGTGGTTCAGCTTGTATATACTGGGAGCAGGAAGAGAAAGAAAAAGAAAAAGAAATACAGACCCTCAGATAAAACATCCACCTCCGCCCATATTTCTCCTCTGAGGTCTGGAAGTATCTGGAGAAAAGTCGATCTTCCCCCACGTGCCCAGTCTCCATCAAGACAACAGCAGTAGCTACGCCCTTGCTGCCCCTCACCAGGACGATGAAAATCTGTTGCCAATAGCCCAGGCTGGCAGAGTTGGGTGCTGGAGGCTTCCTACCCAACCCGTTCAGAGCTCAGAAGTGAGACTTGCAGGATCCTGCAGCCAACAGAACTGAAGGTTGCAAAATTCTGAAAGTTCACTGCGTTCAGGAAACAATAACTTCAAGGTTCTAAATGGGAGCTCTGTTGTGTTTAAGGTAATTTTGTGAAAGGCCGGGATATCCCTTCCCTATAAAGTCGTGTAATGAGAAAGGTCCAGGGGAAAGAGGCAAGCGAGCTGGGTGGAAAGGGAGCTCATGCACCTCGGTTCTAGCAGGCAGAGGATACAATCAGCCTCACAAGCCCTCCTGAAAGGGAAGGCCCAGTTTTCACCCAGCCTGGGTAAAATGATATATCTTTCCCTCTAAGGAAATTATATGGGGGCTAAGTAAACCTGGGACCTCCCTCCTCGAACACTTCCACGTTATAGTACTTCGGAGCATCCAAACCTTTGGGTTCTGATTCAAGGGGACACCAAGCAGCTAAGTTTTTCTTTACCTTTGACCAGTTTTTTCTCAACCCCAAACCACTGAGAGAGGAGTTGCTCTGGCTCTAGCCGGAGGTGTAAAATCTTGGAAGACCCAGCTCACAGGCTGTCAATCCCCTCCGGGACGGAGGCTAAGCCCCCAGATTGATCTTTTCCTCCAAAAGGTCAACGGGAGAGGAAAAGCCTGGGAACCAGAGTCTCTAGTATTCTCACGCTGGGGTACTGACAAGTCCCAGACCCCCACAGCTGTCCGTCTGTCAGAATTCTGAGCAGGGCCCAGCATAGAACAAGGACCAGAGAGAGGAGCATTTCAAGTCACTCAACCACTGGACACACTTATGACAGCCTGCGAGGCTGGGCAGGGAGGACTGAGAAGCTTCAGGAAAGCAGGCCGGAGACCCCTCCTGACCTGGATCGGTCCACACACACCCCGAAAAAAAAAACCGATGGAATAAGATGTGCCTTTCCAGCAGGCCTTGAAGCAGAAAAAGAAGACAAAGACGGCACCAGGAAGAGATTGGGCAGAAAAGACAAGACAGGTAGAGCTTCCTGAAGCCTTTGTTCGCCACCTTTGGGACTCCAGGAACAGAGTGAGTTGGGGAGGGGACTGGAGACAGAAAGCCTGTCTTGGCCTCTGTGTCTGTCTTGGGCACCCCAAACTCAAAGCCAAAGCCAAACCCCAAAGCCAGGCCAGACACGAGAGGAGAGGCTGCGAGGAGGAGACCTGTGCCTTCATTGTGCGCCTGGCAAGCAGATCAGAAGGGGCTATGGGCCAGGGGTGCCTATGCCCTGGATTCCCAAGTGGGTCCTAGTGCTCCCAGGATGGGGGGACCCGGAGGGGCCCCCAGGATGGGTGGGTGGGCCTCTTCCAAGCAGAGGAGCAGCTCCAGGCCTGCGGGCAGGCTGCAGAGCAAGCAGATCAGACACAAAGCACGGGAAGGCCTCGGCCCTGCAGGTGCCCGGTTGCATGGCGAGCGCCAGGAGGGCACCGAGGCGGGCACGCTGGGCATTTGGGGGTGCGCTGGCACCCCCTCCCCTTTCTTCCTCTCCCTCCCCCCCCGGAAAGGCCGGGCTCGGGCCTGCTTGGGGGAGGGAGGGAGGGAAGGTGGGCGAGCCCGAGCGCCGGGCGCCTGTCTGGTGGGGAGCACGCCCCGCGCGGCTGGCTGCTGCCCAGGGGCGTCGGGCTCGCGACCCCGGCCGGGCCTTTGTCCCTCCGCCCCGCGCGCTCCGGCGGCACCTTCTTGTAGTTCTTGCCGAGCCACAGCCGCACGTTGTCGAACTGGGTCACGGTGTCCGCCGCCTCGTAGTACTTCACGTTGGGGCCGCCGTCCTTCTTCCGCACCGCCATCTTCTCGGCTCGGCTCGGCTCGGCTCGCTCGGCTCCGGCTCCGGCTCCGGCTCCGGCTCCGGCTCGGGCCCCGCCGCCGCCCGCCCGCGCCCGACGCCCGACGCCCGACGCCCCGCTCGGCTCGGCTCCACTCGGCTCGGCTCGGCCCGGCCGCGCTGCTCCCGCCTCCCGCCGCGCCTCGGCCCGCTCCGCCTCCGCGCCCGCCGCCCGCCCGCTCGGCCCGGGGCCAGGCAGCGACCCCTGCAGGCCGCTCTCGGACTCGCGCGCTCTCTCTCTGTCTCTCCTCTGTCTGTCTCTGTCTCTGTCTGCCTGTCTGTCTCTGTCTCTCTCTGTCTGCCTCTGTCTATCTGTCTCTGTCTGTCTCTTTTTGTCTCTGTGTCTGTTTCTGTCTGTCTCTATCTGTCTCTGTCTCTTTTTGTCTCTGTGTCTGTCTCTCTGTCTGTCTCTATCTGCCTCTGTCTCTTTTTGTCTCTGTCTCTGTCTAACTGTCTCTGTCTGTGTCTTTTTGTCTGTGTCTGCCTGTCTGTCTCTGTCTGTCTGTCTCTGTCTGTCTGCCTGTCTGTCTCTCTGCCTCTCTCTGCCTCTGTCTCTCTCTGTCTCTGTGTCTGCCTGTCTCTGTCTGTCTGTCTGTCTCTGTCTGCCTGTCTGTCTCTCTGTCTCTGCCTCTCTCTGCCTCTGTCTCTCTCTGTCTCTGTGTCTGCCTGTCTCTGTCTATCTGTCTCTCTGTCTGTTTGTCTCTGTCTCTTTCTGTCTCTGTCTCTATCTCTCTGTCTGTCTCTCTCTGTGTGTCTCTGTCTATCTGTCTCTCTGTCTGTTTGTCTCTGTCTCTTTCTGTCTCAGTCTCTATCTCTCTGTCTGTCTGTCTCTCTCTCTGTGTCTCTGTCTCTCTCTGCCTGTCTGTCTGTCTCTGTGTCTGTCTGTCTTTGTGTCTGACTGTCTCTGTCTCTCTGTTTGTCTGTCTCGTCTATCTATCTGTCTCTCTGTTTCTGTCTCTCTCTGCCTGTCTGTTTCTCTCTGTCTGTATCTGTCTGTCTGTCTGTCTGTCTCTGTCTCTGTGTCTATCTGTCTCTATCTGTCTCTTTTTGTCTCTGTGTCTGTCTCTGCCTGTCTCTGTCCGTCTCTGTCTGTCTGTCTGTCTGTCTGTCTGTCTGTCTGTCTCATTTCCTTAAGGACGTACAGCCCGTGTCTGTGCGTGTGTGTCCCTCCTGTCCTCCCAGCTCAGGGCCGGAGGTCTCCTCTGTCAGGGAGCCCCTCCTCGCCCTCGCCCTGCCCACCGCCAGGGCCTCCTGGGGCGCGGGAACCCCGAGCGCGGCCTCCTCCAAGCCCTTCCCTGCGCTTCACAGTCCCCCTTGACCCCCTGGAATCGCCTGTCCCGGCCCCTCAGCCCCTCCTGGCGGGCCTGCTCCGGAGCCCGGCCTCGAACCCTGCCGGGGTGATTTCCTCACACTCCCCGCTTTCCCCTCAGGCCTCAGGCCTCAGGCCCGGCCCCTGAGACTCGGGTGTCTGCAGGGCGGGGCACCCCCACCCCCAGGCTTTTCCTTTCGGTTGGGAGAGAGGACGGGAAGGACGGGTGGGAGTCGGGGTCCGCGTCGGGGCGCGCTCCCTCCCGCCTGAGCCGCCGCAGCCGGTGCCGCCGACCCCTTGCGCCTTGTGTACGCGCCGCGCCGAGCGCGGTTTTGGGAGTCACGGTGGCCGAGTGGTTAAGGCGTTGGACTCGAAATCCAATGGGGTTTCCCCGCACAGGTTCGAATCCTGTTCGTGACGGCCGCTTTTTTCTCCTCTCCCGCTGCGTCCATGCCTTTTCCTCGGAGGCGTCTTTCCCTTCTTGTCTCGCAGACAGCAGGCGCAGGATTTTGGCTGCTCGCTCGCTCGCTCCCCGCTGGATTTGGGGGAGCGGGAGGCCGGGCGGGATCGCGGGGAGATTCGTTTTGCAAGCCCTGCTAAGCTAGCCAGGCCCAGGCGGCGGCAGAAGCCGCTCGCTGCAGGCTTTTTGGGTGCGTGTTGTTGCGTTCTTGGCAAAGCGGATGAGGAGGATTTGGGTGAAGTTGTTCACCTTTGCTCGGGAATGTCAGTGCTTGGTTGTGCGGTGGGTGGTTTAAAACGGAGCGTCTGGATGTCATGGTCAGGAGCCTTGCGGGTCTGGTTACACGGAACACCCAGGAAGCAGCTCTCTCGCTCTCTCGCTCTCTCTCGCTCTCTCTCTTTCTCCTCTTTCTATTCTCTTTCTACTCTCACTCACTGTTTGTTTCTCCTCTTTCTCTTCTCTCCTCCCTCTCTTTCTCCTCTTTCTTTCTCCTCTCTTTCTATTCTCTTTCTACTCTCCTCTTTCTCCTCTCTCTCACTCACTCTGTTTCTCCTCTTTCTCCCCTCTCTCCTCCCTCTTTCTCCTCTTTCTTTCTCCTCTCTCCTTTCCTCTCTCCTCTTTCTCTCTCCTCTCTTTCTATTCTTTCTACTCTCAGTTTCTCTGTTTCTCCTCTCTTCTCTCTCCTCCCTCTCCTCTCTCTTTCTCCTCTCCTCTCTCTCCTCTTTCTCTCTCTCCTCTTTCTCTCTCCCTCTCCCTTTCTCCTCTTTCTATTCTCTTTCTACTCTTTCTCACTCTGTTTCTCCTCTTTCTCCTCTCTTCTCCCTCTCTCTTCTCCCTCTTTCTCCTTTCTTTCTCCTCTCTCTCCTCTTTCTCTCTCCCTCTCTCCCTCCTCTTTCTCCTCTCTCTATTCTCTGTCTCCTCTCTCTCACTCACTGTTTCTCCTCCTCCTCTCTTCTCTCTCCGCTCTCTCTTCTCTCCTCCCTCTCTCTCTTTCTCCTCTCTCTCCTCTCTCTTCTCTCTCCTCCCTCTCTTCTCTTTCTCTCTCTCACTCTCTTCCCCTCTTCTACTTCTCCAACAAGGTTACTTCTGTATTTTATTCTCCAAGGCCACAGAGGACAGGGGTTCAGGGATAGTAATTGCTAAAACTTTCTACATGTTTCCTAACAAGGCTGATAGTGTTCTCTCAAGATCCTCCTCCTTACTGCCTCCACCAGTCTCACTTTCCTCCTTCCATATCCCCTTCCTCTCCTCCTTGATGCGTTTCAGTACTCCAACCCTGACCTGTATCACCATTCAGAGTTGCACACCGAACATTATTTATTTATTTATTTATTTTATTTTGTGTGTGTGTATTTCAGCAACAATTAAAAGTCCACTTCCTCTATCTCTGAAACAAGGGTCAGATCTGTCCACATGTCTCAGGGGTTGCTGCAGGTCAGTGGGAGCCCCTGGCCAAGGGTTCCTTTGGAAAACTGGGGCTTGGGAGTGAAGGAAGGACCACATCCTCTCTCATGTATGGAAAGAGCCACTGATGCTGCCAGCAGCGTTTGTTTCGTGGCCTGTCCTCTCCCTCTCAGCAGGTACGTGTTCTCCACATTCCAGCTTCTGCCTCTCATTGAGGGCCTGGAACAGTGTTTGCTTTGCTCATGCTATTCCCTGCCTTAAATACTGCGTTGGCACCTTCTCCTTAGTCTTCACTTAAACATCTATTCTCCTGGGCATTTTCCTCTTAACCACTTCCTTCGCCCTAATTGTATTATGTAGTCTTTCTTCCCCCATAGGATATAAACTAAGCACACATAAACCACTCAATTAAAAACAAAAAGTCTAAGTAGATGGATATTTTTTACAGTATTTGTGCGTACATTTTCATCTGCAGACTCTTAGCATCTGAGAATTAGGAAGGGCTGTGTTTTGTTTTTACTGCCTCTACTGGGCCTTACACATGTGTGTGACCAAATACATACTACCACCAATCATATCTAGGAGGTTTAGATCCTATGCTTCTGCCTGATCTCAAATTTAAGTAGCCAGAGTGCCGAGGCCCAGACTGCCCAGTAGAGGGCCACCAAGAGCTGTTGTGCAGGGCCCAGAAGGCTAAGGTTTACAAAATGGAGGATCTAGACTTTGAGGGTAACTGATTTTCTTTGGCAATCAAATCATGCATTTTCAAATGGTTCCCTGTAACGAGCAGGAATCGGAACTTTGTGCACCACAAATAATTTTCTGATTTTTACTATCTCCACAAGTCTAACTTTAAACAACCAACCCAGTTTTTACCCTTCATCCATTTCAATAAATCCTTTCACTTAGTTATTGTGTTGTTATTTGTCACTATTCGTACACATCCATTCTACTATTCTTTAGTTTCTGGTTGCCACAGACTTGTAAATCCACCTGATTTTAGTTTTCAGGGTCTTTTAAAGGATTGGGTATGTCTTTGTGTAATACATGTGTGTGTCTGTGTAATACGTGTGTGTGTGTGTGTGTGTGTGTGTGTGTGTGCGCGCGCGTGTGCAGTAGTCATCTCTCTGGCCCTATTTCTCCTTTTATTTATTTTTTTGGTTTTTGGGCCACACCCAGCAGTGCTCAGGGATTATTCCTGGCTCTGCGCTCAGAAATCACTCCTTGCAGGCTCAGGAGACCATATGGAGTGACGGGGACTGAACCCAGGACTATCCCAGTTGTCCGTGTGCAAGGCAAACAAACACCCTACTGCTGTGCTATCACTTCGGCCTCCTCTCCTCTCCTTTTATTTTATTTTAATTTATATATATATTGTGTGTGTGTGTGTGTGTGTGTGTGTGTGTGTGTGTGTGTGTGATACCCAGCATGGTTCAGGGGTTAGTCCTGGTCCTAAGCTCAGATATCGCTCCTGGCAGGTTCAGGGACCATATGGGATGCCGGGATTTGAACCTCTGTCCTTCTGCATGCAAGGCAAATGCCTTACATCCAGGCTATCTCTCCGGCCCTACCTTTCTTTTCTTTTCTTTTTTTTTTTTTTGTTTTGTTTTTGGGCCACACCTGGTGGTGCTCAGGGTTACTTTTGGCTGTCTGCTAAGAAATAGCTCCTGGCAGGCACTGGGGACCATATGGGGCGCCGGGATTCGAACCAACCACCTTAGGTCCTGGATCGGCTGCTTGCAAGGCAAACGCCGCTGTGCCATCTCTCTGGCCCCCATCTTTTCTTTTCTTGGTTTGTGGGTTACACCTGGCGGTGCTCAGGGGTTGCCTCTGGCTTTGCGCTCAGAAATTGCTCCTGGCAGGTTTGGGGGACCATATGGGATGACAGGATTCAAACCACTGTTCGTCCTGGGTCTACTGTGTGCAAAGCAAACACCCTACCGCTGCTCTCCTTTTATTTTAGTACAAAATGTACATCCTCTACCTCTAGCTCCATGTTAATAACCCATCATTGAAACCTTTGTATATTTGAAACCAGTGATTTTTGGAGTTAGAAGACATACCGGACTGAATTCAGGGATTACTCCCAACTTGATGGTTGAAACCATGTAGTAAATAGGTCAAATCTGGACTTCCTGCATGCAAAGCTCCAGACATCCCTTGGGCCCCCCAAAAGTGAATTTTTTTGGTATGTGCCAGAAATAGAACTCAGGTCTGTTACATGCAAGGCTACCAGCATTCAACTTGTCAATGATTTCTTTTCTTTTTGATTGGGAGTGGGGCACGCCCAGTGATGCCTAGGGAATCACTCCTTGTTAGTGCCAGAGATTAAATCTGGGTTCGCTGTGTGCAAGGCAAATGCCCTACTCACTGTACAATCACTCCAGCCTCAACCAGTGATCAATTACCTCTGTATCTCAAATTCAGCTTCAGCTTCTGTATTCTCTTGTTCTTGGAACACTATTTCATTCTTTGTTTTCTTTCTAGTCTAGTAAAGTCATTCTTCTTTCAAACCAGTTTCAGGCATGGTGTTTCAAAACATGTTCTGTTGTATCTTCAGTTGAGTCAAAACCCCGAGCTTTCCATTCTTATTACACTGCTTTTCAGTGTAATAAGTGTAATAAGTTTCTAGCCAAGAACCTCATCGCTATCCAATCAGGCCATGTTCCTATTGTCAGCATACCCTTATCCTTTTATTGGGGGTCACATCTGGCCGCATTCAGGGGTTACTCCTTGCTCTACGCTCAGAAATTGCTCCTGGCAGGCTCAGGGAACCATATGGGATGCCGGGATTCGAACCACCATCCTTCTGCATGCAAGGCAAATGCCTTATCTCCGTGCTATCTCTCTGGCCCAAGCAGACCCTTATTCTTTTTTTCTGTTTGTTTTGTTTTTGGGTCACACCCGGCAGTGCTCAGGGGTTACTCCTGGCTGTCTGCTCAGAAATAGCTCCTGGCAGGCACGGGGGACCATATGGGACACCGGGATTCGAACCAACCGCCTTTGGTCCTGGATCGGCTACTTGCAAGGCAAACTCCGGGCCCAGACCCTTATTCTTAATTCTTCCTAATGAGACTTCCACTAGTGGGGCTGGGTGTCTGGCCTGTTTTCTGCCTTTCCCTCATGAAATTCCTTGTTTCTCCACCCATAACAGGCTAATGTCACCTAATACTGATCTTTTCTTTTTTTTTTGGTTTTTGGGCCACACCCGTTTGACGCTCCGGGGTTACTCCTGGCTATGCGCTCAGAAATCGCCCCTGGCTTGGGGAGACCATATGGGACGCCTGGGGATCGAACCGAGGTCCGTCCTACGCTAGCGCTTGTAAGGCAGACACCTTACCTCTAGCGCCACCTTCCCGGCCCCAATACTGATCTTTTCAGTGGCATGTTCTTTTTGTTTGCGAGGGGCAGATGGGCAACAGTCTGTGGTGCTCAGGTCACTCCTGACCCCTGGGGACCTTATGGTGCCAAGGATTGAACCCAGGTCAACTTTATGCAAGTCAATTAATAGAATACATTAGGACCCAGTGGGACAGTTCATAGGCCTGGACCACAGGTTTGGCAAATTCTCAAACACTGTTGCAAGTGACCCCAAAGTAGCCCCTGAATGGTCAGGCTGTGGTCCAAAAAACATCAACCAACTTAACCACAACGTATTTTCCAGATTACTTCTGGAATTTCCCAAGGTTTCATTCTTAGACTTTTTGCTCTCCATTTGTGTCTGCATTCATTCCTAGGATTTCTTTTTCATTTCGTTTGTTTTTCTTTGAGCCACACCCTGCGATGCCCAGGGCTTATTCCTAGCTCTTTACTCAGGAGTCAATCTTGGTGGTGCTCAGTATCATATAGGATGCTGGGTACTGAGCCCAGGTCAGCCACATATAAGGCAAAGACCCTATCCATGGGTTATTATTATTATTATTTTTGATGGGGGGAGCTACAACCAGCAGCGCTCAGGGATTACTCCTGGCAGGCTCAGGGGACCATAGGATGTCGAACTGAGGGGCCGGGCGGTGGCGCTGGAGGTAAGGTGCCTGCCTTGCCTGCGCTAGCCTAGGACGGACCGCGGTTCGATCCCCCGGCGTCCCATATGGTCCCCCAAGAAGCCAGGAGCAACTTCTGAGCGCATAGCCAGGAGTAACCCCTGAGCGTCACAGGGTGTGGCCCAAAAACCAAAAAAAAAAAAAAAAGGATGTCGAACTGAGCCCCGGGTCAGCTGTGTGCATGACAATGCCCTGCAACTGTGATTGCTCTGTCCCTTTATCTCTTATTCAGGCTATGGACTATTTTTTTTCTTTTCTTTTCTTCCTTTTTAACTTTTTGGGTCACACCCAGCAGTGCTCAGAGGTTACTCCTGGCTCTAGGCTCAGAAATCGCTCCTGGCAGGCTCCGGGGACCATATGGGATGCTGGGATTCGAACTACCGTTCTGCATGCAAGGCAAACGCCTTACCTCCATGCTATCTCTCTGGCCCTGAACTTTTTTTTTTTTTTGAGTCACACCTGGCGGCACTCAGGGGTTACTCCTGGCTCTGCACTCAGAAATTGCTCCTGGCAGGCTCTGGGGACCAAATGGGATGCTGGGATTCGAACCACTGTCCTTCTGAATGCAAGGCAAATAACCTATCTTCATGCTATCTCTCCGGCCCAAAGATGATTCATTTTTGGTTGCATAACCCTTACTGTGTGATGGTTAAGTTTAGGATCTAAAATGACTTTCAGGTTTTAAATCCCAGCTCTGATTATCACATGAACTTTACTGTTTTCCCACTGAAAATGGATAGTACAGTGTTATGATTGGTAGGATAACTAAATTAATATAGTCTCATATTCAGTAAATATTCAACCTGGTTATTAGCCTTTTCACTGCCAGTACAAAATCCTAATCAGACCTCAGTTCCAGTGGTTCATCAAAGACTTACCTCCCTTTGACCTACACAGTTGACCCCTTTCCTCATTATCCCATTTTTTAGTCTAATCTGTTTGCAATAAACTATTTCCCTTTATTTGTTCCAATTTGTGGTACTTACCTGCAGATTTCGTGAAAGATGTTTTTGACTTACTGTTTGAGAGCCACAACTGGTAGTGCACAGGACTTACTCCTGGTTCTGCACTCAGAAAGAACTCCTGACAAGCTCTGGCGACAATATGGGGTGCTGGGGGTTGAACCCAGGTTTGTCGTATGCAAGGCTAGTGCCCAGCCCTCTAAATTTTTTGTTTTGTGGGTCACATCTGAAGGTGCTCAGGAATTACTTCTGAGCCTGCGTGAGCATGTGCAAGGCAGTGCCCTACTCACTGTACGCTCCAGCCTCCCTCTCAATTACCTCTCTCTCTCAAATATCTGGCACAGTGCTGGTACTGAATGCCTCTGGGTGAATCGTCAATTGTGGTCATCTGTTTTTCTGTTCTCTTTTCCTGATCTATTTTAAGCCTTATTTGTCCCTTGCACAATTTGCCACAAAGCTTAGTATGGTCTCTAAATTTCTGTTTTACCACTGACACCTAAAACAAGAAGTTGAAAGTTATTCCAATAGCACAGCGGTAGGGGGCCTTTGCCCTGCACGCAGCCAACCCAGGATGACCTGTTTGATTCCTGGCATCCCATATGGTTGATCCCCCAAGCCTGCCAGGAGCAATTTTTTTTGGGGGGGGGGCCCACACTGGCGGTGCTCAGGTGTTACTCCTGGCTATCTGCTCAGAAATAGCTCCTGGCAGGCACGGGGGACGATATGGGACGCCGGGATTCGAACCAACCACCTTAGGTCCTACATCAGCTGCTGCTTGCAAGGCAAATGCCGCTGTGCTATTTCTCCGGCCCCCTGCCAGGAGCAATTTCTGAGTGCAGAGCCAGTAGTACCCCGAGTGCCGCCAGGTGTGATCCCCCCACCCCAAAAACAAAAACTAAACCAAAAAAAACCCTTCCCAGTAAAATTAAAACTCCAAATTCCCTGCAACAGGGCTGGGGATGTGCCTCAGGTAGTGTATGCCTTGCTGAATGAGAACTGGGTTTGATCCCCAGCATCACAAAATAAATTTTCTCAGGGGATCACACCCAGTGGTGATTAGGACTTACTTTTGGTTCTGCACTTAGAAATCACTCATGGTGGTGCTTGAAGGACTATATGGGATGCCAGGGATTGAACCCAGGTGAGCCACATGCAAGGCAAAAGCCCTATCTACCATTGCTCCCGCTTCCACTTATTCTTATCTCAGCCTAAAGCAAAGCTTGCAAACTGATGAACCTTAAGTTTTGAAGCCACATTAAAATGAGGGCCAAGAGATATATACTACAGGTGGACCTTTAAGAAAGGGAAACCAGTTGCCCAAATAATGATAGTGCCTTATTATGTCAAATGTGGGAACTCAGATTAAGAATTGGAGGTTTTGGGCCCGGAGAGATAGCACAGCGGCGTTTGCCTTGCAAGCAGCCGATCCAGGACCAAAGGTGGTTGGTTCGAATCCCGGTGTCCCATATGGTCCCCCGTGCCTGCCAGGAGCTATTTCTGAGCAGACAGCCAGGAGTAACCCCTGAGCACCGCTGGGTGTGGCCCAAAAACCAAAAAAAAAAAAAAAAAAAAAAAAGAATTGGAGGTTTTGGAAGCACAAATCCGGGTGCTGTACAGTCCACAACCCACTCGTGGCTCTGGTTGCTAAAGGACACATGCTTTTGCACACAGCACTGCTTCAAATCTCACCTTACTGCCAGGGACCAATTCTGAACATAAACTCAGAAAAGCCCTGCAGAGTGTGACCCCAAAAATACAAAGAAAATTGACAGATAGTACAGGGGTAAGATACTTGCCTTGCATAATACAGACCCAGGACCCAAGTACTTCCCAGAGTACTGCCAGAAAAGCAATTCCTGAGTACAGAGCCAGGAAGATTGTGATTTAGCACTCGTTTCTTTTTGCTTTGGGCTACACCCAGTGATGTTCAGGGGTTACTCCTGGCTCTGCAGTTATCACTCTTGGTGGTGCTCAGGAGACCATATGGGATGCCAGAGATCCAACTGGGTTGGCTGCACTGGCAAGTGCCCTACCCATTATACTAGCACTCTAGCCTCTCAATGGTAGTATTGGGTTCATTTTCGTGAGTTTTGGGTCATACCTGGCTGTACTCAGTGACCACTCCTGGCTCTGCTCAGGAGACTAAATGCAGTGTTGGGACTCAAACCTATGTCAGCAACATGCGGGGCAAACACCCTTCTGAAAACAAAACAAAATCTTACAAAATCAACCGGGACCTGGGAGATGCTTCAAGGTTAGAGTTCATCCTCTATATGTTGGAGGTATGGGCTTGATTCCCAGTTCAAGCACCAAAACAAGTATCCCCCAAATACTACTTTTTATGGCCTAGAACCTCTGAAGAGGGGGGAAATGGCTTATTATCTTCCCTCTCCTAACATCTTGGTTTTTGTTTGTTTGTTTTTGGGTCACATCCGGCAGCGCTCAGGGATTCCTCCTGGTTCTATGCTCAGAAATCGCTCCCGACAGGCTCAGGGATCATATGGGATGCCGGGATTTGAATCACCAACCTTCTGCATGCAAGGCAAATGCTTTACCTCCATACTATCTCTCTGGTCCCTAACGTCTTACTTGTAAATCTTAAAATTATGCCTTAATGTATGCTCATCTCCATTAAAGCAAGTTGCCATTTAGGGTCACTGCAAGTCATATGCTTTGGGGACCATGTGGTGACAAAAAATGAGTTCAGGCCTCTGCTTTGCCCACCGAGCTCTAAGTTCTTAGAAAGTGTACCTGTCATTTTGCTACCTGAACCCTCCCTCCCCCACACATTCCAACCCTAAAGAGTACCTTGTTTCCAAAATCCAAATCTACCCCAGGAAGAAAATTTGGAACCTTTCATGACTCTAAGCACTAAGCAACAGGTTCTGAATGTAATAAAGCTTCAGAACTGAGGAGGCAAGTTGGACCCACTATTGGTACCACTGGATCGTTTTCTTTTTTTTTTTTTTTTTTTTTTGTGGTTTTTGGGTCACACCCGGCAGTGCTCAGGGGTTATTCCTGGCTCCAGGCTCAGAAGTTGCTCCTGGCAGGCACGGGAGGACCATATATGGGACGCCGGGATTCGAACCGATGACCTCCTGCATGAGAGGCAAACGCCTTACCTCCATGCTATCTCTCCGGCCCTGGATCGTTTTCTATGTGTTAATGTTTCCTTGGCATCTTCTGACCTTTGGGTTTCTGTTTTGAGGCTGTTCGGTGCACAGGGGCCATGCAGATTGAACCCAGGCCTTTCACATGCAGAACTTGCACATCAGCCCTTTGAAATTGCTCCTGTTCCCACCTAGTGGGTTTACAATGATCTGTTGATTGACGAACATATAGTAGCTTGAAGGGTACAAAAAATGCTCTTTGGCTGTTTTTACTTTCTTTTTTTTCTTTTTGTTTTTTGGTCACATCCAGCATCGCTCAGGGATTAATCCCTGGCTCTCTGCTCAGAAATCGCCCCTGGCAGGCTCGAGGGAACCTTATGGGATGCCGGGATTCAAAACACCATCCTTCTGCATGAATGGCAAACGCCTTACCTCCATGCTATCTCTCCAGTCCCTTGGCTGTTTTTACTAAGATATATAGAGTACTATTGTTTATATTGGGAGGCTAGAGAGATGGTTATGGGGTTAAGGTATTTGTCCTCATGCGACTTACCTTGCTTCTATCCCTAGCACCACTTATGGTGACCCAAGTACCACCAGAATTAGCCCTGAGCTCTACAGGTGTGGACCACCAGCCCCCTCCCATTTTTTTATAGTTGGGCATGGCAGAGATGGCACAGAGCCTGGAATGTAGGTTTGCACATGAGTTCTGGGTTCAATCCCTAGCAATGCATGGTCTATGGTCCCCCAACCCCACCTCTGAGCAGAGGCAAGTGTTGCCCAAAAACCCAAGGTTTTTGTTTTTGTTTTTTTTGGTTTTTGGGCCACACCCAGCGGTGCTCAGGGGTTACTCCTGGCTGTCTGCTCAGAAATAGCTCCTGGCAGGCACGGGGGACCATATGGGACACCGGGATTCGAACCAACTACCTTTGGTCTTGGATCGGCTGCTTGCAAGGCAAACGCCGCTGTGCTATCTCTCCGGGCCCAACCCAAGGTTTTTTTAACTTCAGGTGCATGGAAAATACTCATTTGGGGCCGGAGAGATAGCGTGGAGGTAGGGCATTTGCCTTGCATGCAGGAGGACGGTGGTTTGAATCCCGGCATCCTATATGCTCCCTCGAGCCTGCCAGGAGTGATTTCTGAGCATGGAGCCAGGAGTAACCTGAGTGCTGCCGGGTGTGACCCAAAAATAACAAAAAATACTAAAGTACAGTAATGGAGACTGGCTCTTTAAGTCCATGTTTTTTCAGTTTTATGGGATTCTAGGGTGTGTGTATATATGTGTCTCAAACCGCAGTCCATCCTAGGTCAACACATGCAAGGCAAACGCCCCACCACTTTGCACCACCACTCCGGCCCCTAAGCCATGTTCTTTGAATATAAATCTCACTTGTCTCTGCCTATTTCTTTTTTTTTTTTTTTTTTTTTTGGTTTTTGGGCCACACCCGTTTGACGCTCAGGGGTTACTCCTGGCTATGTGCTCAGAAATCGCCCCTGGCTTGGGGGGACCATATGGGACACCGGGGGATCGAACCGCGGTCCGTTCCTTGGTAGCGCTTACAAGGCAGACACCTTATCTCCAGCGCCACCTTCCCGGCCCGTCTCTGCCTATTTCTATGAGAAGCCCATGTTCTCGAACACAATCTAACTCCGTTCTCTTCCTCACTTTTAACATATTTTTTGTTTTTGGGCCATACCTGGTGGTGCTCAGGGGTTACTCCTGGCTCTGTGTTCTCAGGGGACCATAAGGGATGTCGGGAATTGAACCCAGGTCCGTCCTGCGTTGGCCGCGTGCAAGGCAAACGCCCTACTGCTATGCTATCTCTCCGGCCCATCTTCCTGACCTTTCTAAGTAAGTTTCAGTAAAAACATCTAATTATCCATGGGAAGGGTCGGGGTGGAGCAATAGCATAGCTGGTGGGTCATTTGCCTTGTATGCACCTGATCAGAGTTCAATCCCCAGAATCCCATAAGGTTCCCCCCCTCCCACAGTAATAGGGAGAGAATGAAAAATTTTTTTCTCATGACAGGATAAAACCTCTTAGAGTTGGAGTGATAGCTCAGTGGGTAGGACTTTTGCTTGCATGTAGATGACCTGGGTTCAATCCCCCAGGCTACATGCAGTCTCAGCTCGCCAGGAGTGATCAATTACTGGGCAGAGAACCAGGACTAAGTCCTGAGCACATCTGGGTTTGGTCCCCAAACAAAGACAAAGCCAACAAAAAAAAAAAAAAAAAAAAAAAAAACAACCAAACCCCAAAACCTACTATCAGGATCTGACCACTGCAGAGGTTCAGATAACTACAACCCTTCCCTTCAAATTCTTTTTAGGTTAGGAGACAATAGTGGTGGAAGCTTCCCTGACTATAGTGGGATCCAGATTCCAAAGCAAAGGGGCTTGTGGGATAAAGGACAAAGGTAGGTGTCCTGTAAAGTGTATCCAGGGAAGAAAGGGATTTAGGGAAAGAACACATTCAAGGCAGCAGCAAGCATGCTTTGACAAATACAAGACAGGAGATAGAAGCAAAAACACCGCTGCCAGGCAGGCACCCACCTAAACCAGAGGTTAGTTTGAAGATGGGGGAGGCTATATAGGCAAGGAAGCCCAGAAGGTCAGACAGAAGAGAAACCTTGATGAGAATGGAGAGCGCTGCTGAATTAAGTTTTTGAGTTGAGTAAAAGGTTTATTAGTGCAGTCAACACTATGGAACAGCACATGTGACACAACCAGCAACCTGCAGAGACACTAGTGCAAAGGGTAGGGAAGCCTTAACTGAGCTTCCTGGCTCCAAGGACGCCAAGAGGGTACGGGCCCTGGTAAGGCAGGCAGGGGCAAAGGGGGTGGAAGAAATGCAGTAATAACCAGACAAAACATAGCAGCGTTTTCAAATTCCTGAGCACAATGTCCTGGAGCTGGAACTTCTGACTTGTCCTCCCGCTGACTCCAGGGGTGCTAAGACCCAGTATACCCGGTCTGGTGACAGCCTGGCCTGGAATAAAACTCTACAATGGGAAGCCTGTTAAAATGCTTGATTTTTACCCATTCCCACTTGCATATGAAAATCAATATACTCACTTTCTCTCCACTTCTCTGACCTTGCCCTTTCACCCTAAAGGTCAAGGAATACTCCCGAAACAGTTCTGGCTTACAGTAATGTAGGGAAAATGGGCATGGCCAACTTTCTGGATGATATTTCAATCCTATTTTGCCTGGAAAAACTCAAAACCCACTCCATGTAGAAAAGGGGTGATGGGATTGGAGGTGGGATCAGCTGTTTACAAAATGAATCCTCTACACCAGGGGTTCCAAGGTGAGACCCTGGATGGGCCTGTCACACCCGCCACTGGAATCAAAGGCAGCTCCTCATTTCCAGGGGTTACAGAGTTGGGGCAGACATGAACTAATCAGCCAAGGACTCCCTTGGCCCTTCCTATCGAAAGCCAAATGTTGTACTGAAAAGCAAAAATATAGAATAGTCCCACATCCCTGTCCCACCCTAGCCAGAATCCCCATAATAGGAACAGCAAAAGGAAAGTTTTACATTTTCTTCATTTTTTTTCTTTCTTAAAAAAACAAAAACAAAAGTAAATAAATTAAATTGTCTACAATGTGGCAGCTGGGCTGGTAAAGGGTAGCCATAACTAGGCTATTCTACCTATATATAAAAAAAAGACAAAAGTGAGAGGAAAGAAGTAAAATATAAACAATGGTCAAAGGAAATTATCAAAATAAGTATTGTGATCCCAAAGAAGGGATTTAAGGGAGTACGCAAGGCCTGAGTCACAGAGGCAATGCCAGTCCGTTCAGCAAATGCCAGAAAGCTGCTTCCTGCTAAGAAAACTGATCTCAGCAGACTAAACCCTAACCCCAGCCCTCCCAAAGGCATAATAGGAAATAAGAGGTCATTCGGCCAGGTCGGCACTGTCTCCCACCCGGACCCCCCCAGCACCTACATACAGCTGGCTGAACAGGGCATGCTTGGCACAGAGAGAGGTTCAGGATCCCCAGCATCTGCTCCCCCTATTGCTAGGGTGCCGGGGCTTCCTTTCCATTTCTCTTCGGGATCTCTGTTCTCCAAAGCTCCTCTATAAATGCCATTCAGGGACAACAGACCTGCTTGCTCCGATCCCTGATTTGGGAGCAGTGAGCAGTGAGAGGTTCCTTACTCTACTGTGATCCTCTTGAACAAGCATCTGTGCTTTCTGAAAACCTATGGAACCAGGGACCCGAGGCAGGAAAAATAGAAGTGGGCACTTTGCCAACCAGGCCGAAAATTTAGAATCTTTCATCTCAGGGGATAGGAATTAGGCAAAAGGAAGTAATCTAGGTTCCCCACTTGAAAGGTGGAGCAAAGTGCCCCAGGCCTTCAATGCCAGAAAGGCAGGGAGATGAGTGGCTAAGAGGCAGCCACAGTAGTCAGGACAGTCCCAGGACCCAGGGTCTAGCTGCTGGAGGATGGATTTTCTGGCTTCCCTCTTTTCCTGACGTCCTATCGGCATCTCTATATTTCTTCCACGCCGTGCGCAAAGATCATGACCAGTCCAGGCTCCTGCACCATGTCGTCACCCATATGCTGGTTCTCACAGGCCATCACAACAACAGCCTGTTTGCCGGGGATGCGCTTGGCCACGTAATTCTCATAGTAGCGGCGGTTCATCTGTCTTGTTTCTAGGGTGGCCAGACCCTGGGGCCAGCTCCGCTCATGGGCGTTTTCGATCAGCTCGTTGACGATGGAGGCAGGACAGCCACTCTCCACCAGCGAGCGCTTGATGACAGCCTGGAGCACCGCATCAGGAGTGGATATCATCCCGCCCCAGCGGGTCACTCTCGCTGGCTGCAGGGAGTTCACCCACCTGTGGATGGAAGGGCGGGAAGAGGTCATGGTAGCTCCTTATTTCAGGGGTTCTTTCTCCTAATCTGAATCACCACCACTCATGCTGCACTCAGCTTACCCCAATTCTTCCAGCTTTCCTCCCATTATTGGACCAGAAACTAAGCACTTTCCAGTTGTTCCCATTTGAGTTGCTACTCACCAGATTAAATTCCTGTAGGAAACCTTCCGTTTTTCTTTAAAGTCCCAAAGTACACCTAATTTCTGGTTCATGCAGATGCTCAACAGTTGTTTAGTAAATAAGCCAATTATTCCATCCTATATTATCACGCTAATTACTTTTTTTTTTTTTGGTCCACACCCGGCGGTGCTCAGGGGTTACTCCTGGCTGTCTGCTCAGAAATAGCTCCTGGCAGGCACGGGGGACCATATGGGACACCGGGATTGGAACCAACCACCTTAGGTCCTGGATAGGCTGCTTGCAAGGCAAACGCCGCTGTGCTATCTCTCCGGGCCCTCATGCTAATTTTAAGATTTAGTTTAGGAACTGAGCAAGACTCCAGGTCTTTGTTGATTTTAATTGCACATTTTTGTCACTTTCCTGAAAAGGCATTTCTGCTCTTCCTTGGATTGTTAAAAGACTGGGATGATTATCTCCATTTCTTTGTGGCCCTTCTAGGACACTCACAGCCTTTAAATACAGGGCTTTGTACATGGTAGACAATCATTTAATTCTGGATAAATTGCATCCTTGCAGGGGCCGGAGAGATAACATGGAGGTAAGGTGTTTGCCTTTCATGCAGGAGGTCATCGGTTTGAATCCCGGCGTCCCATATGGTCCCCCGTGCCTGCCAGGAGCAATTTCTGAGCCTGGAGCCAGGAATAACCCCTGAGCACTGCTGGGTATGACCCAAAAACCACACACACTCAAAAAAACCCCAAACAAACAAACAAAAAATTGCAGAGGTCTCTGTCCAAGCCTCTCATTCCCCATTGCCATTCCTAGTGGTGTCATTCCTCTCCCCTGCTTTCAGGGCTCTGCCAGGACAGGAGCAAGTGACTTGACTCCACATCCTGAGTGACACTTACTCTAGGATCTCATTGTATTCAATTGTCTCCTCCAGATTCTGAAGGTTGGGGTTGACACTGCGGATTGCACGCATATATGCCTTGAGCAGCTGGATGTCTCGTTTCTGTTGGAGGAAAGGAGAAACGGATGATGGTGAAGGCAGATAGACAAGTTTATCTGAGAATGGGGACAATTGAGGTGGGAGGGATTGGAGGTAATGCAGTTGGCCTAGCAAGCAGTACCAGCTACGTACACTTCCACAGAGAAGGCATTTATCTATGTTGAGTGAACTGGGTTTTTTATTTTTCTGTTTGTTTTTGGAGGCCACACCTGGCAATGCTCAAGGATCACTCTTGGTTGGCTCTGCATTCAGGATTACTACTGGCAATGTTCTGGGGGACCATATGGGATGCCCACGATCAAAGCCAGGTCAGCCACATGCAAGACCCTCGTACCCAACCCTCTATATTATTTCTCCAGACCCTTGTTTTAGTATTAGTTTCTGAGCCACGCTCAATGGTGCTCAAGGCTTATTCCTGGGTCTGTGTTGGAGACTGCTCACAGCCTATTATTTCCAGCCTGTTTGGACATTTTAAGAGGTGCTTTAATGAGCAAAAGGTACTCCGATCAGATTCCCTGTGGAACCTTAGAAGACAGGCTCACCATCACAGGCACAAACTTGTCTGCTGCATGGTTACTAGCGGGCAGGGCTATGTTTTCCCCATGTCCTACCTGCTCCGCCAGCTGGTGTTTATGTTCCGCTGAGGTCTTCTCCAGCTCTGCAATCCGTGTCTGCTGCTGCTGGACCACTGAACGCAGGTGCTTAATGCAGTTGTGGTTTGGCAGCTCATCTTTGGGCATCTCCAGGCTATGCCACAGAAGGAGAGAAGTGAGATTGGTTAGTGGGAAATGTGGACAAAGGGAGAAAACTGCTTAAAGGGCCTTCTCTAACCCAAAATTTCTTTTTTCTTTTTTTGCTTTTTGGGCCACACCCAGTGATGCTCAGGGGTTACTCCTGGCTATACGCTCAGAAATGGCTCCTGGCTTGGAGGACCATATGGGATGCCGGGGGATCGAACCACGGTCCGTCCTAGGTTAGTGCATGCAAGGCAGGTACCCTACCACTTGCGCCACTGCTCCGGTCCCAAACCCCAAATTTCTAATACTTGTTCTGTATTATTGTTGGGCCTCTTCCAAGCAGTTCCCCAGAGCCACCGGGGTCCCTCTTGGCAATTCCTGGTCAAGCAGACCTTCAATTCAACATGAGGATTTGAGGATGTGCTGTTTTGAGGGTGCTGCATCAGGGGGGATTACCCAGACTAGCCCAGGAGTGCAGGGGGCGTCATGGCCACACAAAGCAGTGTCAAGGGTCAAGTGGTGCTCAGGATAAAACTGTGGTTGGCCACAGGCTAGGCATGTGCCTAAAGCCCTTTAAGTAAAGTCTTTCTGGCCCAATCATTCATTTCCAGCAGTCAATCCTCTCTGGCTCCTCTAGTCTTCTAGCTCTCTGCTATTTCCCTCTGTAAAACAGTTTAATCTAACACAAGGCATTGCTTCTGCTTACAGATTTAACTCATGTGCTGTAGGACACTATCTTGTGTCCCAGATCCACAGCCCAGCTATCAACTATTAATCAAATATTTCACACCTCAAAGAAAGAAAAATATAGGGCAAGAGGAAACGTGAGGAGGCTAGAAATCAGATCAGTCACTCTGGCGGAGCACGCACGAGACTAGAAGAGAAGAATAAAACAAACAGGTGTTTGGTATTATCAGACAAACTGCTGAACTGTTTCCATTAAGGCAAGGCCAGAGGGGCTAATAGTACAGCAGGTAGGAGATAGCATGCTTGCCTTGCCCACAACTTACTTGAGTTCAATCTCAACTACCAGGAGTGGTTTTTGGGGAGAGGGGTTTCTGGGCCATGCTCAGTGGCGCTCAGGGGTTGCTCCTGGCTCTGTGCTCAGAAATTATTCCTCACAGGCTCGAGAAACCATATGGAATGATGGGGATTGAACCCAGGTTGGCCGCGTGCAAGGCAAACAAACACCCTTCCTGCTGTGCTACTGCTCCAGCCCCACCAGGAGTGATTTCTGAGTGCAGAGCCAGATGTAACCCCTGAACACCACTGGTTGTGACCCAAAAACCAAAGTATAAAAATAAAGCAAGACCAGGGATGTGAATGGAGTGACAGTATAGGAAAGGCAGAGGTGAGGCCCCAGCATGCAGCTGTGGCCCTCACAACTTAAGAAAAAAAACAAGTGCAAAAGCATTATGCTTGGAAACACAAAGGAAAGTGAGTTCTTGGTGAAGGAAAGGGGCAGGTCCAACCACAGCCACTCCCAAACTCCAACACAGAAGGACCTCAGCTAGTCAGCAGGGGAGGCAGAGATGTGTGCAGTCATCAGGGACGGCAGCTCACCCGCAGCCCTGCTCACAGGTCACAGGCCGTTTGGGGTTGTGCTCACAGTCACTGAGGTGAGACATGAGGTTGTCAAGCCGGACAACAGCACTACAGCCAAACACAGCGTTGTCACAGGCAATCTGCAACTTGGACAACATGTTCCGCATGATCCGAGGGACTGGGCGCAAGTGGGCAACAGTCACAACACTCCGGTCCACTGGACACGTCTGCTGCTGAGAGAACCACTGGGTGATGCAGGCATTGCAGAAAGCATGCTCACAATGAGGTGCCTGGAGAGGAAAATAGGCAAGAGAATTAGCTGGAGCCCAGAAGTTCCTGGGTACTGGCAGTCTAGCTCTTCTATAAGCAAGTGCTGATAGAGAAGACTGTTAGATGCATTTTTTTTTTTTGTGAAAATTCAGCTTTATTCGGAGGACAAGACTGAAGCCCAAAGCCTCAGCATCAGTTCCAGCCAAAAGCCCCTCTTAGATGCATTTTAATGTTCAAAATTACAGACAGAAATAGAATGCCTGTCTCGAATACAGGCAGGGGGTGGGATGGGGGAGGAGGGAGATGGGGGAGCATTGGTGATGGGAAGGTTACCCTGGTGAAGGGGGTGTTCTTTTTTTATAATATCAACCCAACTACAAACATGTTTGTAATCATAATGCTTAAAGATATTATTTTAAAAACTGCAAAATTGCAAACAGAGATAAGAGAAATGAGTAAAAGGTTGTGTGACAATAGGGGCTGGACACTTTCCTTACATGCAACTGACTGACCCAAGTTCAATCCCCAGCACCACCTTTGGTCTCCCTTGGTCATCTTGCCAGATGTAGCCCACAAACTAACTACACAAATAGATACATTATGTCATAATTGGTAGAAATAATAATCTAGAAGACACAGAGTGTAATGTATTGTCTGGGTTGCATAAATATTAACTGCCAAAGCAGTCTGGAGGAAAGAGATCTTTCCAGACAGTTAATCAAGGCAGGGTTTTTGACCACACCCAGCTCAGAGTTTACTCCTGGCTCTCACCACTACTGGTGGTGCTTGGGGCACATATGGGATGCTGGGTATCAAATCCAGATCAGCCACATGGAAGGCAAGTGCTCTACCCACTGTATTATTCCTCCGGACACCTTGATCAGGTATTTATTTATGAGGACAAGTTCAATATGGGGCTAACGATGTAGCTCAAAAATGGAGCTCTGAGCTCAGGGATCACATTTGGCAAGACTGAGGGATAAGAGGTGCTGGGACTGAACCACGACAGGCTGTGTGCAAGGTCTAAGTGAGTGCTCTATTCTTTACATTCTCTCTCAAGCACCTGAACCTTTCTTTTTTGTTTTGACCATACCCAGTGGTGCTCAAGACTAACTCCTAACTGTGCTCAGGGATAATATTTAGAGTACCATATGTACTGCCAGGGTGCAAGGCAAGTACCTTACCCACTGTACTATCCCTAAGGCTCCTAATTTATTGTATTTTACAGAGGTTACTCCTGGTAATGCTACACAGGAGTCATGAGGGTCAATACTCAATGTCTGGGGACTGGGTAGGGTAGGGGGTGTGTGACTGGAGTGCAGGTTCTGATAGGCTACCTACCTGCTCTACCTCTTGATCTATTTAACCTGACATAATTTAAACTTTTTTTCTGGTAAATTTTTTTTGTTGCTCATTTGGATCATCCCTGACAGTGCTCGGGGCTTACTACTGGCTCTATACTCAGGGATCTCTACTGCTGGGCTTAGTGGAACATATGGGATATTGGAGATAGAACCCTGTCAGCTGAATGCAAAGCAAATGTCCTGTCTGCTGTCCTCCTGCTCCAGTCCTAAAATTTTAATTTTTTTTTTTGGTCACACCAGCAGCGCTCAGGGGCTACTTCTGGCTCTATGCTCAGAAATCCCCCCCCCCCCCCCCGGGCCAGTGCTCAGGGGTTACTCCTGGCTGTCTGCTAAGAAATAGCTCCTGGCAGGCACGGGGGGTGGGGGTGGGGGGAACGGACAATATGGGACACCGGGATTTGAACCAACCACCTTTGGTTCTGGATCGGCTGCTTGCAAGGCAAACACCACTGTGCTATCTCTCTGGGCCCAGATTTTAATTTCTGACTCAAAGATTTTGTAAGGTGCTAGGGATCAAACTCAGGACCTCAGTTACATGAGTATGTGCTCTACCACTGAGCCATATCCTTTATATGGGCCAGGTCCAGTAGGACTTCCTCAGAAGTCTGCCAGGTGTGGCCCCATAACTAACAACCAAAAATTGCCAAATAGATCAGATCCCACTCCTGCTTTAAACTTTACAATGGTTTCTTATTGTACTTAGATCCAACTCGGGACCTATAAGCTTTTGCTGGGTCGGGCTCTGTGTCTTCTCACCGAACACCATGTTCTCAGCACTGTTTTTTTGTTTGTTTTTTTTTTGTTTTTTTTTTGTTTTTTTTTGGACCATATCCAGACGAGCTTAGGGGTTACTTTTGGCAGGCTCAGGGGACCATATGGGATGCTGGGAATTGAACCTGGGTCCGTACCAGGTCGGCCATGTGCAAGGCAAATGCCCTACTGCTATGCTAGCTCTCCAGCCCAGCACTGTGTTCAGACCAGTTCAGCTTTATGTTCCTTGTCCATGTCCAATTCATTCTTGCCTCAGGAGCTTTGCTTTAACGCTCCTTTTTGCTCTTTCTCTAAATCTGAACATGATCGATCTTATCATTCAGACTGCAGCTTGGTTTTTCATTTTCCTTTGGGGCATACTTGTGAAATAGGAGGCTACTCCTGGCTTAGTGCTGAGTGTAGTTCCAGTGGGTTAGCCCTGGACATCCCATATCCAAAGCATGTTATCCAAGGCCTGGAGAGATAGCACAGTGGTGGGTTGTTTGCCTTTCATGATGCAGACCTGGGACGAACCTGGGTTCAATCCCCGGCATCCCATATGGTCCACCAAGCCTGCCAGGAGTGATTTCTGAGCGAAGAGCCAAGAATAAGTGAGCGCTGCCTCCAGGTATGGCCCAAAAAGACAAACAAACAAAATCAAATCAAAACAAAGCATGTTCTTCAGCTCTTTGAGCTATCTCTGATGCAGAACTATAGTGTTACCTATAAAGCTATCATAGTTACCTATGAAGAATTAAACTGAGTATTCTCAGGCCTGTAGGCTAGAGTAATAGTACAGAAGGAGGTGAAGCACTTGCCTTGAATGTGATTACTGTAGCCACAGCCCTGACTAATGATTCCTGGCACCTCATATGACCCTCGAGAACCACGTTAGAAATAATCACTGTGGCCCAAACACTGTCCCCCACAATTAATTTCTTTCTTTTTTTTTCGGGCCACACCCGTTTGATGCTCAGGGGTGACTCCTGGCTAAAGCACTCAGAAATTGCCCCTGGCTTGGGGGGACCATATGGGACACTGGGGGGTCGAACTGCAGTCCTTCCTTGGCTAGCGCTTGCAAGGCAGACACTTTACCTCTCCGTGCCGCCTTGCCGGCCCCTCCCTCCCTCCCTCCTCTCTCTCTTTTTCTTTCTTCTTTCCTTCTCTCTATTTCTCCCTCTCTCCTCTTTCTCCCTCTCTTCTCTCTCCCCTCCCCTCCCTCTCCTCTCTCTCTCCCCTCTCCCTCTCTCTCCCTCCCCCCCCCCCACCCGGCAGTGCTCAGGGGTTACTCCTGGCTATCTGCTCAGAAATAACGCCTGGCAGGCATGGGGGACCATATGGGACACTGGGATTTGCTTGCAAGGCAAACACCGCTGTGCTATCTATCTCTATCTCTCCGGGCCCTCTTTCTTTTTTCCCTCCCTCCCTTTCTTCCTTTCCTTCCTTCCTTCCTCCCTCCCTCCCTCCCTAACGCCCTCCATCCCTCCTTCCTTCTCTTCCTTTCTTTCTTTTGTGGCAAATCTGGTGGTGTTCCTGAGCAATTACTTCTGTCTTATATTCAGGGGCTCACTCCTGGCTTGGGGGACCTATGGGATGCCAGAGAGCAAACCTAGGTCAGCCACGTACAAGACAAGTGCCCTACCTACTGTACTAGCTCTCTGGCCCCAATAACAAAGTTCTCTAACTAGAGAACAAGTTCAACAAGTCTGCATGTGGGAAGCAGAGAACCCCACCCCACCATCCCTGACAGCAATGGTCACTAAGCCTCTGAGAGTGATCCCCTGAACAATAAGCTAAGGGTCTGAGCATATGCCTTGTATGCAGAAGACTTGCGTTCAATTTCCAGCATCACATGGTCCCCTGAGCACTGAACCATGAGTAGCACAAACCCCAATGCACAACAAAAAATTCTTAGTATAAACTTCAATACTATTTTGATTAAATTAAGTAAGGCAATCACTATTCCTAGCAGAGAGACCCTATCTTAGAAAATGTCTGGTGACCTGGGCTCATTGGATGCTCCCAGTTTCGTCCTCAGAAGCAAACCCTGGGATGGCAGGGTGGCTGGGACTTAGTCACTTTACAATACTGCACCTGACTTCTCACTAATGATTCATTCATTCATCTCCATGGATTATGTCAGAAAACTATCAGGGCACTGGCAGGGTGTGAAGTGTATAATGCCCCCTTCAACAACCTTTTAACATCACCAGGTGAGTTTGTTCCATACTCAATCTGCTTCTGAGGGCAATGGGAAACAAACATCCAGGGCTGGCTGCCACTGGGATAGAGTCTGGTTTTATTTAGCTCCAGCATGCTGAAGAACTGGAAACTAGAGAGGAAGAATAAATTCAAGGGTTCCTTGGGCCGGAGAGACAGTATGGAGGTAGGGTGTCTGCCTTGCATGCAGAAGGACAGTGGTTTGAATCCCGGCATCCCATATGGTTCCCCGAGCCTGCAAGGAGCAATTTCTGAGCATGGAGCCAGGAGTAACCCCTGAGCACTGCAGGGTGTGACCCAGAAAAAAAAACCAAAATAAAAATAATAAAAATTCAAGGGCTTCAGGGGAATTGCTGAATTATGAAAACAGCAAGTAGGAAAGGAAGTAGGGAAGGGCAGTGATACTATGACTGGCTTCCAGGTTTGGAAAACATGATTATCTTAAGCTAGTCAGTAGTGGCAAAGAATTAATGAGTATTTGGGGCCAGCGAGATGGCGCTAGAGGTAAGGTATCTGCCTTGCAAGCGCTAGCCAAGGAAAGATCACGACCATGGTTCGATCCCCCGGTGTCCCATATGGTCCCCCCAAGCCAGGGGCAATTTCTGAGCACTTAGCCAGGAGTAACCCCTGAGCATCAAACGGGTATGGCCCAAAAAAAAAAAAAAAAAAAGAATGAGTATTCACAGAGAGTAATAAGGGTGATGTACAAGATGACATCTATCCAATACAATTTAACATTAAAATGATGTGAAAAATGATGTGAAAAATTCAACTCCTGGAGACTAGAGAAATAGTACAGAGATTAAGGCACTTGGGGGCTGGAGAGATAGCATGGAGGTAAGATGTTTGCCTTGCATGCAGAAGGTTGGTGGTTCGAATCCCAGCATCCCATATGGTCCCCGTGCCTACGATTTCTGAGCATAGAGCCAGGAGTGACCCCTGAGTATTGCCGGGTGTGACCCAAAACCCAAAAAAAAAAAAGGGGGGGGCTGCCGGTGAGGTGGCCTTAGAGGTAAGGTGTCTGCCTTGCAAGCGCTAGCCAAGGAAGGACCGTGGTTTGATCCCCTGGCGTCCCATATGGTCCCCCCAAGCCAGGGGCAATTTCTGAGCACTTAGCCAGGAGTAACCCCTGAGCATGAAACGGGTGTGGCCCCAAAAACCAATAAGATAAAATAAAAGTTCATTTTAGAGGCCAGAGTGAAAGCACAGCGGGTAGGGCATTGGCCTTACACACAGCTGACCAGAGTTTGATCCTGGCATCCCATAAAGTTCCCCAAGCCTGGCAGGAGCAAACTGAGTGCAAAGACAGGAGTAACCCTTGAATACAGCCAGATGTGGCCCCCAAACCAAAATACCCCAAAAAAGTTAATTTTAGATTTATCTTTCAATAAATTCCAGGGGCCAAAGAGATGGCACAGGAGTAGGGCATTTGCCTTGCATGAGGCTGACCTGGGAGCGACCCGGTTCGATTCCCAGCATCCTAGGAGCAATTTTTTTTTTTTTGGGCCACACCCGGTGGTGCTCAGGGGTTACTCCTGGCTGTCTGCTCAGAAATAGCTCCTGGCAGGCACGGGGGACCATATGGGACACCGGGATTCGAACCAACCGCCTTTGGTCCTGGATTGGCTGCTTGCAAGGCAAACGCCACTGTGCTATCTCTCAGGGCCCGCAATTTTTTTTTTTTTGGGGGGGCCACACCCGGTGGTGCTCAGCGGTTACTCATGGTTCTGTGCCCAGACATCGATCCTGGCAGGCACAGGGGACCATATGGGATGATGCTGGGATTCTAACCAATGTTGGTCCTGGGTCGGCCGCTTGCAATGCAAACACCCTACCACTGAGCTACCTCTCTGGCCCCATCATCATCATCATCATCATCATCATCATCATCATCATCATCATTTTTTTTCTGCACAGGCAATTTTTGATTTCAGAAGCCAGGAGTGACCCCTAAGCACCCAAGACCAATCAGTCAATCAATAAATAAGTAAATAAAGTTAAAAAAAGAAAGAAATTCCACCAAGAAAATAAGTCCTGGGGCTGGTGAGGTGGCACTGGAGGTAAGGTGTCTGCCTTGCAAGTGCTAGCCAAGGAAGGACCACGGTTCGATTCCCCTGGCGTCCCATATGGTACCCCCAAGCCAGGGGCAATTTTTTTTTGTTTTTGTTTTTTTGGGCCACACCCATTTGATGCTCAGGGGTTACTCCTGGCTAAGCATTCAGAAATTGCCCCGGCTTGGGGGACCATATGGGATGCCAGGGGATCGAACCATGGTACTTCCTGGGCTAGCGCTTGCAAGGCAGACACCTTACCACCTCACCGGCCCCCAGGGGCAATTTGTGAGGGCATAGCAGGAGTAACCCTTGAGCATCAAAAGGGTGTGCCCCCCCCCCAAAAAAAAGAAAATAGGTCCTGTTTGCTTACTCTAGTAGGGTAGCATTAGGGAAAACCCTAATTACCAACAATATCATCAAAATGCACAGAAACATGTTGAAGCAATATTACAACAGGTAGGAAACTTGCCTTGCTCCTAGCCAACCTGAGTTATATTCCCGACATCCTATATGGTCTCCCAAGTACCGCAAGAAGTGATTACCAAGTGCAGAGCCAGGAGTAATCCCTGAGGCATTGTTGGATGAGGATCCCACCCCCCAAATAAAAAACCCAAAACAAAAACTTGCACACAAACAGACTGGAGATAGTAAGATATTTGCCTTGCATTTGGCCAACTGGGGTTCGATCCCTGGCATATAGTTGTCAGAGCACCAACAGGAGTGAAACCTGAGGACAGAGCCAGGAGTTAGCTCTGAGAACAAAAAGTAATAAAAAAAAGCACAGTCAACAGACACCTATGAGAAGAAAGTCAGGGCTGAGGGATAGCACAGTGGGGGTAGGGAGTTTCCCTTGCATGTCACTGACCCAGGTCTGATCCCTGGCATCTCAAATGGTTTCCTCCCCCAGTGCCAGAGCACAGCCAGGAATGATCCCTGAGCACAGAGCCAGAAATAAACCCTGAACATCGTAGGGTATAGCCCAAAAACAAAAAACATACAACAAAAAGAGTTGTGGAATGAGTCTATTGCTCTGTGTGTATGTTGGGGGGTGGGTTACAGAGAGTGGATAAAGGAGATAAAGGGGTGGTGGTAGTCCCACTAGCTCCACTGTCATCTATTGCCTCCATCAACCTGCCAGTATCCACTCACCTGCACTGGCTCCTCCAAGACTCCACTGCAAATAGGACAGATAAGGTCTTCATCAACATCCCCCTGGAAACGGGTTACATCATACCCCATGTCTCATCACTGAAACCCAGGTCCTAGAAGGAACAATAGGAAGAGAGGTCAGTTCAGAAGATGCCTTCAAATATGTGCCAACCTGAACTTATTGCTACGATCTGTTCATATAGTCAGTCATCCTGTGACACTCCTCAGGGGGAGAAAGGGAAACAGATTCAAGATTCTACTGGGAAGACATTATAGAAACACATTTTAAAAAGTGAGAGCTGGTGCCGGAGAGATAGCACAGCGGTAGGGTGTTTGCTTTACACACAGCTGACCCAAGACAAATGGAGGTTCGATTCCCAGCATCCCAAATGGTCCCCTGAGCCTGCCAGGAGCGATTTTTGATGGAGGAACCAGGAGTAATCCCCAAGTGCTACCGGGTGTGACCCCCCCCCAAAAAAGTGAGAGTTCCTTGCAGTCAGGACAATAACTATGATGTATGGTCCAAACTCTATCCCCCTCAAAAACAAACAAAACAAAATACAATAGGAAGCGATAAGTGCTTTGGCAGACGAACACAAAGCATTGTAGGGGCAAGAAACATGGATTCCTAATTCAGGCTGAAAGAAAAGGCTAATTCTGAGTTTTCTAGAACTAGGTGGAACAATAAGACAAACAAAAATTAGCTAAGTATTAGGGGAAACTACAAGCACAAGAGTTAGATACATTAAATAGGTAATAGAAAGAGCTAATACAAGAAATCACAAGTCAGTTCCCTTTGGAACTACTTGTCCTGCTTTACTCACCAAGCACGACTCTAGCCTAGCTCTGCCAACTAGAGCCAAGAGCGTATAATCTGGCAGAGAGCACAGAATGTGTGAGCACAACTAAGGTGTGATCCCCAGTGAACACCCCAACCAGAATGAGACACCCAGTGAACACATGTGTGAGCATAACAACTGAAGTGTGCAATCTCAACTACTACATGGCTGTAAAGAATGAAAATAGGAAATTTGCTTTTATGTGGAAGGATATGGAGTACTATGCTGAGCGAAAAGCCAGAGGGAGAGGGACAAACATAGAATGATTTATATATCCCATTTGTGGGATATAGGAAAAAAAGATAGCAAGGCATTAATATCCAGAAATAATAAAGACAAGGGCCAGGAGGACCAGTCCATGGCAGGAAATCTGCCACAAAAAGCAGGGGAGTGCAATTAGGGCAGAGAAGGGACCACTATGACAACGACAGTTGGGAACGACCACCACACTGGAAAAGAGCTGGGTGCTGAAAGGAGATGAAGTGATATGTATGATACCCCTTCAGTAAACAATATTATAAATCAAAGTGTCTAGGAGGTAAAAAAAAAAAGGAGAGAAAGTGAGACGGGGGTGGGGGGAGAATATCAGCATGGAGGGTAGGAAGGAAACTGAGAACACTGGTGGCAGGAAATGTACACTGGTAAAGGGTGGTGTTGGACATTGTATGAATAAAACTCAATCATGAACCTGGTAACTTGGTATCTCAATGGTGATTCAATTAAATAATTTGTTTACTTAATTATAATCTAACTCATTTGTGGGACATAAGAAAAACAAGAGATAGTATGGTAATTATACCTATAGACAATAAAGACAAAGGTCAGAAGTCCAGCCCAGGGTAGAAAGCTCACCAGAAGTATAGAGCCAGGAGTAAGTGTTAAACACCACCAGTATGGCCTAGAAACTTAAGAATCCTACTTATCAATTTATTGTGTTTTAGTTTGGAGGTCATACTTGGTAATGTTCAGGGGGCCATAGGAAATGCCAGGGACTGAAGCAAGTAGGCTATGTGAAAGACAAATGGCCTACTTCCAGTTTTATCATTCTAGAGACACAGAGAGTTTTCAACAGACTGAGAACAAGAGGTCTAAGATTAATACCCAGGACCACTGAAAGCATACCTGAACATGATTGGGAGTAGCTCTGATCACTGCATGGTGTGGGGACCCCAAAAAACAAAACGAAACAAAAACCCAAAAAAAACTGATCTTATTCTAGGTCAACATAATAGTGAAGAAAAAAAGAAAGCAAAGGAGGTAGGAGAAACAGTACAGGGGTTAAGGCAATTCCCTTGCATACAACCAACTCTGGTTCAATTCTTGGCCCACATTTGGTCCCCGTATGCATCACCAGGAGTCAGGCCTGAGCGGAGTCAGGAGTAAATCTAGAGCACCACCAGGTGCAGCTCCCCATCCATGCCCAAAGGATATAATTTCCTAATGTATAAACAGAGGATTAGGGCAGCACATGAGCCAGGCACTACTGAGATCATAAAGTGAAACATAACACCCAAAACCGAGGCCCTGGTGAATTTCCTCACTGACTAGAATGAGGGTAGTATGAGAGAGAGCAGCAGCATGTTATGCAACATCTACAGCCATCTGTAGTCACATTCCAGGAAGGTCCTCCCGAGCACTGAGAGACCTGACCCGAGACAATAGCTGACTGAGTCAGGGAAAATAGGCCACCACCCTAGAGGGCTTGCTAAAGGATCTGACCCTATGGCAGACAGCTCAATGGCTGGGGTTCACACTGCATGTGGGAGAACTGGGTTTGATACCTCCTATACCATCTGAAATACCTCTGGGAGTAGCTACACATACAAACAAAATGTGTGACTCCAGGTTCAGTTGGGGGCTGGAGTGACAGTATATTAAGTATAGGATTGCCTTGCACTCAGCTGACCAGGTTTGATCACCAATATGGTCTTCTGACTACCACCAAAAGTGCTGAACCAGGAGAAAGGCCCGAACACTGATGCAAATGGCCCCCAAACCAAAACCTCCCCAAAATGGAAAGAAAATACTCCTGCTGAATGAGGCTCACAAGTCAAGGGATCTGGGGAGGGCGGGGAGGGAAAAGAAGAGTTTTTTTTGTTTCGTTTTTCATGCCAGGGATCTGACCCAGAGTCCTCATTAATGCAAAGCATGTGCTCTACTGCGGAGTTACAGCCCTGGGCAAGGAAGGAAAATTTTTGTTTAATGGATATAGAGTTGCAAGATCAAAAAATTTTGGATAACATTTCACATGAAATGAATATACTTCAATTCACTGAGTCAGACATTCAAAAATGCTGGGCTGGGGCCGGAGAAATAGTACAGGGATTTAAGTACTTGCCAGACACGCAGCTGACCGGGGCTTGAACCTCCTCTACCATCCCCCAAGCACTCCATATGGTTCCCCAAACACTGCCAGGAGTGATCCCTAAGTAGAGCTGGGATTAAGCCCCAAGCATTTTTGGGTGTGGACCAAATATGAAAGCAGGCACATACACTCACACCCCAAATTTTTGTTTCTTTTGATTTTGGGGCCACACCCTGTTGTGGCCAGGGCTCACTCCTGGCTCTGTGCTTAGGGTTAACTCCTGATAGAGTTTAGGGGACCTTAATGAATTGAGGATTGAGCCCAGGTCGGCTGTATATAACACAAGTGTCCTATCCACTGTACTATTTCTCTAGCCATACGATTTGTTTTTTTAGAGGGTGGCTGAAACCAAGTATTTGATCCCCAGGGCTCCACAGACCCCCTTCCAAACAGCACTGGGAGCATTTACTGAACACTAACAGCGAAGAAAAAAAAAATAAAAGGAGGTAAGGAGTTTTAATCTGGCAATTCATAAATGTGAAGCATGCCCTGTACAACTAATATTGACACCCCCCTCCTTTTTATTTCGCTATTACTGTTTTTGGTTCACATTAACAGTGCTCAGGGGTTACTCCTAGCTCTTCACTCAGGAATTCCTCTTAGTGATCTTAGAAAACCATAAGGGAGGAGGCCAAGAGATAGCATGGAGGTAAGGTGTTTGCCTTGCATGCAGAAGGTTGGTGGTTCGAATCCCAGCATCCCATATGGTCCCCATGCCTGCGATTTCTGAGCATAGAGCCAGGAGTGACACAGAATAGCTGTGTGCAAGGCTGTGTCCTATTAGCCTTGTATAAGATAGTGCCCTATCAGTTATATTCTCCCAAGCCCATCTAATCTTTAAAAATAGGGACAACATCCAGCAGTACTGAGGTCAGAGACATGCTATGTTCAGAATCAAACTCCTTGGGGCCGAAGCGATAGCACAATGGTAGGGTGTTTGCCTTGAACATGGCAGACCCAGGCAAGACCTGGGTTCAGTCTCTGGCACTTCATATGGTCCCGAGCCTGCCAGAAGTGATTTCTGAGCACTGCTGGGTGTGGCCCAAAAACAAAACCAAAAAGAAATCAAACTCCTTTTGTACTCCACCACTTTTTTGGTTTTTGGATCACATCCGGCAGTACTCAGGGGTTCCTCCTGGCTCTCTATGCTCAGAAATCGCTCCTGGCAGGCTCGGGGGACCATATGGGATGCCGAGAATCAAACTACCATCCTTCTACATGCAAGGCAAACAACCTACCTCCATGCTATCTCTCTGGCCCCTGTACTCTACCACTTGAGCAGTCTTCCCCATTCCATCTCACTTTCCCATTTCAAATCTTTAAAAAAAATTTTCTATATCTGTGTGCATTAAAAATTCAAGTAAATCTGCCTTGCACATGGCCAACACAGGATGGATCCCGTTTTGAATCCCTGCATCCCATTTGGTCCCCTGAACTTGCCTGGAGTGACTTCTGAGTGCAGAGCCAGGAGTAACTCCTCAGCGCTGCCATGTGTGGCCCAAATGGTAGGGCATTTGCCTTGTACGCACTAACCTTGGATGGACCACGGTTCGATCATCTGGCGTCCCATATGGTCCCTCAAGCCAGGAGCAATTTTTGAACACATAGCCAGGAGTAACCTGAGTGACACCAGGTATGTCCCCCCAAAAAAAATGTTCAAGTAAATTGGGGCCAAACTGATAGCATAGCTGTAGGGAGATTGCCTTGCATGCAGCTGACCCAGAACAGATAGTGGTTCAATCCCGGTGTCCCATATGGTCCCCCATGCCTGCCAGGAGCAATTTCTGAGCCCAGAGCCAGGAGTAAACCCTAAGTGCCGCTGGGTATGACCCCCCCAAAAAAAAGTAGAAATCAGATTTAATAAAAAAATGAAAACAAGGGGCCGGGCGGTGGCGCTAGAGGTAAGGTGCCTGCCTTGCCTGCACTAGCCTTGGATGGACCGCAGTTTGATCCCCCGGTGTCCCATATGGTCCCCCAAGCCAGGAGCGACTTCTGAGCGTATAGCCAGGAGTAACCCCTGAGCATCACCGGGTGTGGCCCAAAAACCAAAAAAAAAAAAAAAAATAAAACAAGTAATATCAAGAGATATATACCCTCTGGAGAATAGCATAGTGGTAGGGCATTTGCCTTGCACACACTGATTCAATATGAATATGGTCCCCTGTGCCTGCCAGCAGTGGTTTCTGATCACATAACCAGGAGTAACCCCTGCGCATCACCGGGTGTGGCACAAAAAATCAAAACAAAACAAAATTTCAAGTAAATCAGTTAATTCAATTAAACTGTAAGACTTGAGGATCTGGGCCCGGAGAGATAGCATAGTGGTGTTTGTCTTGCAAGCAGCCGATCCAGGACCAAAGGTGGTTGGTTCGAATCCCGGTGTCCCATATGGTCCCCCGTGCCTGCCAGGGGCTATTTCTGAGCAGACAGCCAGGAGTAACCCCTGAGCACCGCCGGGTGTGGCCCAAAAAACCAAAAAAAAAAAAAGACTTGAGGAACTGAAAAAATAGCACAAAAGGTTACATACAGTGTTTGCCTTGTATGCAGCCAACCTCTGCACCGAAAGGGATCACTTAAGCAAAAACAGGAATAGATAGATCCTTAGTACAAATGTAGGTCCCAAACAAAAATAATCAAAAATTTAGGTTGTAAGAAATAGAAGTATTAAAGTTACAAAAAGTTAGGAGGCCGGAGAGATTAGTACAGCACGTAGGACATTTGCCTTGCACATGGGTGATCAGAATTCAATTTCAGGAATCCCATACAGTTCCCCCTAATTCACCCAAAGCACTACCAGGAGTGATTCTTGAGTGCAGAATGTGCAGTAACCCTTGAACACTGCTGTTGTGGTCCAAAAAATAAAACAGAACAACTTAGGGGGCCAGAGAGATATTATAGTGGATAGGGAGCTTGCATTGTATGCTGCCAACCCAGGATCAATCCCCAGCAGGCTATATGGTCCCTCAAGCACCACCAGAAGTGATCCTAGAGTATAGAGCCTTGAGTAAGTCCTGAGCACAGGTCAGTTATGGCCCAAAAACAAAAATAAGAAAAAAAGAAAAGGGGCCAGAGAGATAGCATGGGGGTAAGGTGTTTGCCTTGCAAGCGGAAGGACTATGGTTCGAATCCCAGCATCCCATATGATCCCCTGTGCCTGCCAGGGGTGATTTCTGAGTGTAGAGCCAGGAGTAATCTCTTAAGAGTTGCTGGGTGTGACCGAAAAACCAAAAAAAAAAAAAAAGAAAAGAAAAGAAAAGAAAAGAGAAGAGAAGAGAAGAGAAGAGAAGAGAAGAGAAGAGAAGAGAAGAGAAAAGAAAAGAAAAGAAAAGGTCAAGAGGCTCAAGAGAAAATATAGGTGGTGAAGCATTTGCTTTATATACAGTTATGTTGGTCAGACCCAGTTCAGATTCCTGGACCCACATACAGTCCTTTGAGTACTGCAGAGGTTCACTCCTTAGTAGAGACCCAGGAATAACCTCAGTGCACCACCAAGTATGGCACCCCCACATAAATTTTTTTTCACTTATCGTGTCAAATACTGAGACCAGAGAAATAGCTGCATGGAGTGTAACATTTTACATGCAGGAGGCCTAGGTTTGGTTTCAGCACTACATGGTCCTGAACACACCTGAAGAGGACCTGAGCTCTACTGGGTGTGCCCCAACCATCCAAAATAGCCTCAAATACTATATAAGTCATATATACAAATATATATGACATGTATATTATATCCTAAAGCAAGGCCTGAAAATATGTTCTTACAACAAAAGTTGGTTAAAATGAGTCATATTCACAAAAATCATGTCAAGGGGGGCTGGAGCAGTGGCGCTAGAGGTAAGGCGTCTGTCTTGCAAGCGCTAGCCTAGGACAGACGGAGGTTTGATCCCTTGGTGTCCAATATAGCGCCCCCCAAGCCAGGAGTGATTTCTGAGTGCATAGCCATGAGCAACCCGAGTGTCAACGGGTGTGGCCCAAAAACAAAAACAAAACAAAAATCATGTCAAGGAATCAGAAATAGCACAAATATTAAAGCACTTGCTTTGTATACAGCTGTCCACAGCTTGATTCATAGTACCTCATATGGGCTCATAGTACTGCCAGGAGTGACACCTGAGCAGAGCCAAGAATGAGCTCTGTGAATCACTGGATTTGATCAAAACAAACAATGATAAATGTGACCACAAAAATAAACACACACACATCCTTCTTGTGGTGGGGGAACACTCAGCGACGCTCAGGATAACTCCTGGCTTTGCACTCAGGAACTACTCCTGCAGGTGCTGAGGATCGAATCCAGGTTGGCCACATATAAAATAAGCATCATGGGGCCGGAGAGATAGCACAATAGTAGGGTGTTTGTCTTGCACACAGCTGATCCAGGATGGATGGTGGTTCGAATCTCGCCATCCCATATGGTTCCCCAGTGCCTTGGCAGGGGTGATTTCTGAGCACAGAGCCAGGAGGAATCCCTGAGCACCGCCAGGTGTGACCCAAAAACAAAACAAAAAAAAAAAAAAAACAAAATAAGCATCATACGTGCTGGACTATCCTTCCAGCCCAATATATGTATGTGCCCTTTTAAGTAGTTCTACTTACCATATTTAGCCTAAGGAAATATTTCACAAAGGTATAAAAACAACAAATGGAGGACCAGATATTAAATGCGGCAGACTGGGTGCTTGCCCTGCATGTGGTAAACTCAGCTTCAATCCCCGTGTTCCATATGGTCATGGTCCTCCAAGCCTCCAAGGGGAGATTACTGGCAGCACCAGGTAGGGCCCCAAAACAAAATAAAAACACTTTTTGTTCAGGAAGATGGTTCAAAGAACTTAAGCACATGCTTTGCTTAGCAGTGATGGCTAACCTTTGGAGCCCGAATGACCGAACTGCCGCACAACGCCCGGTCCTCCCAATGGCCAGTCTGGCCTCGGCACACTTGCCTCCTGCCGCGCCGCATATCTTAATCAAGGATCCCTTCCCGCGTGCAAGCTGCAAGGCCTTTGTGTGCCACCGCTGGCACGCGTGCCATAGGTTCACCATCGAGGGCTTGCAGGGGTCTCAAACTCAATTTACCGGGGGCAGCAGGAGGCGAAGTCGGGGTGATCCTTGAGTGCAAAGTCAGTAGCAAGAGCCTTGAACATTGGGGGGTATGACCCAAACAACTAAAACAAAACAAAACAAAACAAAAAAAGATTCCTCTAGGACAGGGCCACAAAATGTTGTACGGAGGGCCGAAAATGGCCACGGGCTGTGAGTTTGAGACCCCTGGTAGGGGAACCAAGGGTTTGATTCCTTGTACCACTTGGTCCCCAGAGCACTATTGGCTGTGACTACCACCCAACACAAAAACTGCAATCTACTTACATTGGGTGGTTTTTTTGCTCACTGGTTTATTTTTGAGTTTTGTTTTATATTTTTAGTTTGGAGGTCACCCCTAGAGGTGCTCAGATACTACTGTGTCATACTGCTTGAAGATTATTCCCATCATCGCTCAGGGGAATAGGTGGTAGTAGGGTACAAACATAAGCCTCGTATTTGCAAAGTAGGAAATAGGCTTCAGAGACAAAGTCAAAAGGGGGAAAATAATTTTGGGGGGCTAGAGCAATAATGCAGTAGCTAAAAGGCTTGCCTTGCACAGGGCTAACCTGTGCAATGGTCTGGAGCTCATACTTTGCATGGGAGAGACCTTGGTTTGATATCTGATATCACATTATCCCTTGAGCATGGAATCAGGAGTAAAGCCCTTAAATATCACCAGGTAGGGGCCAGAGAGATAGCACAGTGGTGTTTGCCTTGCAAGCAGCCGACCCAGGACCTAAGGTGGTTGGATTGAATCCCGTTGTCCCATATGGTCCCCTGTGCCTGCCAGGAGCTATTTCTTAGCAGATAGCCAGGAGTAACCCCTGAGCACCGCTGGGTGTGGCCCCCCCCCAAAAAAATCACCAGGTATAGCTCAAAACCCCTAGCAAAAAATTGTTAGGAAACTGTACATACTTTTTTTTGTTTGTTTGTTTTTGGGCCACACCCGGCAGTGCTCAGGGGTTACTCCTAGCTGTCTGCTCAGAAATAGCTCCTGGCAGGCCCGGGGGACCATATGGGACACCCGATTCGAACCAACCACCTTTGGTCCTGGATCGGCTGCTTGCAAGGCAAATGCCGCTGTGCTATCTCTCCGGGCCCTGTACGTACTTTTTTGTTTTAAGTTTTTGTTCTGTTTTGAGAACATATCTGGAAGTGTTCTGGTCGTATTCTCCTGTTTTTGCGCTAAGGGATCACTCCTAACATGGCTCAAGGATCATGTAATACTGGGGATTGAACCTGTCAACTGAATGGAAGGCAAGCAAGCTCCCTACCTGCTGTGCTCTATCTCTCCAGCCTCTCCTCTACAAATTCGTTAGAAACCTACACTTCGAAGTTTGAAAGGATGTTGTGCACACTGAAAGATTTGGTTCTTGAGTCAATCAGCTTAAGTTTGAATCTGGTCTCACCATTTCTCAGTGCCTTGATTTGGGGCAAGCTGACCTTTTTGCCTCTGTTAATCATCTGTAAATTGTAAGTAATAATGGTGCTGACTTCACAGGAAGTCAATTAGATTACACCAGGAAGATGTTTCAAAAGGTTGAAACACATGCTCTGCATGCCAGAACCCTGGGTTTAATCTCCAGGTCTTGTGTGGTCCCTTCGGAGCAATGCTGGTATCAACAACCCTCAGAACTACTGGGTGTTGGACCCCCTCAAGGAATAAAAATATTTATTATACCAGAATGCTTAGCATAATGTTTGACAAAAAGTAATGTTCAGTAAACAGTGACAATTATTATTGTCTTTTTGTTTTGTTTTGGGCCACCCCCGTTTGATGCTCAGGGATTACTCCTGGCTAAGTGCTCAGAAATTGCCCCTGGCTTGGGGGGACTATATGGGAAGCCGGGGATCGAACCGCGGTCCTTCTTTGGCTAGAGCTTGCAAGGCAGACACCTTACTTCTAGCGCCACCTTACCGGCCCCTTTTTAAAGTTTTTTTTTTAATTTTGTTTTGTTTTGAAATTATTGTTGTCTTGAATGAATAAAATATGCTCATTGTAGAAAAAGTAGGGAAAATTGTTAATAAAAACTAATGGGTTTGGTGTGACAGTACAAGCAGATAAAGCACTTGCCTTGCTTGTGGCTTGAGGTTAGATCCTTCCTATCACATATGGTCCACTAAGGGCCCCAGAGTAAGCTCTGATCACTGCCAGGTGTGGGCCAAAAACTGGATTTAAAAAAAACAAAACAAAACAAAACAAAACACTGTGGGGCCAAAGAGATAGCCTGGAGGTAAGGCATCTGCCTTCCAGGCAGAAGGACGGTGGTTGGAATGGTCCCCCATGCTTGAGCATAGAGTAAACGCTGAGCTGAGCGCTGTCGGGTGTGACCCAAAAAACAAAAAACCAAGAAACGTAAAAAAAAAACCTGTGGGGCCAGAGAGATAGCATGGAGGTAAAGTGTTTGCCTTGCATGCAGAAGATCGGCATCCCATATGGTCCCCAAGGCCTGCCAGGAGCAATTTCTGAGTATAGAGCCAGGAGTAACCCCTGAACAATGCCGGGTGTGACCCAAGAAAACAAAACAAAAACAAAAAAAAAAAACAAAAAACTGTGAGGGCCAGAGAGGTGGCGCTAGAGGTAAGGCATCTGCCTTGCAAGCCCTAGCCTAGAACAGTCTGCAGTTCCCCCAAGCCAGGGTTGATTTCTGAGCTCATAACCAGGAGTGACCCCTGCGTGTCAAATGGGTTTGGCCCAAAAACACCCCCCAAAAAAACCAAAAATAATATAGAAAACAAAAAAACTGCAAGATTAAGTCTCCACTTTAGGGCCATCGTGGTAGCACAACAGTAGGACGTTTGCCATGCATGCAGCTGACGCAGGACGAATGCTGGTTCGATCCCAGTACCCCATATGATTCCCTCAAACCAGGAGCAATTTCTGAGCACAGAGCCAGGAGTATCTCCTGAGCGCCACTGGGTATACCCCAAAAACCAAAAAAAAAAAAAAAAAAAAAAAAAAAAGTCTCTACTTTAGAGGCAGTGTTTTCCACCCCAAACCACAGCATAACAGAGCCTGTCAGACCTTAAATTTCAGATCACTCTTCTAAACACCTCTTGGGGAGGCCCCGAAAATGAAAGAGAGAGTATTTTTGTTTTTGTTTTGGGGGGCTCCTCTTGGCACCACTCAGGGGTTACTCCTGACTCTATGCTCAGAAATCACTCCTGGCAGGCTCAGAACGTGTCAAGGACCATATGGGATGCTGGGGATCGAACCTGGGTAAGCCTCGTGCTAGGCAACGACCTATCCATCCTGCTATAACTCCAGCCCGAGACCGTTTTCTTTTTTTTAGCCTGGTGTGCTCAAGGCTTATTCCTAGTTCTGTACTCAGGGATCAGTCCTGGCATGCTTGGGGAGGGGGATCATCTGTGGTGATGGGAACCAAGCTCCTGTCAGTGTAGCCATGTGTAAAACAAGTGCCCTACCCTCCCTACTATCTCTCCAGTACCTTCCAACATGAATGTATATTTGTACTTTGTATATATAACGAAACAGCAGTTTGGCATATATAACAATGTATAAATTATATGTATTACATAATAAAGAAATGCTATATTTGGGGGGGGTCACGATTTATATCTGGTTCTTCTCTAAGGGATCATTCCTGGCAGTGCTTGGGGGCCTGTATAGGATGCTGGGGATGCTGGAGATGGAAGGAGCCATCATCTCTCCATCCCAGATGGTCACATTTTTAGTCAAGAAAGTATAATGGGGAGGACAGAGAGTTAGTACAACCAGTAAGGCACTTACCTTGCACACAGATTCTAAGATGACCCCATTTCCTCTTTCCTTTTCTTTTTTTTTTTTTTTTGGGTTTTTGGGCCACACCCGGTAACGCTCAGGGGTTACTCCTGGCTATGTGCTCAGAAGTTGCTCCTGGCTTGGGGGACCATATGGGACACCGGGGGATCAAACCGCGGTCCGTCCAAGGCTAGCGCAGGCAAGGCAGGCACCTTACCTTCAGCGCCACCGCCCGGGCCCCCTCCTCTTTCCTTTTCATCTAGCCCTTTGATATGTAAAAGTTCACCTGGATCTTAATCCACCCTCCCCGCCAGGTTGAATTTGTACTGAGAATTTATTTATTTTATTTATTTTGGGGGGCCATACCCAGCGGCGCTCAGGTGCTCTGTGCTTAGAAGTCGCTCCTGGTAGGCCCGGGGGACCATATGGGATGCCAGAAATTGAACCCGAGTCCATCCCAGGTCAGCTGTGTGCCAGGCTAAAATATTCTGGCCCCTGTACCGAGAATTTTAAAAGTCAGTTTTGGCGTTTTGGCTTGGGGCGCAGGGAGACCATGAGGCAAGAAGCACAAATTTCATGACTTTCGCTCCTGACTGGCTTGGTTTACTAATTTTTCGTGGCTACCTACTCCAGACCTTTCCACCTGGGGCTGGGGATATAGGTCATGGGGTGATTTCACAAACTGGAGATTTATTTTACAACAGATGACACCAGTTTGATTTCCAGCACTCCATACAGTTCTCTGAGCACTGCCAGGAGTAATTCTATTTTTTTTTTTTTTTTGTGGTTTTTGGGCCACACCCGGCGGTGCTCAGGGGTTACTCCTGGCAGGCACGGGGGAACCATATGGGACACCGGGATTCGAACCAACCACCTTTGGTCCTGGATTGGCTGCTTGCAAGGCAAACGCTGCTGTGCTATCTCTCCAGGCCCTGAGAGTAAGATTTGCCCCATGGCAGAGTGTTATGCTACTAGACTGGTTACTACTGGCCCTGGTAACTCCTTCTGGTCTTTAGGGCTCTCACACTGCTTCAGAATGTGAAAGGGACAGGTTATCATTCCAAAGGATCTGTCTCAGAGGACTCAGCTACTCAGTGACCTGGACGCAGAAGCCTTAATAATAAAAACCACATGAGGCCAGAGCGATAGCACAGCAGTAAAGCATTTGCCTTACATGCAGCCAACACAGGACAGACCCCGGTTCGAATCCCAGCATCCTATATGGTCCCCTGAGCCTGCCAGGAGCAACTTCTGAGCGCAAAGCCAGGAGTAACCCCTGAGCGCTACCGGGTGTGATCCCCCAAAAATAAATAAAAACCACAGGGAGGTCAATAGTCATAGCCAGTTATCACTGTCACTGTGTAGTTACCTGATTATTCTCCTTTGAGATGTGAATAGTAAAAATATATAGAAGATTGCACATAAAAATTGGGAAGCTAGGAACCAGAGAGAAAATATAGTGAATAGGGAGCCTGCATTATATAAGCACTGACCTGGGTCCAATCCTTAGCACAGCATATGGTTCCAAGAGCTCCACCAGGAATACCTGAGTGGAGAGTCAGGACTAAGCCCTGAGCATTGCTGGTTGCCACCTCTCCTCCCCCTACTCCAGCAAAAAAAAAAAAAAAAGGAACTTCAGCTTTGCATGCAGGTCTCATGGGCATTTCTTTTTTTTTTTCCCATGGGCATTTCTAAACTATCACCTCCTAGTAAAGAAAGTCATAAGCAGCATTACGTGATCTCAAAATAGTTTACAATACAGTTGAATCAGAAAATTACAAAATCATGTACCCCAGAAATAAATGGTTAAGTTAAGGGGCCAAAGAGATAGCACAGCAGCAGGGCACTTTGTTTGCCTTGCACGCAGCTGATCCAGGACTGATGTTGATTTGAATCCCGGCATCCCATATGGTCCCCCGTGCTTGCCAGAGCCATGAGTGCAGAGCCAGGAGTAACCCCTGAGCGCCACTGGGTGTGACCCAACCACTTTATTTATATAAAATAAAGTGGTTAAGGTATTCTGCTCAGGCCCAGAAATTAAAAAAAAAAAAAAAAAAAAAAAAGGGCCTGGAGAGATAGCACAACGGCGTTTGCCTTGCAAGCAGCCAATCCAGGACCAAAGGTGGTTGGTTCGAATCCTGGTGTCCCATATGGTCCCCCGTGCCTGCCAGGAGCTATTTCTGAGCAGACAGCCAGGAGTAACCCATGAGCACCGCTGGGTGTGGCCCAAAAACCAAAAACAAAAAAAAAAATAAATTAAAAAAAAAAAAGAGGTTAAATTAAATCTTCATTTTCTTTTCCTTTTCCAGGTTTTTGGGCCACTCCTAGTCACATTTTAGGGCTTTTTCCTCCTCTGTACTGAGAAGACAAATCTAAGCCATTTTCTTTTTGTTTGGGATTTTTAGGGGTTTTTTTGAGGGGAGCACACCCGGTGACACTCAAGGGTTACTCCTGGCTATGCGCTCAGAAATCACCCCTGGCTTGGGTGGACCATATGGGACGCCGAGGGAATTGAACTGTGGGCTGTCCTAGGCTAGCACTGGCAAGGCAGAATGCCTTACCTCTAGCGCCACCTCTCCAGCCCCTTAAGTCTTTTTCATGCAAAGTACTTCAGGCCCCTTTCATATCCACTTTAGGAATTCACATGAAGAATACAAAAGAAACACAGTGAAGGAAAAACAAATGCCCAAAGACAATGAAAACAAACATGAGAACTAGTATTCAGTAGGAAACATGTCACTTGAGGGGCCTCGGGGGCAACAACTATGGAAGGAAGCATTAAACTAGGAGGAAGAGGAGATAATCATAGTTGATATAACATTATGTATGAAACCCTATAAAAACCAGTATTCTGGGCTAGAGCGGTGATGCAAACGGTACTTGGTACAAGCTAACCTAGGATGGACCACTGTTTGATCCCCCGGCGTCCCATATGGTCCCCCAAGCCAGGAGCGATTTCTGAGTGCTTAGCCAGGAGTGATCCCAAGAGTCACCAGGTGTGGCCCTGAAAAAAAACACTATTCTAGGGCCCGGAGAGATAGCACAGCGGTATTTGCCTTGCAAGCAGCCGATCCAGGACCAAAGGTGGTTGGTTTGAATCCCGGTGTCCCATATGGTCCCCTGTGCCTGCCAGGAGCTATTTCTGAGCAGACAGCCAGGAGTAACCCCTGAGCACCGCCAGGGGTTTTTGGTGTGACCCAAAAACCATAAAAAAAAAAAAAAAAAACCACTATTCTAGGACTGGAGTGATAGAACATCAGTAGAGCATTTGTTTTGCACACTGCTGACCCAGGACCCTGGTTTGATTCCCAGCATCCCATGTGGTCCCCAGTGCATACCAGGAGTGACTTCTGGGCGCAGAGCCAGGAGTAACCCCCGAGCACCGCTTGTTGTGACCCAAAAACCTAAAAAAAAAAAAAACAAAACTATTCTAAACCACTAGACAAAGGATCGGTGTTACAACACTGTATTCCTGAAACACAATCATGAATAATGTTGAAATTTCAATGTTAAATAAAACTTAAAACACACACACACATAGAACATTTATTTAAGAAACACTGGTAAGGGGCCGGAGAGATAGCATGGAGGTAAGGCGTTTACCTTGCATGCAGAAGGGTGTGACCCAAAAAAAAAACCAAAAAACAAATGAAAAAAAAAACCACTTGTGAGGGTCAGAGAAATAGTATAAGGTTCATGAAGGAGCTTGCTTTGCATGCCACAGACCCCAGTTCAATTCCAGGTATCACAATGGACCCTAGAGCACCACTAGGGAACACTCCTGTCACTGCACACAACATGGATGTCTCCATTTTCAAGGGAGGCACACTCCAGATGTGGCTTTTGGCTTTCCTGGTGCAGTGCCTAATTGTTCCTCCCAAGAAATATTTCAGCCAGAAGGCCCGTTGGAGAAGTCAATCATAACCCCTGCGTGGATTACTGGCTATATTTCTGACATGGCTGTGACATTATTTATCTCTTTACTTTTATTTATTTGACTTTGTCTCCTTAGCTAACTACAGATATTCCACCTTAGTTATCCTGCAATCTTATAAGAAATCTTCAGCACCAAAGACTGCTAAATTCCCTTCTGGCCAGTATATTTGCAACTCTAAGGTTGAGCCAAGCCAGTTCCCAGCAACTTGCTTTTTCCAGCTCTCAGCTTCATGGTGCAAACAATAGCTTCTGCCTTTCTTGAATTCTACTTTCAGGAGACTGCAAACCAGTCTTCTTGCAAACCAGAACACCTCAGTCTCAAGTTTCGCCTTACCTCTAGCAGGGCTCTTTCTCACCTAAATCGCTAGTTCTTTGATATGCATATTCTAGGGCTGGGGTCTCAAAACTCGCAATCAGGACCTCTACAACATTTTTGTGGCCCTGCCCTAGAGGAATCTTTTTTTGTTTTGTTTTGTTTTAGTTGTTTGGGTCACACCCCCCAATGTTTGAGGCTTACTACTGACTTTGCACTCAAGGATCACCCTAACTTTGCCTCCTGCAGCCCCCAGGTAAATGGAGTTTGAGACTGCTGCTCTAGGGCTTGGTATCATTGTCTTCCTTCTCCTAAGATTCTCTGCCTTTTGTTCCCCTGAAAATACCTTGCATACCAGAGTTGTGCTTAAAGTGTCATCAGGTGAAAAGTAAAGTTTGTCTCTCCTCTCATAGACGTGGGTCCCCATACTTTGTGTGGTCTCAATTATTTCATATTTCATATTTGTCCGCTCATGTACCCATTTTCCTCTCGTGAAAGTACTATGACGCTACACGTCTACAGCAACTCAGCACAGAATCAGCAAAAAACTTGAAGTAACTGTCAGGTGTGGTCCCAAACTCCCCTCAAGGGGGGGGTGGTGGCGGAGAACTCAGGACACTGCCCAGGCCACCAAGAAGATACAAAACTATATAGTCAAGTACTGAAGAAAACTTGTAGTCCAGAAACAAACTCCATATAAAATGAATTCTAGGGGCCGGGCGGTGGCGCTAAAGGTAAGGTGCCTGCCTTGCCTGAGCTAGCCTTGGACGGACCGCGGTTTGATCCCCCGGTGTCCCATATGGTCCCCCAAGCCAGGAGCAACTTCTGAGCACATAGCCAGGAGTAACCCCTGAGCGTTACCGGGTGTGGCCCAAAAACCAAAAAAAAAAAAAAAAAAAAAATGAACTCTAGGAGTAATCACTAAGCCTAGCTGGCATGGCCCAGAGAAACAACACAGATGGTCCAGAGATAATTCAATGGGTGACAGACACAAGGTTGCATGATCATTGTATGTCCTTTTCTCCAGCATCAAAAGGTATTTAACATTGGATGTCTTGAGAGCCCTCCCTGTTCCTCCAACCCACATACACTCATAAAAGAAAACAGACCGTTGGGGTCGGAATGATAATACAGTGGTAAGGCTTTTGCCTTACATGCAGTCAAACCAGGACGGATCTGGATTCGATCCCTAGCATCTCTTATGGTCCTTAGAGCCTGCCAGGAGCAATTTCTGAGCAACGTGCCATGCGTGCTCAACACCCCCCTCAAAAAAAAAAGGAAAGAAAACAGACTGACTGAAGGTCAAAGAGTAAAGAAGGATTTGTCTTGGGGCAGGAGCAATAGTACAGCAGTAGGGCATCTACCTTGCTCGTGGCCAACCAGGGACAGACCCAAATTTGATTCCTGGCATCCCATATGGGTCCCTCCCCAACCCCAGCCTGTTAAGAACAATTTCTTTTCTTTTTTCTTTTTGGTTTTTGGGCCACACCCGGCATTGCTCAGGGGTTACTCCTGGCTGTTTACTCAGAAATAGCTCTTGGCAGGTGCGGGGGACCATATGAGACACCGGGATTCAAACCAACCACCTTTGGTCCTGGATCGGCTGCTTGTAAGGCAAACGCCGCTGTGCTATCTCTCCGGGCCCATAAGAACAATTTCTGAGCATAGAACCAGGAGTAACCCTTAAGGCACAGCCAGGTATGGCTCCCAAACCCCGCCCCCCAAAATAAAATTAAAGAATCTAGAATCTTGGAATTAGATAGTACAACAGCTAAGGTTCTGCACATGGGTGACTGGGTTTGATCCCTAACACCCCATATGTACCCCAATCCCAGCCAGAAGTGATCCAAGAGATATAATCCAGAGCCAAGAAAAGCCCTAAGCACCACCATATGCCCCAAATCCAAACCAAAACAATCTATAAACTTATGGAGTCAGGGATACAACTCAGTTGTAGTATGCTTGCTTTGCATGTGTGAGGCCCTGGATTCAATCCCAGCATCACTAAAATAATAAAAATAAAAAAGGAAGGAGCAATAATACTACAATAGGGTGCTTGCCTTGCACACATACAACTCAGTTCAACCTCTGACATCCCATGTGGTCTTCAGAACGCTGTCAGTATAACTTCTGAGTGCAGAACCAGTAGTAACCACTGAGCATCACCACGTTTGGCCAAAAGAAACAAAAACCAAAAATAAAATAATGATCCAGAAACCTGAGTCCTGGTTGTATTTATTGATAGAAGGTGTGACTTTAAACAAGTTACCTAACCTCTTCAGGACTCAGCTCCCTTATTCTGAAGTGACACATAGTATTCTGACCTAAATAGGTTCTCAGGTGCTCTGCACGTCCCATGTGTCTATGATTCAGCACATAAACAAAAAGAGTAAGTCAAAATATAATTATTATAAAGAATTTCCTGACTTTCTTCCCTTTAGGTAACTCTATTTTGGGGGGGTCAGAACAATGTTACTTGGGGGTTACTCCAGGCTTGGGGCTTGAGGGGTGTGTTCCCTGGCAGTTGTTTTGATCAGGGATCAAAACCAGAATTTACATACGTCATACACTCTAGTCCTTTTGAGTCACCTCCCTTGACTTCACCTTTTCTTTCCTTCTGGTGCCCTGGGCCAAGCTAGGGCTGTCTACATGCAATGCATGTACTTTATGCCACTGAACTACAGTCCCTGCCCCCAAATCCCATCTTCATCCAATATGCACAGCCCCCTTGCCAGAACAGGTAAAACAGAAGTACACACAAAGAAACAAGTTTTCTTGTAAAAATTAAAATGTAGGCAGAGCCAATGAGTATACTAAGAATAAAACATGAAAAGATATAACTCATCAACAAGTTGGTTAGTAACTAAGATATACACAAGGACAGACTGATGTATGTTATCATAGAAAGCTTTAGGCTGAAAGGAGCTCAAGAATCGGATTTTCAAAAGCAGAAGAAACCCAAATTGGCAGAGAAGTGCCTCATGGGATTCTACATCAAGGCTCTTTACCTTCCAAGTGTTGGGGGGCAGGTTCCCTGATCACAAGGCTCCAACCCCCTGATGCCTCCACTCAGTGCCACACAAGAGAAACTCCCAGTGACCCATCTCGTTGGCTATTCTCCGACTGAATCTTTCTTCCTAGTAATAAGCTCCATCGCCAAGGGGATGGATGTGATGTCACAATCAGGAGCACTCTATTAAAAGGAACAAGGAAGAAAAAAAGTTGAGTCAGGGAACTACCTCCACCTGGCAGTGAGACTTGACAGACTTGGACGTGGTCTGTGGGGAAGATGACACAACTCTACTAGGGACCATAGTTTTCATGGATAGAGAGACAGGAGTGCCCTCTAAAAGTGATGTAATGGCCAAAGGAATCCCAGCTGGGAGACTCAAACATAGTAGGGAGATAAAAAGATCAAAGATAGAGGCTTTTTTCACTCTGTAGAAGCCCCTGTTCCCTCTTGGCCATATTCTTCCCTCAGATCTTTTTAAGTTTAGTTCAATAAAAACTACTTTCAGGGCCCAGAGTGGTGGCACAAGCAGTAGGACGTTTGCCTTGACAGACCACAGTTCGATTCCCCGGCATCCCATATGGTCCCCCAAGCCAGGAGAGATTTCTGAGCACATAGCCAGGAGTAACACACTGGGTGTGGCCCAAAAAACAAAACAAACAAAAAAAAACACTACCTTCAGGGAATGGAGCAATAGCACAGTGGGTAGTGTTTGCCTTGCACATAGCTGACTCAGGTAGTATTCCTAGAATCCCGTATGGTCCCCCGAGCCTGCTAAAAGTAATTTCTAAGTACAGAGTCAGGAGTAACTCCTGAGTGTCCGTCAAGAGTGACCCAAGGGGCCGGAGAGATAGCATGGAGGTAAGGCGTTTGCCTTTCATGCAGAAGGTCATCGGTTCGAATCCCGGCATCCCATATGGTCCCCCGTGCCTGCCAGGAGCAATTTCTGAGCATGGAGCCAGGAGTAACCCCTGAGCACTGCCGGGTGTGACCCAAAAACCACACACAAAAAAAAAAAAGAGTGACCCAAAAATCAAACAAAACTACCTTCACACATACAAAATGATTAAAGATAGGAAATGGAGGCTAGAGATATAGCACAGTGGTTAGGGCACGACCTTGAATGTGGCTTACTAGGATTCAATCTCTGGCATCCCACATGGTCCATTGAGCCTGCCAGAAGTAATTTCCAGGGGTTTTATTTTTTTTGGGGGGGGGGAGGGTCACACCCGGTGGTGCTCAGGGGTGGCTCTGAGCTCAAAAGTTGCTCCTGGCAGGCACAAGGGATCATCTGGGATGCCAGGATTCGAACCGGAGTCTGTCCTGTGTTGGCCTTGTGCAAGGCAAATGCCTTACTGCTGTGCTACTGCTCTAGCCCCCAGAAGTCCTGAGTATAGAGTCAGAAGTAACCCTGAGCACTGTTGGGTGTGGCCCAAAATAAAACAAACAAAAAAGCTCTTCTGGGAGCCGGAGAGATAGCATGGAGGTAGGGCTCTTGCCTTGCATGCAGATGGACAGCATCTCATGTGGTCCCCCGAGCCTGCCAGGAGTGATTTCTGAGCATAGAGCCAGGAGCAACCCCTGAGTGCTAACCGGTGTGACTCAAAAACCAAAACCAAGGGTCCAGAGAGATAGCATGGAGGTAAGGCGTTTGCCTTTCATGCAGGTCACTGGTTCAAATCCCGGCATCCCATATGGTCCCCCGAGCCTGCCAGGAGCTATTTCTGAGCATGGAGCCAGGAATAACCCGAGTACTGCCGGGTGTGACCCAAAAACCAAAACCAAAAAAAAAAAAAAAAAAAATTTGGGGCTGAAGTGATAGTATAGCAGGTCTCATTCCTGGGACCCCAGGAGGTCCTCCTACAAGCTGCTAGGAGTAAATCCTGAGTGCAGAACCAAGAGAAATTCCTAAACATTGCTGAACGTTGCAAAGCCCCCCGAAAAAAGATTTTTTTGTTGTTGTTTTGTTTTAGGGCCACACCCAGCAGTGCTCAGGTATTATTCCTGAAAGGTTCAGAGGACCAAAAGGAATGCTGAAGATCAAACGCAGATTGGCCGCATGCAAGGCAAATGTCTTACCTGCTGAGCAATGGCTCCAGCCCCAGAAAATGACTTTTATTAGTGAGCTAATTACTAATTTATTGCGTGGCTGACTCAGGTTTGATCCCCAGCACCCCATATGGTCCCCCAAGCCTGCTAGGAGTATTTTCTAGGTGCAGAGCCAAGAGTAACCCATGAGCACTGCCAGGTGGGGCCTATAACAAAACAAAAAAATCAGGAGCCAGAGCAATAGTACACTGGATAGACTGCTTGCCTTGTCCACAACTGACCTAAATTCAATCCTCAGCATACCAATATGGTTCCCAAGGCCCTCCAGGAATAATTCCTGAGTGTAGAGCCAGGAATAACCCAGAGCATTACTGGGTGTGGCCCAAAACATACAAAAAGCCATTCCTCTTTCTTTTGGGGCTAGAGCCACAGTATAGTAAGGTGCTAGCCTTGCACATAGTTGATACTTTATCTCTGGCATGACATTCGGTCCCCCAACCACTGCTAGGAGTGATTCCTGAATAAGAGCCAGGAGAAATCCTTGAGCACCAGCAGATGTGTCCCCCCCACCAAAAAAAAAGAAAATCACTCGAGGGAAGAGGAATTTGGAGTCTAGTACAGAGGGTGGGACATTTGCTTTACACATGGCCAACTCAGAGTCGATCGCCAGCATTCATTATGGTCCTCCCAAGCCCACCAAGAGCAATCCCTGATCACAGAGCTAAGAGTAACTCCTGAGCACCACTATGGCCCAAAATCGACAAAAAAATTGGGGGCTGGAGTGACAGTACAGTGGATAGGGTTTTTCCTTGCACATGGCCAACCCAGATTCAATTCCTAATCTATGGTCCCCTGAGTTTCACCAGAAATGCTTGCTGAGTGCAGAACGAGAAGCCCTGAGTACTTCCAGGTATGTTCCCCAAACAAAATATCACAACCATGTAAGGAAAAATAGCAACTGTTTATAATTTTCCTGACCTACAAACCGAGAGTTGTTAGAAGGAACAGGATGTTTTTTAACATATAAAGCACAGACCAGGGCCAGAATAGTAATGTGAGTCCACATGGGGTTTGATCCCTGGGTAGCACAGTCATCCTCCCCCCAGCCCAAGTGATTGATATCTGAGCACAGAGCCAGGAGTTAAGCCCTGAAGAGGGCTTTTTTTTTTTTTTTTTTTTTTTTGGTTTTTGGGCCACACCGGGCAGTGCTCAGGGGTGACTCCTGGCTGTCTGCTCAGAAATAGCTCCTGGCAGACACGGGGGGACCATATGGGACACCGGGATTCGAACCAATCACCTTTGGTCTTGGATCGGCTGCTTGTAAGGCAAATGTCGCTGTGCTATCTCTCCGGGCCCTGAAGAGGGCTTTTTAATTGGGTGAGCCCAACTAAAAAAGTAAATAACCAGAGATATGAATCCAGGGATAAAGATCAAAGGACTGCAGTGCATGTCCTGAACGCAGAATCAAGTCCAATCCCTGGATCCATATAGTGCCTTAAGAATCAGAGATTTGGGGGCCAGCGCGGTGGTCGGCTCAGTGACGCTAGAGGTAAGGCATCTACCTTGCAAGCTCTAGACTAGGACGGACCGAAGTTCAATCCCCTGGTATCCCATGTGGTTCCCCCCAAGCCAGGGGCAATTTCTGAGCACATAGCCAGGAGTAACCCCTGAGTGTCAAACGGGTATGGCCCAAAAACAAACAAACAAAAAAAAAAAGGGCCTGGAGAGATAGCATGGAAGTAAGGCATTTGCCTTGTATGCAGAAGGACAGTGGTTTCAATCTCGGCATCCCATATAGTCCCGAGCCTGCCAGGAGCGATTTCTGAGTATAGAGCCAGGAGTAACTCCTGAGTGCTGCCGGGTGTGACCCAAAAACAAATGAACAGGAGAGATTAGGAGTCAGAGAGGTAGCATGGAGGTAGGGTGTTTGCCTTGCATGCAGAAGGAAGGTGGTTCAAATCCCAGCATCCCATAAGGTCCCCCGAGCGACATCCGAGTGCAGAGCTAGAAGTAACCTTGAACATCACCGAATGTGACACCCGTCCCCCCAAAAAATAGAATAGTAATATGGTAAGGCTCTTTCCTTGTATTTGGCTGATTTGGATTTGACTTCCAGTACTCCATATGGTTCCCTGAGCCCTGCCAGGAGTTATCCTTGAGCACAGCACCAGGAGTAACCCTTGAAAAGTAAAGCCTGGGGCCGGAGAGATAGCATGGAGGTAAGGCGTTTGCCTCTCATGCAGAAGGTCATCGGTTCGAATCCCGGCGTCCCATATGGTCCCCCGTGCTTGCTAGGAGCAACTTCTGAGCATGGAGCCAGGAGTAACCCCTGAGCAACTGCCGGGTGAGACCCAAAAACCAAAAAAAAAAAAAAAAAGAAAAGAAAAGTAAAGCCTGTGTGGCCCCAAACCAAATCAAAAATAATCTGAGATAAAGAAAGGTGAAAAATCCTATATTCAGGGGAAGCAGAGCAATTTCCCTCTTCACAATTCAGAGGAGGGCCCAAGACTTCTTCCATTCTAAGCATCCTCTCTCCCAAAACCCCCCAAAAAGATGGTGCATCTCAAAAGCAAAAGCTTTGAGTGGAGGGCCAGATTTATAGCACATTGGTAGGGTGTTTGCCTTGCACATGTCCAATCCCGGACTGATCCTGGTTTGATTCCCAGCATCCCAATGGTCCCCAGAGCATTCCTGGATTGATTTCTGAGCACAGAGCAGAGTAACCCCTGAGCACCACCGGGTATGACCCAATTCCTCCGCCAAAAAAGCTTTGAGTGGGCTGGAGACATAGTATATTGAGTAGTGGGTAAGACCAAAGCCAACTCTTCAATCCCTAGCAGCACATACGGGTTCCAAGCCCCAGCAGGAGTTATCCCTGATCACACTGGTTGAGGCACAAAAAAGACTAAATGTCTCTGATTTCAGTGATATTGGCAGTGTGTTTTCTAGTCACAAGTTCCAGACGCAGGAAGCAAAGATTTTGCAACTGAGACCTAGAAATCTGAAGATTTAAGTTCTTATTTAAGTTTAAGGTCTGACCACTATGACTTTAAATAAAACATGTAACCAATGGGGCCGGGAAGGTGGCGCTACAGGTTAGGTGTCTGCCTTGCAAGCGGATGGACCGCGGTTCGATCCCCCGGTGTCCCATATGGTCCTCCCAAGCCAGGGGTGATTTCTGAGCACATAGCCAGGAGTAACCCCTGAGCGTCAAACGGGTGTGGCCCAAAAAAAAACCAAAAAAAAAAAAAAAAAAAAAAAAAAACATGTAACCAAGAGTAGTGCTCAATTTCTTCATCTACCAAGTATTTGTCTTGTCTATTTTAAATGTCCTAAGGGCCAGAGTGCTAGTACTGAAGTAGTGTGTTTGCCTTGCATGTGGCTGACCCAGGATGGACCCGGGATCAATTCCTGGCATCCCATTGGTTCCCCGAGCCTGCCAGGAGTGACTTCTGAGTGCAGAGCCAGGAATAACCCTAGTGCCATCAGGTATGGACAAAAAATCAAATCAAAACAAAACAAAAAAAAGGTTCTAAAAATCAAATGAGATTTTAAAAAATGTGATAGCATACTGAATATTCCTATTTTCAAGGCTTTTTAATTTTTTGTCACACCTGCTGGGACTCAGGCGTTACTCCAGGCTCTGCACTCAGAAATTACTCATTAGGCTCAGAAGCCCATATGAGATGCCTGAGATCAAATCCGGGTCAGTTACATGCAAGACAAATGCCCTACTCACTGTACTATTGTTCCGGCCCATTCAAGGCCTATTTTTTTGGTGGGGGGTAGTAATTGCATACTAATATATATATATATATGTATGTATATATGGTTTTTGGGTCACACTCACTGACACTCAGAGGTTACTCCTGGCTAGGGGAACTGACCATATGGGACACGGGGTGTGTGTGTGTGTGTGTGTGTGTGTGGAACTGACCATATGGGACACGGGGTGTGTGTGTGTGTGTGTGTGTGTGTGTGTGTGTGTGTGTGTGTGTGAGATTAAACTACAGTCCGTCCTAGTGTGTGTGTGTGTGTGTGTGTGTGTGTGTGTGTGAGATTAAACTACAGTCCGTCCTAGGTCAGCCACTTACAAGCTTTGGCCCCTGCATACTAATTTTAAATACTAAGGGCTGGATAGTAAATGCTTGTAAAAAGCTTTCTTTCTGGGATCTGAGAGAGCCATGCGTACAGCTGACTCAGGTTCAATCCCTGGACCTCTCATATAGTTTCTTGAGTTCTGCCAGGAGTGATTTCTAAATACAGTCAGGAATAAACCCTGAGATCCGTACCCAAAAATACCGTTTTTCTTTTAATTACTGAGAATCAGCACACAATACCCCACCCCCTTTTCAGGTTAAATTCTGGAATACTTTTATTTTTTTGGTTTTGGGGCCATACCTGGCAACACTCAGGGGTGACTCCCGGCTATGCGCTCAGAAATCGCTCCTGGCTAGGGGGACCATATGGGACCCTGTGGGAAGGAACCATGGTCCGTCCATGGCTAGCACGGAAGGGAGACTCCTTACTGCTTGCGCCACTACTCCGGTCCCAAATTCTGGAGTATTTTTTTCTTGGTTTTGGGTAATAACTTGGTGCTCAGGGATCACTTCTGGTGGTGTCAGTGTGGGGATTATTCAGGGTATGTGGCACGCAAGGCAAAAACCTAATCAATCCGTTATGTTGTCTCTCTGTGCCCCACATTTTTCTTTTCCTTTGGCTTTTGGGTCACACCTGTCAGGGCTCAGAGTTACTCCTGGCTCTATGCTCAGAAATCGCCGCTGGCAGGCTCAGGGGACCATATGGGATGCTGGGATTCGAACCACCATCCTTCTACGTGCAAGGTAAACATCTTACCGCTATGCTATCTCTCCGGGCCCATTTTTTTCTTTTTCTTTTCTTTTCTTTTTTTTTTAAGTGTTTGGGCCATATCTATAAGTGCTCAGAGATTATTCCTGGAAGGTTGGGGGGGGGGTGTCCAAACTGAAACATGATGGATGAGCTGCATGCAAGGCAGCCGCCCTACCCACTGAACTATGCTTCTCTCCAGCTCTGGCCTCCCCACTTTTTTTTTCCTTTTTGTAGAAACAAAATACTAAACTGAAGGCTGAACAGAGAATGCTTATTAAAAAAAAAAGCCTGTTTCTTCCAATTACTGGGAACCCTGCCCAGATCACAAGGTCGGCTGAGCACAGAGGGTAGAAGCAGCATTATTGCATCACTCAAATTCCCGGGGTCCTGACCCCCCTCCCCCATTCCTATTTGGGGGGGAAGAAACTATCCAAGTCAGCGACACAGTTTCTGGCCCTTTTGTCAAGACTCTTAAAAAAACCACCTGTGCGGATAGGGAAGGGATTAGATGATCCCTAGCAGCACCCAGTGAGTTCTCTACAGAAGCAGAGGCCGACGGGGCTCCTCGACTGCCACGTTTACTAGGAGTGGAATGAAGTCCGTTTCAGACTGGGAAGATGTCGTCTTTCCCTGGGACTTTAAAAAAAAAAAAAAAAACCCTCACCCCTCCCGGCTGCTCCCCACTTCTCAACATCCTGCACGCCAGGACTGGGGAGGAGGGGGGCTTTTCCGCTTGCATGAAACCTGGCCCCAGAGCCTGGCCAGCCAGGCTGTCGAGGCAGGGAGGGAGGGAGACAGGGAGGGCAGGGATGCAAGGAATGTGGAGATTTCTTTGGTGGAAGGAAGAAGGGTGGGAGGGGAGCGCGGCTCAGGAATGGAAGATTGGGCTGCCAAAGGAGGCTGCCAAAGACGAGGCCCAGGGAGGGAGTGCAGCCAAGCAATGGCGCTGGGAGGGAGAGAAGGCGGGGGGGGGGGAGCTGGGCTTAGGCCACCCCTGGCCCCCCAGATTTCCTTCCTCCTCCCCTTGCCGTCAATCGTGGACAATTGAAACACCACGTTGTCCCTCCCCCCCAAAAAAAAAACCCAAACCCCCCTAAGCTCGGTGCCTTCCTCCCAATGCTCCAACTAGGCCCAAGGGCCCCCTCGTGCATTTCCCAAGGCTCCAATTCTTCAGGGGGAACCCTCCCCCAGCCCCCCAGTCCACCCTCCAGCGCCCCTTTCTCACCTGCGGACTATTGGGGCGCCCTTCTTTCATTTTCCACCTTTCCACCTCAGCCCAGGCCTCCCAGATCCCCCCAAACCACCCATGCATCCCCCTGGGACGTCGCCCCCAGCCCTCCTCCCTCCCACGCCCTCCAGGCGCTGGCAGCCCGCGCAGGCGCAGTACGCACCGCCCCCTGGAAGCGGCCTGGACTCTCCTCCGAACTCCGGCCCGGAGGAGGAGCTCCTCTGGGGGCCGCAGCGGCCGGCCACCGGATGGATAGCCAGCCCGGGCGCCGGGTCCGAGGGGAAGGAAGGGGAAGGAAGGGGAAGGAGAAGGAAGAACGTCTGCTGGACCACTTGGTCGCGAGCGTGACGAGCCCTAAGGCGGAGCCGTGGCCCCGCCCACCGCTGCTACGCAACCGCCGGAAGTCGTCACCAAGCCCCGCCTCTCGGATTGGCTCCATCTCTCGGGCGCTGCCAACGAGCGGAGGAGCGGGCTAGCCTGGCTTCCGGCTGTAGGCCGGAAGTCCCTCCGTGTGAGCCCTCACGAGGGCGCTATAGCCTTCTGGGAGGGAGAACTCTATGGCTCTTTGCAAAGTTGAATGGCTGGGCTGGCTGGCTGCGCTCTAGTTGCGTGCGGGCAGCTCCCCTCAAAAGTCTTTCCTTTTTGTTTTTGTTTTTGTTTTTTGTGATTTTTGGGTCACACCCGGCAGCGCTCAGGGGTTACTCCTGACTCTACACTCAGAAATCGCTCCTCCTGGCAGGCTCCGGGGACCTTATGGGATGCTGGGATTCGAAACACCGTCCTTCTGCATTCTGCATGCAAAGCAAACGCTCTACCTCCATGCTATCTCTCCGGCCCCTCAAAAGTCATTCTTTTTTTTTTTTTTTTTTAAAGTCATTCTTGAAGGCTTTTATTTTTTCGAAAGAAAGTCTTGCACATAGCCCGTGTACGCTGGACGCACGAGATAGTCTAGTGCGGAGGAGGCTGGCCTGCTCTTTGACGTCTCTCTCTCTCTCTCTCTCTCTCTCTCTCTCTCTCTCTCTCTCTCTCTCTCTCTCTCTCTCTCTCTCACTCTCTCTCTCTCTCTCTCTCTCTCTCTCTCCTCTCTCTCTCTCTCTCTCTCTCTCTCTCTCTCTCTCTCTCTCCTCTCTCTCTCTCTCTCTCTCATTAGCATCTTGGTTAGCTCCCCGACCCCTATGACTCAGAGTCATGGGAGTGGAATCTGCAGTCAACAAGGCGACAACGGGGGTGGGGGGGGTGGAGAGTAGGGGAGTGTCTGACCGCAGAGCTTTGATTTAGGGTACCCTCCGGGGTGCCCTCCTTTTTTTCCTAGCCGCAGTATTGCCACATGCACGTTGGATTCCCAAACACTACAAGTTTGTTTCCCTGAAACACCTACTGGAAGAGGAGGTAGTTAAAATGTCTCTCCTTCTGGGCTGTAGTTTGATTTCCTTAGGAAACAACACCTTTTGTGGGGGTGTGGGCGGGGAAAGAACTTGGGCCCCAAGGAAAGTCAAGGTGGAGTCTAAAGAGCTCTAGGAAAAGGTAAGGAATGAATTAAGCAAGTCTGGGTATTAAAATTACATGCCCAGGCTGGAGAGATAGCATGGAGGTAGGGTGTTTTTCTTGCATGCAGAAGGATGGTGGTTCGAACCCCGGCATCCTATATGGTTCCCCTAGACTGCCAGGAGTGCTATATGAGCATAGAGCCAGGAGTAGCCCCTGAGCACTGGCGGGTGTGACCTAAAAAACAAAACCAAATACATACACACACAAAAAAAATTACATGCCCTCTTAGGTTAACCTAAGATAAATAGGTCTGGGGCTGGGCGGTGGCGCTGGAGGTAAGGTGCCTGCCTTGCCTGCGCTAGCCTAGGACGGACCGCGGTTCGATCCCCCGGCGTCCCATATGGTCCCCCAAGCCAGGAGTGACCTCTGAGCGCATAGCCAGGAGTAACCCCTGAGCGTCACCGGGTGTGGCCCAAAAACCAAAAAAAAAAAAGATAAATAGGTCTTAGGAAAATCTGCTAAGCAAGTGGTAATGCACTTTAGTTTATGTGCTGTTTATACAGAACATTACTAATCTAGTCACTTTTGTTGACTATAACAAATCCCTATGCCTGCCCTCAGAAGGTCTCAAATCGAGAGATATAAATCCATTTGGAACTGCAAATATTTCCCCTGCACCCTGGTTGAATTGCATCCAAATAACATGAGCAGCCTATTTGTCTGTCTTTTGTGTGAATTCCCCATTGCCAAGAAGTGCTGGGCATGAACTACCCTTTTTCTGAGACATTGATCAAATGGAATGGTGCATTACAGAAGTGGACCCCTATCCAGGAATAAAAATTAAGGTTGGGGGCCGGGCGGTGGCGCTCGAGGTAAGGTGCCTGCCTTACCTGCGCTAGCCTAGGAGACGGACCGCGGTTCGATCCCCCGGCGTCCCATATGGTCCCCCAAGCCAGGAGCGACTTCTGAGCGCATAGCCAGGAGTAACCCCTGAGCGTCACCGGGTGTGGCCCAAAAACCAAAAAAAAAAAAAAAAAAAAAAAATTAAGGTTAAGGGCCAGAGATATAGCATGGAGGTAAGGCGTTTGCCTTGCATGCAGAAGGTCGGTGGTTGGAATCCCGACATCCCAGATGGTCTCCGAGTCTGCCAGGAGCGATTTCTGAGCATAGAGCCAGGAGTAATCCCTGAGCACTGCCAGGTGTGACCCAAAAAAACAAACAAAAAAAGGTTAGAGCAGGGCAGGAAGAAAACTGCTGGAGCATTTGATATAAAACTGTTTCCTCATCTGTAAAGCACAATTATATATTTAAGAGTTGTCTATGAGGGGCCAGAGAGATAGCACAGTGGTAGGGCATTTGCCTTACACAGGCCAACCTAGGAGGGATACGTTTCAATTCCCAGCATCCCATATGGGACTCTAGCATGCAGGTGCGATTTCTGATTGCAGAGCCAGGAGTGACCCCCTGAGCACTGCTGGGTGTGATCCAAAAAATCAAAGAACCAATCAATAAAATAAAGTTTAAAATATATATATATAAAAGACTTGTGGGGCCGGAGAAATAGCATGGAGATAAGGCATTTGCCTTGCATGCAGAAGCTCGGTAGTTCGAATCCTGACATCCCATATGGTCGCCCCAAGCCTGCCAGGAGCAATTTCTGAGGGCAGAGCCAGGAGTGACCCCTGAGCTGGGTCAAAAACAATCAACTAATCAATAAAATAAAATTTAAAATATTAAAAAAAAAGTTGTCTATGAAAGAGATGCAGCGTTGAGTCGAGTTGCACTTTTATCTACCTAATTTCAAAACCTTAGTCCCTATCCAGGCCCTACATGCTTTTCCCAGACTAGCAAAGGAAAATCATGATCGGGGGCGCCCCCTAGCGATCCATCCTTTTCTTTTCCCTGGAAGTCGTATCCCTGGCTCCTTTAATATCTCAAGTCCGTCCCTTCGCGGAGTGGATGTCAGATGCCGATTGGCTATTTCGAGTATAGAAGGCGGGGCCTAGAACCGCTGAAACGGTGCTGATTGGCTAAGATTGTGCAGCGGGGGGAAACTTCCGGAAATATCCGTCCTCCCGCGTTCCATCGGGTGGCATCCGGCGCCAGCGGCTGCTCCGTGGCTCCCCCTGCAGGCGGCTCGGAGACGTGCACTGGCGGAGCCGGTTAGCAGGGTGGGTGGTGGTGGTGGTGGCGGTGGTGGGCTGCGAGTGGTGGTGGGGGGCTGCCGAGTCCCGCGTACCCCGGTTCAATTAAGGGTTCGGGAAGGTTTGGGGAATGAGAATTCCATGCCCCGGCTCTGCATCAGGTTCGAGAGCTCCGTCTCCCATCTGCTCCTCCGACTTTTCGAGAAAAGCATCTTGGGAGGGAGCCCTGCAGCAGGGGCCCTGGCCAGAGACTTCCTCCCATCGTGCGCCCCAATTCCAATCTTGAATTTGGGGGGGCCCCATGGGGAAGTTCAGGCCCACGTTCCTAACTTGGAAGAGTTAGAGGGTTCGATCGAGGCTGCCGGATCCCAGTCTAGTTTTTGTTTGTAGGTAGGCCTTGGGAAATAATTGGAGCATGAGGGTGCAGGCTCCCAAATGTTGAGACTTCAGCTCCCCAATTTCTCCCCCTCTAGTGGGGTCCCGAGGCTTGGAAACAGCATGACGACGGAGACCTTTGTGAAGGATATCAAGCCTGGCCTCAAAAACCTGAACCTCATCTTCATTGTACTGGAAACAGGTGGCTATGCTGGGGCGGTGGGCCTCCCATCTCTTGTCCCTCTTCTCTTCCCTTCCCGCGTGAATTCTACAGGGGTAGGAAAGGAGGGGGGAAACAACAACTGGGTAGTCTTAATTTACTCCCAGAATGGCAAATTGCTCCCCAAGACATCACTCATAACTAGTCTCTTCTAATCCCCTGTCTACATGGAGAACTAACTGCAGTTTTAGTTTTTGGTTTGGGGGCTGTACATCCTGTGGTGCTCAGGGCTTACTCCTGGCTCTGTGCTCTAAGATCACTCCCTGATCACCTTTTTCAGGGGTTCAGAGAATCCCATATGTGATGCTGGGGATATAACCTGTGGTTGATAGCATATCCTACCTGCTGTACTTTCTCTAGCCATGCAGTTGAATTTAGATAGACTACCTAACCGGACCATCCCTTCAGGACTGCAGGACAGGGCTTTTTTGTTAACCTTTTTGTGGCAGACTTCACCCTCCAGTACCACCACTTATGTGCCCACTCAAGGGGCTTATTTTCATCCTGTTCACTCATCTTTTTCCTCCCCCACCAATCTAAGTCTTATTCCTCTAACCACCACCGTTCCTCCCTTGACCGTTCACCACTTCCATTTATCTGGTTCTTCTAGGCCGAGTGACCAAGACGAAGGACGGCCACGAGGTTCGCACCTGCAAAGTGGCTGACAAAACGGGCAGCATCAACATCTCTGTCTGGGATGACGTGGGAAACCTGATTCAGCCTGGGGACATTATTCGACTTACCAAAGGGTAAGCCCCTGGGGACTCCTGGTATTCCAAGGACAGGACGAAGTTAACAGTCCCTGTAGCACTGCCTAATATTTTGAATCCTGCTTCTTGTGCTCCCACAGGTATGCTTCCGTGTTCAAAGGTTGTCTCACATTGTACACTGGTCGTGGGGGTGATCTTCAGAAAATTGGAGAGTAAGTTTTGAGGTTAACTTTTGGAAGCAGCTGGCAGGCCCCAGAGCAGGGAATGTAAAACCTACAGGGAGCTGACTTGAAGCTGTACAATCTGTGTCTTGTTCTGGACCTTTCTGAGGCTTCCAATGTGGCCGTAAGGATGAGTTCAAAGCTTCTTCTCTTGCAGATTCTGTATGGTTTATTCTGAGGTTCCGAACTTCAGTGAGCCAAACCCAGAGTATAGCACTCAGCAGGCGCCCAACAAGACGGTGAGTCCTATGGCCATGGGAGACAGAATAGGGCAGGCCAGGAATCATGGAGGGGAGCAAGAGATGAATGTGTGACTTGTGCCTTCAGGTGCAGAATGACAACAGCCCTACAGCCCTCCCACCTACCTCTGGAACCCCAGCTGCTACTTCAGGTAAACTATTCCCTCCTCCCCTCTCTGCTCCGACACTCCAGTCTGGAAAGCTACATTTCCCTGGCCCTTTCTCAAATCTTTCAATATATATCTTTATTTCCTTCCACCTGTTTCCCCTGCCCTTTGTTGAGGGCAAGAGGGTATTTGAGGCCATACCTGGCGATGGCCATGGCTGACGCCTGGCTCAAGAATCATTCTTTTTTTTTTTTTTTTTTGGTTTTTGGGCCATACCCGGTAACGCTCAGGGGTTACTCCTGGCTATGTGCTCAGAAGTTGCTCCTGGCTTGGGGGACCATATGGGACACCGGGGGATCGAACCTCGGTCCGTCCAAGGCTAGTGCAGGCAAGGCAGGCACCTTACCTTTAGCGCCACCGCCCGGCCCCTCAAGAATCATTCTTAAGGGCCGGAGAGATAGCATGGAGATAAGGCGTTTGCCTTGCATACAGAAGGATGTTGGTTCGAATCTCGGCATCCCATATGGTCCCCCAGGCCTGCCAGGATCAATTTCTGAGCATAGAGCCAGGAGTAACCACTGAGCGCTGTCGGATGTGACCCAAAAACCCAAAAAAAGAAAAGAATCATTCTTAGGGGACTGGAGAGATAATGATTAGGGGATGCTTGCCTTGCATGAGGTCATCCTGGTTTTGAAATCAGGCGTCCTATAGAGTCCCCTGAACACAGCAGGAATAATTCCTGATGGCAGAGTCAGGAGTAACCCTTGAACATTGCCAGGTATGGCCAAAAAAAAAGGGAGGGGGATATCATTCCCGGGGCTGGAGCAGTGGTGCAGGCAGTAGGGCATTTACTTTGTGCATGCTAACCTAGGACAGACCGCAGTTTGACCCCCGGCATCCCATATGGTCCCCCAAGCCAGGAGCAATTTCTGAGCACATAGCCAGGAGTAATCCCTGAGCGTCACCAGGTGTGGCCCAAAAAACAAAAAGTCATTCCCAAGGGTGCTTTGGGGGCGATCTATGATGCTGGGATTAAGCCCAAATCTGCCACTTGCATGGCTAGGGTCTTACCCATTATACTATCTCTCTAGCCTCCCTCATCTAGTAGTTCTGCAAGTCCTATAGTATAAAGTTCTTCCATCACTGACAGAGTTCATTTGCCGTTATCAATCAAAAAGGAACAGTTTCTCTACAGAGATGCTCTCTGTTCATTTTTTTCTCTGCTGCTTCTCTGGTAGGAATCTGCCTCTTTTCTAGCCTATTTGGATGCACTGCACAGTTCTAGTTTTGGGGCTACATACAGCATTAAAGGGATCTCCCACATTGGTGCTTCAGGCACGACAGGGTGCCAGATATTGAACATAGTCCTTTGAGCTATCTTATCTGCCACAATTCATTGTTCATTTTTCATGTGTTACTGATACGAGTAGATTTGGAATGTGCACTAGAGTTTGAGAGTCTTAGATGGTTCCTTTTCGGGATCAACACCCTTCATAAAATAAAGGCCCGCTTTCGGGCCTCGGGGGACCCTTCAGGCTTTTAGTTCTTCCTTTGTGTGAATTGGTTTTGTTTTGTGCTCACATCTGGTGGTGCTTAGTGGATACTCCTGGCTTCTTAGGAGTATCAGGAATCTCCTGGCAGTACTCAGGGGACTATATGGGATGCTAGGGATCAAACCTGAATCAGCCACATACAAAGCAAGCTCCTTACCCACTGTACTATCTCTCTGGTTTTGGTTTTTGGTTTTTAGGCCATACCTGGTAGCACACTCAGGGATTACTACTGACTCTCTGCTCAGAAATTGCTCCTGGCAGGCTCAGGGAACCATCTGAGGTGCTAGGGATCAATCCGGGTCCATCCCGGATTGGCAGTTTGCAAGGCAGATGCCCTACCACTGTGCTATTTCTCCAGCCCCTTGTGCGAGTTTTTTTAATTCCTTCTTTGTTGGTCTCTTGGGTAACTAGGCTTTATTACAGATCATCAGCTTTCTGTTAAAAACTGCTCACCAGCACTCCTTTGTCTCCTGCTTCATTGGAACCTGGATTTTTCTGTTCTGTTCTGGGTCATCTCCCTGCTTGTCCTTCCCTCCCTGGGTGTTTGCTCTTGCTTGCTTCTGAGTTATGCTTCTCTTTCTCTCTGTTATGCTTAGCTACTAGCTTCCTCAACACTTCCAATTTAGATCTACCAGAGGATATGTGTTTTTGTTCTTGTTTTTTTTTGGTTTTTGGTTTTTGGGCCACACCCATTTGATGCTCAGGGGTTACTCCTGACTATGCACTCAGAAATCGCTCCTGGCTTGGGGGGACCATATGGGACGCCGGGGGGGGGGGTGGGGATCGAACTGCGGTCCATCCTATGCTAGCGCTTGCAAGGCAGACACCTTACCTCTAGCGCCACCTTCCCGGCCCCTTGTTCTTGTTTTTAATATCATAGAGAAAATGAGCATATAGTGGGCTAGAGAAATAGTACAGCAGTTAGAATGCTGGCTTTCATGTGGCTGATTTGGGATTGATTCCTGGCACCAAATATGGTCCCCCAATCCCCACCAGCTGTGATCCCTGTGTCCAGAGCCAGGATCAAGCCCTGTGTACCACCAGGTGCAGCTCCCAAACAAACAAAAATGAGCATTTAAGGGGTCGGGAAGGTGGCGCTAGAGGTAAGGTGTCTGCCTTGCAAGCGGATGGACCGCGGTTCGATCCCCCGGTGTCCCATATGGTCCCCCCAAGCCAGGGGCGATTTCTGAGCACATAGCCAGGAGTAACCCCTGAGTGTCAAACGGGTGTGGCCCAAAAACAAAAAACAAAACAAAACAAAATGAGCATTTACTGTCTGGCATATGGCTAAGTGGTAGAGCACATGCCTTGCATGTATGAGGCCCTGGGTTCATCCCCAGTAACAAAACCCAAAAAGTCTGTATCTGGGACTAAAGAATATAGCAGAGCAGGTAGGGTGCTTGCCTTGCACATGGCTAACCCAGGTTCAGTCTCCATTATCCCATATGGTCCCCTGAGACTCGCCAGGACTGATCCCCAAGCTCAGAACCAGGAGTAAGCCCCTGCCCCCAAAAAGAAAGTTTATATCCACGGTTTTTGTTTGGTTTGGGTAGTGCTGGGTTTGAGTGTAGGGCCTCACCACACATGTAGAGTTTTTGCTCTATTGCCGAGTTTCATCCTTTACCTTAGAGTCTATATATATATATATATATATATATATTTTTTTTTTTTGATTTTTGGGTCACACCCAGCAGCGCTCAGGCGTTACTCCTGGCTCTACACTCAGAAATTGCTCCTGGCAGGCTCGGGAGACCATATGGGATGCCGGGATTCGAACCAATGACCTTCTGCATGAAAGGCAAATGCCTTACCTCCATGTTATCTCTCCGGCCCCAAGTCTGTATTTTTCTTTTTTCTTTTTTTTTTTTTGGTTTTTGGGCCACATCCATTTGACGCTCAGGGGTTACTCCTGGCTATGCACTCAGAAGTCGCTCCTGGCTTGGGGGACCATATGGGACACCAGGGGATCGAACCTCGGTCCGTCCTAGGCTAGCGCAGGCAAGGCAGGCACCTTACCTCTAGCGCCACCGCCCGGCCCCCAAGTCTGTATTTTTCATTGAAAATATCACTATCATATGCTTTTACATCTCTTTGATTTGATAGCTTATAGAAATATATTTAGACATTTGGGCCCGGAGAGATAGCACAGCAGCGTTTGCCTTGCAAGCAGCCGATCCAGGACCAAAGGTGGTTGGTTCGAATCCCGGTGTCCCTATCATATGGTCCCCCGTGCCTGCCAGGAGCTGTTTCTGAGCAGACAGCCAGGAGTAACCCCTGAGCACCGCTGGATGTGGCCCAAAAACCAAAACCAAAGCCAAAAAAAAAAAAGAGAATATCATAAAAAAGAATATCATACTAAGGTTTTCTGTAGTAAATTTTTTCTTATTTTTGGGCCATACCCACACCAATGCTCAGGGGTTACTCCTGAGTGTAGACATAGGAATCACTTCTGGCAGGGCTTGGGGAACTATATGGGGTACTGGGAATCAAACTTTGGCTAGCTGCCTCCAAGGCAAGGACCCTCCTAGCTTGCTGTCTCTCTGGCCCCCATGTAGGTAGCAATTTCCAGATTTCCTTCATAGAGCCACACTTGCTATGTCTGGTCTCTGTATTCTGTGCCATGCCTGGTGAGAACTGTGATCTCTCTCTTCCTCCCTCTGTCTCTCCTCTTTCTAGCTCTCTCCTTTGCTTTCTCACTTTCTCGCTCTCGGTCTTGCTCTCAGGGGTCATCAGGATGGACCTTGCCTACCTTGGTTCTCTAATTTTCTGTTTCTTCCTCTTTTGCAACTAGCCTCTGAAAACCAGAACGGAAATGGACTGAGTACCCCAGCAGCCCCTGGCGGCAGTGGTCCACACCCCCCTCACGCACCCTCACACCCGCCCAGCACCCGAATTACCCGAAGCCAACCCAACCACACACCTGCTGGCCCTCCTGGCCCCTCCAGTAACCCTGTCAGTAACGGCAAAGAAACCCGGAGGAGCAGCAAGAGATAGCGAGAGAGCCTTCCTCGATTCCTGCTGTCAGAGGCTGGTCGGTGAGCCAGAACCCTGGTTTTTGGGCACCAGGCAGCCTTCTGTGTGGACATCACGCTGCGAGAGGGACAGGAACTCCATAAACTTCCCCCCAGAGGGGTGCTGGGCTATAGTCAGTCCCCCTCTACTGGCTGAAGTGGCCTGTCTAGGGAACTCAGTGTCCTCTGTCTGCCTGCTCTCTTTACAAATGAATTAGTTTCTTGTATGTATGATGTGAAAAGACTAGTTGAATCCCTTCTTCCTAATAAACGTTCACCACTCCGGACTCGACTGCTTTTTAACTACTTGGTACTTTGCATTTATTGAGAAAACACCTGGCATTTGAAGGGAGAAGGGTGTCTCTAGGAGGTGTAGAGGGGAGAGGTGACAGGTGAAGCGGACTCGGCAAAGCAGGCCTGCCCCTTTAAGGTAGTGTCCCTCCTCTCCTCCTCCCTGCAGGTGACCCTTGCCCGCCTGCCTGCCCGCCCCCCCCTTCCACAGCTGGAACCAAGAAAGCTGTGTCCCCCTTCCTCTGTGTCTTCCTGCCTTCTGCTGTCAGGTAATGCCAGCCACTAGCCCTCTCTCCCAACCCTGGGACCACTCGCCCCCAACAAACTTGGCTGTTCTATCCTCTTCCAGGCCTAAGGAAAAGACCTTCATCTTCCCCAAGTCTTTTCCTTCCATCCATTCCCAAGACTCTTACTCACTCCTGGTTGGGGTAAGAAACTGCTAAGGACAGTATCTTCCCCAAGAGTCTGAGGCTGCCCCTTCCAGAATGCTTTACCCCCTCCAGCTCAGGGACCACCTGGGTCCAGTTTTTTTCTGGGAATGTGGGCCTGGGGATTGGCAAGGAACAGAACCCAGTGCCAGAGGACAGGTAGTGAGGCGAGAGAATAACAGGGAAAGGCAAAAAGGAGTGAAGGGGTTGGCGAACTGTCTAGAAGAAAAGCTCAGGTCCAGATTCTTCGCCATGTGGCTCCTCCAGGGGCAGAGGGTGGTGGCCCCTCCCTATTTGGGGGCCCAGCAGACTGACCTTTGATGCCACCCCAGAGACCAGTGAACCATTAACTCCTCTCTGATGTGAACCTTCCCACACTGGCCCCACCCCTGACCCCGCCCCGAGGTAGGTGGGCTAGGAGGGGGCGCCTGACCATTGCCAAGGCCTGACGTGGCCTCCCTCCACCTGGGCACCTGGAGGCTGAGCTCAGCTCCTTGCCTCCCTCTCTGAGGAGCATAGCCCTGCCAGGCACTGAGGTGACAGCTCTTATGCTGCCAGTGGGGTGAAGCCCACTGAGGGGGGACAAGGAAGGGGCAAGGAAGCAAAACCAAGGGGTGGGGTTTAGGACATGGTGGCTGGAAGGTCAGCTCTGGATCAGGTGAGCAAGTGCTTTAGTGACTAGCAAATGAGATGCTTCCGGCTGGGGGTGGGGAGGGTCAGAGAGTGGGGGGTCTTCCCTAACTGAGCCTTGAGCAGTCACCTACCTTTGCCCTTTTCTTCCAGGACACACTTCTCAGGATGTTCCAGGGAGACTAGAAGCTGCAACCAGAGCCTCTCTTCCCTTTCCCCCTAATAATGGGGCTCCCAAGGAATCATCTGCTGGCTGGGCTGTGTGTGTGGGTGGCCTTGGGCTGGGTAGGGGGCTCAGCCCCTGACCTTGGCCCTGCTGAGCAAGAGCAGAACCATTACCTGGCCCAGCTGTTTGGGCTCTATGGGGAGAATGGTACGCTAACAGCCGGAGGCCTCGCACGTCTTCTCCACAGCCTGGGGCTTGGCCGAGTACAGGGGCTTCGCCTGGGACACCAGGGGTATCCAGCAGGCCGGGCTTCCCCAACAGTTGGCGACAATTCCACACACAGGTACTTTCGGCATTATCTATATGCACCCTGCCTGCAGTTCAGCATTTGGCTGAGTCTGTCTGGGGCTCTATCTCTGCCTGGAATCTCACCTTTTTTCAGCCCCACACCCCTCACCCCTTCTATCTTGGTCTTTATTTGCCTTCATTTGAGGGCAGTGCTCAGGACTTACTCTGGCTCTGCATACAGGGATCAATCCTGGCGGGTTCAGGGAACCATATGGGATGCTGGGGATCAAACCCCGGTCATCTAATTTCAAGGCAAACACCTTGCCCGATGAGATAAATATGGCTCCAGCCCCCTCTATTGTCTTCCCTCTCTCTGTCTTCCAGATCCTGGGGCTTGTAAGTGCCTTGTTTATAGTCATAATATCTCCAGACTGGTTCCCAATTTATAGTGTTTTTGTTCTCTCCCAGTTTTTCTCGCCCTTATCATCTCCCCCAGTTCTTAGGCCCTCCTATAAATGGCCAATCACCTCCCAGGACAGACCACCCCATGGTTTCTGGGTCTCAGGAGCTTCAACCAATGGGTGGTCCTCCCATTTCTCCTCAGCAACCTGGGAACCCCTGGAGGGAGTTGGTTCCTTAGTGACCAACTTGCTTTCCCAATCATTCCAGGCCGCAGGACTCGGAGCTGAATGTGGATGTCTGGGCAGGGCTGCCTCTAGGTCCATCAGGGTGGGGAGACCTGAATGAGCCAAAGGCCCAGTCCCCGCCCCGTGGACCAGGCACCTCGGGTCTGGACCTTTTTCAAAGGCTCCTGCTTCTGGACCACTCACTGGCTGACCATCTGAATGAGGATGTAAGTCTAAAGAACTGTCAAGAGGGGAAGAAGGGACTGGGAAGATAGCATATAGGTAAGGGTTGCATGGTGCAGGATTCTGATCTGGCACCATATGACCACCTGAGCAGTGCTGGGTATTACCCAGGTGGACCCCCCCAAGAGCTGATAGGGTAGTCCTGTAAGACCTGAGCAAGAGCAGCCCCATACTCTCAAGTTGAAACATGGTAATATCTCCTGAGCACTGCTTTGGAGGGAGAAGGAAGAGGGCCAGACAATAGTAGCACAGGTAGGGCGCTTGCCTTGCACATGGCTGACTTGGGTTTGATCTTTGGTACCCATATGGTCCAGAGCCAACCAGGAGTGACCTCTGAGTGCAGAGCCAGGAGCAAGGCCAGAGCTTCTATACTGCTGGGTACAGCCCCTCCCCCTAAAAAATAAAGCAAGAAAGGAGTCATGGGATTCTTTTTTTTGGGGGGGGGGTTTGGGCCACACCCATTTGATGCTCAGGGGTTACTCCTGGCTAAGCGCTCAGAAATTGTCCCTGGCTTGGGGGTGACCATATGGGACGCCGGGGGATTGAACCGAGGTCCTTCCTTGGCTAGCGCTTGCAAGGCAGACACCTTACCTCTAGCGCCACCTCACCGGCCCCGAGTCATGGGATTCTTGGTGAAGTGGGGAAGGTACTAGAAGACAGTGCTCATTGGAACCAGGAACCATACCCAGCAATGCTTGGTTGACTGAGGTTCAGTGCTTGGACCTGGTGATATTTGGGGGACCATATATTGCTGGTAATCAAACCTGGACCTCAAACTTGCAATCATGCACTCCAGCCCTCTGAATTGTCTCCCCAGCCCATGGTATTTATTTTTATTTAGTTTGGGGGCCATACAAATGAGTTCAAGGCTTACTCCTGGCTCAGGAATCACTCCTGATGGACCTTGTGGAACTATATGTGATGTCAGGGATCAAACCTGAGTAGGCTACATACATGGCAAGTGCCTTTCCCTGTTGGCCTATCTCTCTAGCCTGTAGCCATAGCCTTAAGATAACTAGAAATGGGGCCTGGAAGGTGGCGCTAGAGGTAAGGTGTCTGCCTTGCAAGCGCTAGCCAAGGAAGGCCTGGGTTCAATCCCCCGGCGTCCCATATGGTACCCCCAAGCCAGGAGCAATTTCTGAGCGCATAGCCAGGAGTAACCTCTGAGCATCAAACGGGTGTGAACCAAAAAAAAAAAAGATAACTAGAAATGTTTAAATTTTTTTTGTTTGTTTTGTTTTTTTGGGTCACACCCAGAGGCGCTCAGGGGTTACTCATGGCTCTGCACTCAGAAATCACTCCTGGCCGGCTTGGGGGACCATATGGGATGCCTCCATGCTATCTCTCCGGCCCCTAGAAATGTTTAAATTTAATATGTGATAATGTTTAAACTTTGTAATTTACAAAGATAATATCTAGATGTGATCTTAGGGCCTGTTCTCCCAATGGTGAAACATGTTCCTTTTGGACTTAGAGCACCTAATGCACTCGGAGTTCCTGGCTCCAATTTAGGGGTCACTTTGGCAGGGAAGCTTGGTGCCAGTGTTAATACAGCTGTTAGGGCATTTGCATTGCAAGTGGCTGACCCGAGTTCCATCTCTGGCACCTCATATTGTCCCCTGTGCCTGACAGGAGAGATTTCTGAGAGCAGAGCCTGAAGTAATGCTCCAACTCTGCTGGGTGTGCCCCATAAAAAATACAAAACGGGGGGGGGGGGCTGAAGAGATAGCATGGAAATAGGACATTTGCCTTGCGTGCAGAAGGATGGTGGTTTGAATCCTGGCATCCCCCAAGCCTGCCAGGAGCAATTTCTGAGCATAGAGCCAGGAGTAACCCCCTGAGCACTGCCGGTGTGACCCAAAAACCAAAAACAAAACAAAATAGGGACCGGAGCAATAGCACAGCGGTAGTGTTTGCCTTGCATGTAGCTGACCAAGGTTTGATTTCTGCATCCAGTATGGTTCCCGGAGCACCACCAGGAATAACCCCTGAGCACCACCAAGTGTGGCCCCAAAACCAAAAACCAAACCAAAACAAAAAATCAGAGCAGCAGTGCCCGGGTGGACCTGGAGATGATAGTCAGTGGAAGGAGAACTGAGAGTGGGCCAATTGCAGCCTACCAGGGAACCACCAATGTTGAATCTTGGAAGCAGCCCAAGAAAGTGAATGCCTCATTACAGGAGGCTTCAGGGCCAAGGAGAGACAGCTATGTAGCCGGCTGGCCTCAGAGGCAGTTAGAGGGCATTTCAGGATTTTCCTCGGAGGGTTCAGCTTACCAAAGCACTTCACCAATTAATGAAGTCATCAGTATTACTTGTCCTGGGTGCCTGATGCTCCTGCAAACATGAGCACAGGGGAGTCTGGGAAAAAATCAGGAGTCCAGGCAGCACAGGGTCCAGAGGGGAATCCCTGGCTTCTCTGCAATTCCTCAATGTCTGACTCCTGCTTCCTAGTGTCTGAATGGCTCCCAGCTGCTGGTCAACTTCGGACTGAGCCCGGCAGCTCCTCTGACGCCCAGGCAATTTGCTCTGCTTTGCCCAGCCTTGCTTTACCAGATCGATAGTCGGGTTTGCATCCAGGTCCCAGGCCCCAGCACCCCTGGGAACCTATTATCTGGTCAGTGCATGAGAACAGTGCTGGGGCCTCCCAAATCCTGGTAGGGGGGTGGGCCCCCAGCCAAGATGAGTGGGGGGCTATTGCTCCCTTCTGGCAGCTTCTCCACTTACCCCTAACTTCCCCTCCTGGTTCTCCTCAGCCCTGGCTCACAGCGCCCTGGCAGTTGTGTTCCTCAGCCTCCCAGCTCCCCTCTCCCTGCTCCTGCTGAGGCTCCTGGGACCTCGTTTACTGCGGCCCCTGCTCGGCTTCCTGGGAGCCCTGGCCGTGGGTACTCTATGTGGGGATGCGATGCTCCACCTGCTGCCTCACGTACGTGAAGCGCCTTCCTTGTGCCCCTGCCCCATCCAGGGTTACCTCCAAAACCCAGTCCCTCTAAGTCTTCTCACAGCTGCAGAAGGGTCGGGCTAACCAGACCTGGTCTCGGACAGGCACAAGAACAGCACATGGGCCCAGGAGGACCACCTCAGGAGGACCTGGGGCCAGGGATATCGGTGCTCGGAGGCCTCTTCCTGCTCTTTGTGCTGGAGAACTTGCTGGGGCTTCTACGGCAACAGAGGACCAGGACAGTGAGTGGAGCCCCTTGTCTCCCCTTGTGCCCAGACCAATGGCCTTAGCTGAGCCTGGCCCTGCAGGCTGGAGGTGAGGGGCCAGTGTGCTCCTGTGCAGGCCCTAGCAGGGCCCTGGGAGTGAGCAGGGGCTCCTCAGCAGAGACCCGGGGTGCCTGGCCAAACAGCCTTTTCTATGGAGCTCAAGTCAACAGGAAATAGGGAGGTGCCACCCTGGGAGAATAAAGTAGATTTTCCGGCCCAAGGCCAGTGGCACCAGGTGCCCCTTTTCTCAGCAGGGAGGCTGGCCTCACCTCAACCGCAGGCCCTGCTGCCTCCTCCACCAGGAAGGATACCCTCCCATTTCAGAGATGCTGCCTGCACACCAGGAAGGAGCACCGGACACCTAACCCAGACCCAGAGGATAGCACTGCGGTGGCCCTGCATACCCTGCAGGCTGCAGTGCCAGGTAAACAGAGGAGGGGCAGAGCTGTCTCCTGGTCCTCCACCCCCACCTATGGCCACCAACACTTCTCTTGTCCTTTCTGCAGAGCCAGGGGCTCAGGGTCAAGAGGAATGGGACAGCCGGTCCCCTTCTGCCCCAGCACTGCCTGGGCACCAAGGCCACAGCCACAGCCATAACCACGGGCACCAGAATGGCAGTTTCACATGGATGGTTCTCCTGGGAGACGGTTTACACAACCTCACTGATGGACTGGCCATAGGTGTGCGGGGCAGGCATTGGAGGCGGGCAAGGGACCAGGGCAATGGAACCTTGGTGGCTGGGAGAGAAGTGGCCACAAGGAACACAAGCCCTGCCGAGGCAGGGAAGGGGATGTTCTTCAGGCCAGACCACCTCTCTGCAACCCACAGGCGCTGCCTTCTCCGACGGCTTCTCCAGTGGCCTCAGCACCACACTGGCAGTGTTCTGCCATGAGCTGCCGCATGAACTGGGTAGGCAGGGCAAGGCAGAGGCAGTGTCTGGGGAAGAGCCCCACCTGGTGGACTCCAACCCCCAACTCTGTGCCCTCTCTCTCCGAACAGGCGACTTTGCCATGCTGCTCCGGGCTGGGCTGTCCTTCCGGAAGCTGCTTCTGCTGAGCCTGGTGTCTGGCGCCCTAGGACTGGCGGGTGCAGCGCTAGGGGTGGGGCTCAGTTTAGGCCCAGTCTCCCTCACCCCTTGGGTGTTTGGAATCACAGCGGGAGTCTTCCTCTACGTAGCCCTGGTGGACATGGTGAGGACCCCCGGGGCAACAGGGAGGGGGGGTGATGCTCCCACCTGCACCTGGGTCACCAGAGCCAGGGGTGGGGGTTCTCCAGTGCTTTCTTTTATTTTTTTGTTTTGTTTTGGGGTCACACCTGGCAGCGCTCAGGGGTTACAACTGGCTCTATCTATGCTCAGAAATCGCTCCTGAAAAAAAAAAAAGAAAGAAAGAAATCGCTCCTGGCAGGCTCAGGGGACCATATGGGATGCCGGGATTTGAACCACCGACCTGCATGCAAGGCAAACGCCTTATCTTCATGCTATTCCTCTGCCCCCTCCATGCTTTCTAACACCCCCTTTTCTTCTCTCCTCAGCTGCCAGCTCTGCTTCATCCTCCCGAGCCCCTCCCCGCACTGGAGGTGTTCCTGCAGGGGCTGGGGCTACTACTGGGGGGTGGTCTCATGCTCACCATCACCTTGCTGGAAGAGTGGCTGCAGCCCCTGCAGGCTGAGGGCTGAAGGGCTGGTGGGGCTGGATGGGAAGGGAAGGGAAGAAGGCGGTGGGTCTGCTCTTCCTACCCCCCCAACCACAGGAATGGAGGCGGGACACAGGGCCAGTAGGAGCAACAGGATTTTAATAAACAGAACCCATCCCAAAGCCATAACTACGACAGTTGTACTTGCACCAAAACAGCATAGAAAACCAGGAGGGGAGGACTCAAAGCAGGTCAAGAGAAGGTGTGCAGAGGGAGAGTGTGGGGTGCATCCATCTGGGGTGGAAGCATTGTGCTTTAGCCCAGGGGAGAGGGGGGCGGGCAAATGCACCAAGGTCCCCACGCTGTCCTGCTGCCCTCAGCACCCTGGGGAGTCAGGCATCTGGGCAGAGCTGCCCTTTATTGCTGCCCACCAGCATCAAACACCCCCGACCCCAACGCTAGCACCACAGGGGGATCCGGGACAGGGAGGAGGCAGGAAGGGGAAACATTGCTTAGAGAAAGATTCCACTAGAATCCAGTGAATTGTGCTCAGTTCTCTTTACTTCCTACAACCGAGTACATGGGTCACAGGGGGGAGGATGCAAAGGGTTGGGGGGGCTGCCCCTCTGTGCCCCCCACACCCCTGCAAGGATGGTGGTGTCTGCAGCATCACAGGTCATGCAGGGCAAGGGGACAGGGAAGGTCACACACAGACGCCCACAGGGGGACCAGAGAACACCCCTGAATATACACAGCTGTACACAGGGAAACCCCCCACCCGGCCCCCATCCTAACCCTCTCCCCTGTCTTGCTCTCCCCCTGCAGGCAGGAGGATCTGTATTGCTTTGAGAGAGCCACCCTGGGGGGTTGCTCTGCCAGGCACCCTCCCCCCCACCCCCATTTTGGCACATCTGCAAGACTCGTGGCAGGCAGGGGGGGGCCCTCCCCTCAGCCAGGCTTCTCGTGCTCAGAGTTGAGGAAGGGGTAGGAGATCTCATCCTCCATCTGTCCCCTAACCCTTCCCGAACCCCTTTCGAACCCACGCCGGCAGAAACACCCCCCACCCACCCAACACACACATACAAAGCTGAGCTATCCAGGAATACGGGACACAGAGATTGTCCGGGGAGGGAGCAGAGGCAGTGGGAGGAAGGACTGGAAGCAGAGACCCCCACCCTGGCGTGGGGGTCAGACTGGCACACAGCTACTTTAGTGCAATTGGAGAGGGTGCCCAGAGTGAGGGATGAAGACGGGAGGGGAAGGGCCGGCGCTGGGAACCCAGAGCAAGGGCCAACAGAGGGTCTCGCGCGGGACCCCCCCCACCGGCCTTCCCAAATGCAGTGACAGTGTCCCCCCTCACACTCTCGGGCAGCAGCAGCCTCAGATCAGTACCTTCAAGTAATTCAGAGCGAACCCTCCCTCCCACTCCCAGCTTCCTCCTGGCTCTGGGATTTGGTCGCTTCTCTAGGGGGGTGGGTTGGGAGGAGGGGGTCCCCTCAGCAGCCCCTTCCATCACAGCCTCCCTCTTCCCAGCCCAGGGGGCTTGGTCCTTAAAGAGTCCTCACCCTGGCCTAGCCTGGGGTCAAGGCTGCCATGCTCAGAGGGCAGGAGCTGGGCAGGGCCTGCGATGCTCCCGACCCTCCTCCTGCAAAGGGAGGAGTCCACAAGGTGGGCACCCCAGGAGGAGGGTTTCTGGGCTTGGGTCTGTAAGGCTATTTTCCTTTGCAGTGAAAGGGAAGGGAATAGAAGGGAAGGTGTGGGAGATGAACACTGGGTATGGGGAGAGGGTGAGAAGCGAGGGGAAGGGGCCCCCGTGGAAACCGTCAGTGGGGTCACTGGCGTGCACAGACCCAGAGAGCCTCCTCCCAGCCCCTCCACTTGGGGCCTCAACCTTGCCGCTCCAGGCCCTGCCCAAGACCCCGAAGACGGGGGGGACGGACGTGGGCACAACTGCAGAACCATTCGCTCTGCTCTGAGCCCCACTCCCCACCTCCAGCCCCTTCTCCCCTTCTAGGTCTAGGGGGTTGGAAGGTGCTTGGGTGGTCAGACAGCGGCGGAAACAGTATTGAGTTTTCCTTTGGTTACATATTGAAGGCAAAGGTGAGCTGGACTTACAGTCAAAACGGATAGGGAGAAGGAAGGGAGTGGGGCCGTGGCGGGGTAGCGGAGGGGGGCAGCCCCCGCAGCCCCCAACCAACCCCAGGAACACATGTCTAAGTGGGGGGCAGTCCCTCAGTCTCATCTCTCCCACCCCCCGGCAGCACCAAACTCAAGGAGAAGCCCCCTCCCCAGGGGCTGCTCCCCACCCCGACATGAGCTGTACATTCAGTGGTTCTCAGCAGTCCTATGGCTCAGGGGCCCACAGGGGGGGGGGACGGAACAATGCGGGGAGGTGGCCCGACAGTCTCACTGGAGCAGTGGCAGTGACCCGGGTCTGGGGGCCCTCCATTCCCGACGGGGACTCCCAGTTTGTGCCATTGGTTTTTCTCAACGCTAGTACACAAACCCTTCCGTAGCCACCACCTCGTCAGAAACGGCTTCCCCCAACCCCAATCAGAAACAAAAAACTGGCTCTTTCCATCTCGCCCTCCGATCCACATCCACATCCACGTGTGTTTCCCTGTCTCCTAGGTCGCCCTCGCTCTGTCTCCTTTGCTGGGCCCCAGGCCCCTCACTTAAAATAGGCTTTTTCTCAAAAGTGCTTATTACTTGAAGCAAGTGCTTTTAGAGCTGTGGTGGGGAGAGGGGAGAGGCAGGGCAGGGTCAGGAGGGGTCCTTCCTCCCCACCCTAACCCCTGAAGATTGGGGGGCATTCTGCCTGTTTTACTTCTTCACACCCGTTTAAGTCAAAGAGGTTTTTTTTTTCTTAAAAAGAAAAATCTTAACATTAAATAAATATGCAGTGGCCATGAGAAATGGTCAAAATGCTTCAAAAAACAAGGGGCTGGGGAGCCCGGGGTAGGGTGTGGGATTTCCTTTGGCATAAGGAGGAGGCTGCTCACCCTCCAGACTCCTCGCAGCCACATGAGGAGGGACAGAGGATGCACACCCCACAACCGGCCCCAGCACTGCTGACAGGTGCTGGCCGAATAGGGCAGCGAGACCAGGCAGCCGCCAGAAATCTCATCCAGCAAAACAAAGGGGTTCTAGACCCTGACGCCGATTCTTCCTGTCGTAACCCGACATGAATAAAGGAGAACACGACTGATCCCCGAGGGAGGGTCTTTGCTGGGGGACCCATCTCCCTGCTCCCTCTGTCCCCCACCAACTAATTCCCAGCACCAAAATGAGAGGGGTGGGGGTGGAGGAGGAGCTGCGGGTAGGTGGGAAGAGAGAGCGAAGAGAGAGCGAGAACTGAAGTGAGAGGCGAGCATCGCAGAACCAGCAGGGTGGGGTGGGTGGGGGCTGCAGCCCTTAAAGAGAGGTCACATTGATTGTCGTGTAGGGGCGGACAGGAGAGGGCAGGGGTGGGGGGTGCTGGGCACGAGGGGGCATAGCAAGGCCCTTTGGCTTTGAAAACAAAAATCACAAACTAAATGCTGCACAATCCTTCTCACCAAGAATGGTCACTTGGAAGCTTTGAAATGGTTTAGGAACTGAGAGGTGGCAGGAAGCAAGACATAAAGGAAGGGGGCAGAGAGGGAGTGGGGTAGACATGAGGCAGGAAGACTCGGATGGCCAATCCAGGCTTCCAGGAAGGGCATGAGGTATGGTTAAGGGGACCAACTGGGGGGGGGGGGGCCCTCTGCCCACCCTCGGCAAGGGTGGCAAGACAGAGACACAACTGAAAAGTGGGTGAGATGAAGAAGAAAGCAAGTCCATGGGCAAGGGAAGGAGACTGGGGGAGGGGGGTCCCCAGAAGAAAGACCCAGTATTGTGTAAACGAAGCCTGTCCAGTTCTTGGGGGACAATACTGATGGCAGCCAAACTGGGCGCAGGTGCTCTGTGGGGTGGAGGGAGTGTGACCTATATTCAAGTTCTGTGTCTTGGCCCCTGGCTGAGGTATCAGTGTGAGGATGGGGGACGCGGGGGGTGGGGGGAACAGGAACATGAGAGGGGAATTGCAGGTCCAACTGTCCAGAGCCGTGAGCCAGGAGATGTGTGTGGACAGACGGGGGCGTCTGAAGGGACCAGGGCCAAATTCAATGCTACATTTAGAGAGAAAACTGCCCCCCTCTCCTCACTCCAACCCAGTTTGGCTGTCAGGGTGGCAACCTATAGGAATCTCCCCAGTGCAGCCCCAAGCACAGTGCAGCCCCATGTCTCCCCATGGCTGGGAAGGAAGGCAGGGACCAAACCTCAGTGCCCAACGGTTTCTCCCTAGATCAGTGTCAGCCTCATACCAGAGGGGAAGCCTGGGGTCCATGTGGTCCCCTGAGTCTGCTTGGCCCCTTCCACCATCTTTGGCTTCAGATCAGGAGTTACTGGGGGCCAGTAGGGGTTGGGGGTGGGGGAAAAGAGGAAGTACTCTAGGACATAACGGAACATGGAGGCTGGGGGGGGGGTCAGGGCAGGGCGGGGAGGCACAGGAGGAAGAACACAGTCCCTCCCTCCCTCCACATCCATGCAAACACATGCCTGAAACACGTAGGACATACTAGTGCTGTGATTTGAAATGGAAAGGAAATTAATTGGTTTCCTTTAGGACAAAATGCTTACTTAAAAATTCATGACAAGCCTCAAAAGTTAAAGGAGAGAGAGGAGAGCCAGGGAGAGAAGGGCCTCAGGCTCTGCCCCCCCCCTCAAAAAAGAAGTCAAAAGAAGCGAGGTTAAAGTGCGTGGTAGGGGTCCAGGCCAGGGGGGGCAGGCTGTGGGGGCAGAACCAGCCCTTGATTTGCATATGAGGAGCCAGGGGAGAAAGAGTGCAGGATGGGGCCCAGGTACAGTAGTTGCTGCTTCAAGTGTTTGCATTTGAACTTGAGGGGTGATGGGGGGGGACAGAAGTGGGGGGAAAGTTCCAGGCCCCAGTGCTAAATACCCTCCCCCCTCATCCTCTAGCTGCCCCAGAAGGGGGAGGGGGACACCCCCAGAGTGCTCACACAGTACCGGAAATTAAGGCTTCTCACTGCTGCGGGGATGGAGGGGCCGGGTGAGCAGGGAGGCAGTGATGGGGATGAAAGAGGAGAGAGAGGGGTCTGCCTGGCACAGAAGGGCAGGGGGGCAGCGGGCCACAGAGAAGGGTCAGGGGGAAATGGGGGTGGTAAGGAGCTGGCAGCAGAAAGGGGGAACTGAGAGACAGGGGGATAGAGAGGAGGAGCCAGGCATTTAGCAATCATTTTGGGACACTTGGCAGAAGGGGTCGCCCTGGGGGTACCAACGGCCTGGGGTGCTCCCTGTCTGTCCCAGACCCCTGCCAGGATGGTGTGGCAAAGGGGTGAGAGGCAGCTCCCCAGTGCTTCTGTTGCCCCCTCCACGCCCCCCCCCCCACACCCAGTCGTGTTCTCCTTTAAAGTGCCCTAAATGTATAGACTTTTTCTAAATAAATAGAATAAGATATCAAGCCACCGGCAGGGAGAGGGACATGAAGGGGCTACTCTGAGTAGCAGCCATCTAAGCCAATGGCGCCATGCCGCTCCTGGCTGTAGGGGCAGGAGGCCCCATGGGGCAGGGCGCCGCAGCCACCCACACCCACCGTCTTGGCGGCTGCGATGCTGCAGTTTTTGAGCAGGCTGAAGCTGAAAGGACTGACGGCGTCCTTGGGTGGGAAAGGCTTCATGGTGGAAAGGATCAAGGCCAGGCAGTCTGCCACATCTTTGTTGGGGGCGCAGGCCAGTGCTGGGGTGTGACCTGCGGGGCAAAGGCGGAGAACTGAGGTACTATGTCTTGCCTCTCCAGTCTCTTCTCTATGGAGGGAAGCCCAGGCCAGCAAGAACTGGGGGGCTCAGAGTTCCAGGGACCAGAGAGACTGATGGGCAGATGGGCTCAGTGTGGGGGCAAGGACGGAGCATGGGGGGCAGGAGAAGGTGTGGGAGGACTTCCAGAAGGCCCTGCTGGCGCCCCCTGAGACTCCCTGTCAGACTCCCCTCAGAGACTGGCGTACTGGTGGTGGGTGCCTGCTCTGACGAGTCCCCTTGGGAAGAAAATCCAGTTGATAGCAAGATTAAGAAGTCACCTCCTGAGCGGTGTCCCTGACCCCAAACCCAGGAGAGGCGGGGGGCTCGGGACCCCACCCACCTTCTTCATCCACAGCCAGCACTGTGGCCCCCCGACTCAGCAGGGCCTGCACCACAGAGGCCAGACCATTCCGGGCAGCAATGTGGAGTGGCCTAGGGAGGGAAAAAAAGGGCACATGAGACTGGGCTGCTGGAGTAGTGGGGAATGTGAACACACATGAGCTCTGGGGGCTCCCAGGGCAAACAAAGGCAGCTCTCACTTCACCCACCTGCCTCCCCCAGCCAGGAGTCCCCTGCCCTGGGCACTCACATCTGCAGCGCACTGTTGGTAGCATTGATAAGGCCAAGGTCTTGGGTTTCTGCCAGGATCATGAGGGCGCATTTCTCGTGGCCCTGAGGAAGAGGAGCAGAGCACACACTTGGGGAGAGGAGTTTGGGGGATGCAACAAGCCACGGGTAAGAGGCAAGAAGGGTGGGCGCAGGGAGCCGAACTGAACCAGGCACCTCCCCTCATGCCATACCCCAACTCTGCAGCCCACACCCCTCCCTCCAGGCTGTACCTTGCTACAGGCCAAGTGGAGGGCAGTGTTCTTGTTCTCATCCAACACGGTCAGGTCTGCCTTCCCTCGGTACAGCAGAAATTCTACAAGGCAACAGGGCACTGATGCCTCCCCACTGACTGTCTCCAAAGGCATGCTCCTGCTTCCTGACCCCCACCCATATCTCTTTTTATGGTTTGTTTTTTGGACCACACCCAGCGGTGCTCAGGGGTTACTCCTGGCAGGCTCGGGGACCATATGGAAGCCTGGAAATTGAACTCACGTTTGCCTTGGTTTAGTCGCATGCAAGGCAAACGCCCTACCACTGTATTACCACTCCGGCACTTTTTTTTTTTTTTGGTTTTTGGTTTTTGGGTCACAACCAGCAGTGCTCAGGTGTTACTCCTGGCTTTAGGCTCAGAAATCGCTCCTGGCAGGCACGGGGACCATATGGGATGGCGGGATTTGAACCAGGAACTGTCCTGTGTTGGCCACGTGCAAGGCAAATGCCTTACCACTGCGCTATTCCTTTGGCCCCTCAGGATCACTCATGGCTCTTCGCTCAGGGCTGACTCCTGACAGTGCTCCAGGGACTTAGGGGATGCCGATGATAGAACCTGGTCGGCCACATGCAAGGCCAGCATCCTACTTGTTGTTCTAATGCTCAGCCCCTTTTAAAATCTTTTAAAAACCCAAGAGGTGCTTCCCCATCCATTCGCCCACCCCTAGCCCCTTCATACCCACAGCGGCGGTCTGCCCGTTCTCAGCCGCCGTCATGAGCGCCGTACGGCCGGTGTGGTCAGTGGCGTTCACCTCAGCTTGATGCTGCAGCAGCACCCGGAGCCCAGAGACATTGTCCGCAAAGGCAGCGGCATGAAGAGGGGTCCTGTGGGAAGGTGGGGGGGAGTGAGACCAGGAAGCCTTCACTACCCAGACACCTGAAGTAATCAGGCGCTGACTCCCTCGCAACCCTGCCTCCCACACTCACCGTCCTTTGGCATCACGGCTGTTCACAATCTTGGCACCCAGAGCTCCCAGCAGCATCTCTGTGGTGCTGTCCTGGTTATTAATTCTGGGGAAACAGGCAGGATTGGCATGTGGACCAAGGGAAACGAGCCTTCTATCCCAAGTCCCATGACAGACCGTTCTGAAGGGCCAAAGACAAAAGGGACTTACACTGCACAGTGCAAAGGAGTGAAGGGGTTTCCTTCCAGGTATGAAAATGGGCTGTGTTCAAGTAACAACTCCAGACAATCTTCATGTCCTGGGATGGAGGAGAAGGATGGCAGAGGGGTAAAATTGGCAAATTGGTAAAATATTTCTGTTCTGTCCCATCACTTATTCACATTTCTTTTGTGTGTGTGTTTTGTTTTTTGTTTGTTTGGTTTTGGTTTTCAGGCCACACCCAGTGACATTCAGGGGTTACTTCTGGCTTGGGGGACCATATGGGGCTCTGGGGATCGAACCCAGGTCTGTCCTGGGTCAATTGAGTGCAAGGCAAATGCCCTATCGCTGTGCCACTGCTCCGGAACCCATTTATTTACATTTTTAGGCCACACCTGCTGGTGCTGGGTACTGAGTATCTATGTGGTGCTGAGAATCCAAACAGGGCTTCTCATATGCAAAGTAGGCACTAAGGTCATTGAGCTAGCTCATAGGGCCCCTGTGCAACCTCCTGACACTCCACTCCACCTCCAGATTCAGATCAACCTGCCCTCAGCCCAATACCCCCAAGTCTCTGTTCATGTCTGCCTGCCTCCAGCCCTGGGCCTTGTGCCTGTACCAGTGTAGGAGGCCCAATGCATGGGCGAATATCCACTGTAGTCCACTCCGGCATCCAGGGGATCTGTGGAAAGGGCGGCCTGCAGCAGGGTCCGAAGAACTGCAGCATGGCCACAGGCAGAGGCCAGGTGGATGGGCGTGCGACCCTTGAAGTCTCGGCACAGCACAAACGCATCGTGGTCCAGCAGGGCAGCCAGGCAGTCCTCACAGCCAGTCACTGCCTGTAGGGAGATGAGATGTGGGTGCATATGGATGAGGGGACACTCCTTTTATATTGGCCAGTCATGGAGCTGGCCCAGGATTAAGAACTATTCCAGAGCCAGGTAGAAGGCATAAAGGGCTGGACAGAAGCTTTTCAGACAGACACCCTGAGTTCTATCTTTTTTTTTTTTTTTTTTTTGGGCCACACCCGGTGGCGCTCAGGAGTTACTCCTGGCTGTCTGCTCAGAAATAACTCCTGGCTGAGGACCATATGGGACACCAGGATTCGAACCTACCACCTTAGGTCCTGGATCGGCTGCTTGCAAGGCAAATGCCGCTGTGCTATTTCTCCAGGCCTCTGAGTTCTATTTTTAACCCCACATGGTCCCCAGCAGCATCAGAAGTTCAAAGTCAAAAACTAAAACAATGGGGCTGAAAAGATAGCATGGAAGTAGGGCGTTTGCCTTGCATGAAGAAGGTGGTTCGAGTCCCAGCATCCCATATGGTCCCCTGAGCCTGCCAGGGGAGATTTCTGAGCGTAGAGCAAGGAATAGCCCCTGAGTGCTGCCGGGTGTGACCCAAAAATCAAAAAACAAACAAACAAACAGAAAAAAACTAAAACAAATGAACTTGAGACTATGGAGGTGCTTAGTATAGTGGGTAAGGTGTTTGGCTTGCATATGGTGGACCCAGAGCTGATCCATGTTACCTCATATGGTCCCCCAAGTCCCACTAGGAGTGAACCCTGAGCGCAGAACTAGGAATAAGTCCTAAATACAGCCAAGTGTGGCTCAAACACAAAAATAACCATATTAAGGGTTCTAATCCATGTCTTTATTTTGGGCCATACCCAGCGGCGATCAAGGGTTACTCCTGGCTCTGCACTCAGAAGTCGCTCCTGGCAGGGTTAGGGGACCATGTGGGATGCCGGGGATCAAACCCAGGCCTGTCTCCAGTCGGCTGAGTGCAAGGCAAACGTCCTACCGCGATGCTATCTCTTCAGCCCTAATCCATGTCTTTCTAAATTTTTTTTTTTTTGGTTTTTGAGCCACACCCATTTGACACTCAGGGGTTACTCCTGGCTATGCGCTCAGAAATCGCCCCTGGCTTGGGGGGATCGAACCGCTGTCCATCCTACGCTAGTGCTTGCAAGGCAGACACCTTACCTCTAGCGCCACCTTCCCGGCCCCTGTCTTTCTAACTATTAAGGACCAATGTTTTCTTCCTTCACTGCCTCTAAGCCCAAAGATAATTAGATGGAAAGAACTGATCCTGGTGTTTTGGAGTAGAAGAAAAATTGAGGGAGAATAAATAATAAAAAAAAAATCCCATGACAGGGGTGCGGGGGGTGCGGAGCAGAGGTAAGGCCTCTGCCTTGCTGCACTAGCCTAAAACGGACCAAGGTTCGATCCCCTGGCATCCCATATGGTCCCCCAAGCCAGGAGCGATTTCTGAGTGCATAGCCAGGAGTAACCCCTGAGTGTCACTGGGTGTGGCCCCAAAAACCAAAAAAAATAAAAATAAAAATAGAAATTCCATGACAGGGAATAGGGAAGGAGAACACAGAGATAAAGTAAAATACAAGGTGCTTGTCCTCACATGCAGCTGATCCAGGTTTTATTCCTAGCATCACATATGCACAGATGGTCCCTTGGGAATCACCACAAGCACAGAGAAAGGAATAAACCCTGACCACCAAACAATATGCTCTAAAACCAAAAATAAACCAATAAACAAAAATCCCATGGGAGGAAGAAGCAGCTTTCAAACAAGATATCACAGAGGATGGGCCGACAGGTTGAGGTCACAATGCTCATTTGACAGCACCAGTGGGAAAGTCTTGGACAGAGCGTATAGCAAGCATGTAATCAATGCAGATTAACTGGAGAGATCAACTGGAATTCTTTTTTTTTTTGTCACACCCAGCAGCGCTCAGGAGTTACTGCTGGCTCTATGCTCAGAAATCACTCCTGGCAGGCTCAGGGGACCATATGGGATGCCGGGATTCGAATCAATGACCTGCATGCAAGGCAAATGCCTTACCTCCATGCTATCTCTCTGGCCCCAGCTGGGTTTGCTTCTCGCACAGCCCCACCTGATCTCCCAGGTCCAAAATTGGGGCCCACTTGTTAGACAATCTGGGTTTGTTTGTGTGTGTGTTGCCAGGGATCCAACTCAGCCTCACACTGCAAGGCAAGCAAGCCACATGCCCAGTTCTGGCAACCTAATTCCCCCACTGCTAGCGGTTCCTGTGTGACGTGTCTACTAATGGGCCTCTCTCCCCTAGTGAACACTCACCCCACGGTGGAGGGCAGTGCGACCCCGAAGGTCAGCAGCATCAGCTGTGGATCCTTTCTCTAGCAGCAGGTGTACACAGTCCACATGACCGTTCATGATGGCCAGCATCAGTGGGGTTCTATAAAAGAGCAGGAGGGAGGGTGAGGACCCAGCAGGGAATGGAAGCCCCAACCCCAACCCCAACTCACCGGCCATACTCACTGGCCATAGACATCCACGACATCTGTGATGTCAGCTCGCTCCCCACTGTCGATCAGCAAGTGCAGGGAATCAGTGTGGCCAGAGGCAGCTGAGAGAAAAAGAGGGTCCAGTCAGGGGGAAGGAGACCAGCCAGACCAGGCCAAAAGTTGGGTATCATCGTATAGGAAGACACAGGCAAGAGTAAGATGATACTCAGTTATTAACCCAAAACAAAGGCTTTCCCCAACCTCCTCCTTCCTTAAATCTCTTCCTTTGATTTGTAAAAACTCAACCAGATTACTCTCAAACTTCTCCCTCCTAGTATATGGATATTGGTTTAATAAAAAAAAAAAGGACTTCTGGCTTTTGACACTGACACCATGAGGAAGAAACCATTGAGAAGCTACTAACTCCATTACTTCTCCTGACTGGCTTGGCTTATTATTTCTTTGCCACTACCCTGCTTCTTCAGACCCCTCTGCATGGGGTTTAGAAACACAATGCCTGGGGTGATCTCACAACTCGTAGATTTTATTTTACAAATGGCTCTCAAACCCAGGACCCAGGGACTCAAGAAGACTCCAATCATTATTGGAGTACCTTGACCCTTTAGTGGCTAATCTCTCTATGACATCCTCCTTATATTGAACTAAGTGTGCAGTGCCCATCACCCGCACATCTGTGCACAAAATAGCCCCAGTTCTGAACTCGGCAGAGGCCCCTTCAGGTAGGAGAGAAGCAGTCAGAGAAGGGGAGAGAGCTGAAGACTGATCAGTGTCCCAGAGTCCGAGGCCCACTGCCTTTCTTCTACCAAATGTACTTTGTACAAGGAACTTGGCCCCCCCCAACCTGCAGCAGCTTATTGAGGTCATTTATGGGGCAGAAGCCAAAGAGAAAGCCCCATTTGAGGGGGACCACAAGAGCAGGGAGATGAGCAGGTCCTCCCACCCAGATTACAGCCCAGGAAGTAAAGGCCTTTCTGTCCCAGAAGACCTAAGCAGGGCCCGGAGAGATGGCACAGAGGTGTTTGCCTTGCAAGCAGCCGATCCAGGACCAAAGGTGGTTGGTTTGAATCCCGGTGTCCCATATGGTCCCCCGTGCCTGCCAGGAGCTATTTCTGAGCAGACAGCCAGGAGTAACCCCTGAGCACCGCCGGGTGTGGCCCAAAAACCAAAAAAAAAAAAAAAAAAAGACCTAAGCAGCAGACCACAAAAGGAGAAGATGGAGGATCCAAGCCCAGCAGAAGCCCAATAGAGAAGCTGCTTTCAGAACCTCCTGCAACTATCTTCTAGGTTAATTTATGGATTTATTTGCATCATTAAACTGATTTGCATCATTAATTGATTATATTGCTGGTTAAACTGTGTGTCCTACCTGTATTAGATTTTATAGCTACCGTTTTATTCTATGCCCTATTGCAAACAGAAAATTTTGTATTCAACTTTAGTGGGGTTTTTTTTTTATCCCCCGCCTCCATCTTCCTTTAGCAGTTTGATATTAGTTTGTGCAGTTCCAGGGAAATGTATACTGTTGTTAAATTTTATTTATTTTGTTTGTTTGTTTTGGGGTCACACCTGGCTCTGTGCTCAGAAATCACAACTGGCAGGTTTGGGGGGACCATGAGATGCCCAGATTCTGTTTTGTTTTTTTTTTGGGCTAGAGATGCCCAGATTCTAACTGGAGTCCGTCCTGTGTTGGCTGCATGCAAGGCAAATACCTTACTGCTGTCCTATCACTCTGGTCCCTCTTTGTTTTTTTTTTTTTTTTTTTTTTTTTTTTTTTGTTTTTTTGTTTTTTGGGTCACACCCGGCGGTGCTCAGGGGTTACTCCTGGCTGTCTGCTCAGAAATAGCTCCTGGCAGGCACAGGGGACCATATGGGACACCGGGACTCGAACCAACCACCTTTGGTCCTGGATCGGCTGCTTGCAAGGTAAACGCCACTATACTATCTCTCCGGGCCCTCTGTGTTTTTTTTGGGTTTTGGGCCACACATGGTAGTGCTCAAAAGTTAATCCTGACTCTGCACTCAGAAATCACTCCTGGCAGGTTCACGGGACTATATGAAATGCTGGGAATCAAACCCAGGTCTATCCAGGGTCAGCCACATGCAAGGCAAACACCCTACCATTATACCATCTCTCCAATCCCCTGTTGTTAAAATTTAATGTTCTCAGCTATCCTAGTGAATATTTCCCAAATGCTGTGATGCTTAATTGTGTATATTATATAGCAACTTATTCTCAAGTTATGTCTGCAAAAATGTTCTAATGTCTTCGTCCACAGAAGTCAATGGAAAAGGTACTTGGATTCTATACACTCTTATTTACAGTGCTCATTATTAGAATGTTTTAGCAAACTTATTTTCAAACTGTACATATATCTGCAGAAATATAATTGTGATTTTGTTTAGGAAAGTTTATAGAAAAGGAACTTGGATGCTATAGACTCGTAATACAGTGTTCGCTGTAGGAATGTTCAAGAATTTTCAAATTAAGTATATCTGCAGAAAAGTTCTAATGTTTACTTTCAATGAAGTCACTAAAAATTTTTGTGATGTGTATAAGACAAAGATATAGAAAAATCTGATTGTTTTGAGAATGTGTATACAAATCTGACCTTTGATGCTTTTACAACCAACATTTTTATACGTTCTGATCTGGGATTCCTGCTTATGGCGGAAAACAATAAAACAAAACTTGTATGTAGCTTTTCTCATTTTCTTTTGTTTTGTTTTAAACAGAAAGGATGGAATTGTAAGATGACACCCAGCTATTAACTCAAAACAAAAGCTTTTCCTCAACTTCCTCCTTCCTTAAATCTCTTCCTTTGATGCGTAAGAGCCCACCTGAATTACTCTCAACCTTCCCCTTCCTGGTTTATGTGTGTTGGATTAATAAAGAAAGAGAATTTCTGGCTTTGGGCTCTGACAGACACCATGAGAGAGAAGTCACTGACTCCATTACTCTCTCCTGACTGGCTTGGCTTATTATTTCTTTGCCACTACCCAGCTTCTTCAGACCCCTCTGCATAGGGTTTAGAAACACAGTGCCTGGGATGATCTCACAACTCATAGATTTTATTTTACAGGCAATGAGAAATCCTGGAATATAGGAAGCTACAAATCAGGACTCCTCTGGAGAGGAAGTATAGCAGACAGGGCGCTTACCTTGCATGCAGATAACTTGGGTTCATCTCCAGTACCCAATAAAATCCCCTGATCTCTGCCAGAAGTAATTCCTGACCTGAGCACAGAGCCAGGAATAAGCCAAGCATTGACATGTGTGACCCAAAAACAAAAACTACCATCCTAGGGGCCGGAGAGATAGCATGGAGGTAAGGTATTTGCCTTACATCTGGCATCCCATATGGTCCCTGAGCCTGCCAGGAGCGATTTCTGAGCGTAGAGCCAGGAGTAACCCCTAAGCACTGCTGGTGTGACCCAAAAAACAAAAATAAAAACTACCACCCTCGGGGCTAGAGAGATAGTAAAGTAGGTAGGACTCTTTCCTGTAGCCAACCTAGGTTCAATGCCCAGAGTTTCCCAGATCCCACCAGGAATCATTCCTGGCCTGAGTAGAGAGCCAGAGAAACCTAAATGTAAAATCATCCCATGTGCTGTATTTCCAACCCCAGGTGAATGGGTCTGAAGCAGGATAGCCAAGAATTAATAAACCAAGCCAGTCAAGAGAGAATCATGATGTCTGTTTGCTTCTCACCTCCTGGTCCTTCTTCACGTCCAAGCTAACCTGAAACTTCTCTTTATTCTACCAGTATAAATTCAACCCGAATGGAGAAGGTTAAGTGAGAGACAAAAGTACCTATCCAGGTGGACTTTTAGAAGTCAAAGGGCTTGGTGAAATGAAAGAGGAAGTTGGGGGACCATCTTTGTTTTGGGTAAATGTAGGGTGTGACCGAACACCTGAGCACTGACAGTTGTAGCCCCAACAAATATACAGGAAAAAAAAAACATCCTCTGGAGTCCCAGAGGGCTGCAGAACATTACATGAGGGGGACCTTGATTTGATCCCCAGTACCACATGATCCCAAAAATACTTTAGTAGCAACCCCTAAACACCACCAGATACTGTCTCAACACAAAATTGGAGTCCATTCTCCTAGCCCAACTCCACTCCCATACCCATGCCCATTCAGGAAACATTTGGGGGCCACTGTCGAAGGCCTGGTATGGTGGAAGGAGGGGAGAGCCCAGAGGCGTACACACCAGCAGCATGCAGGGGTGTCCACTTGCGCTTGCGCTCCTTGATGAGGGCAGAGGCGCCGTGAGCCGTCAGCACCTCCACACACTCTGTGGAGCCTCGCTCAGTGGCCAGGAAGAGCGCGGTGCGGCCCTTGTGGTCCCTCACGTCCAGATTCACCAGCGTTTCAGCCAGTGTCTTTAGGGCTTCACAGTGACCGTTGTAGGCCTAGAGGAGGGTAGACGACCGACCCAGCTGTGACACTGTCCCAGCTCTGCTCCTCGGGTGACTCCACACCGCAGTCCCCTGCACTGAGATCCTTGAGCCCCTCCCTACCACTAGCCCAAGCCCTGTCTGACCCACCTTCTGCCAACCACATCCCCAGAAGGAGAGACCAGTAAGCACAGGCACAAGGAAGGGGCACTGGGACAGGCAGGGTCAGGAATGCAAGACGCAAAGAGCCAGGACTCACAGCTAAGTGCAAAGGGCTGACTGGAATGGTACTTTCCACATCCTCCAGGCAGTTAAAGGACATTTCTAAGAGCTGCAAAGGGACAGGAAAACAGATGTTGAGGTATGTGAACACCTAAGAATTCCCTCCTAACCTAACCTCTCCCACCATCATCTACCTACTAGGCCCCAAGATTTAGAAACCGCTTCAGGGTGCCAAAGTGATAACACATTGGATAGGGCCTGGCATACTGCTGACAGGAATAATTTCTTTTCTTTTCTTTTTTTTTTTCTTTAGTTTTCGGGGCACATCTGGCAGCGCTCAGGGGTTACTCCTGACTCTGCTCAGATATTGCTCCTAGCAGACTCAGGGGAACCATATGGGATTCCAGGAATTGAACCCTGGTCCATCCTGGGTCAGCCACATACAAGGCAAATGCTCTACTGCTGTGCTAACACTCCAGCCCATTGCCAAGAATAATTTATGAGATCAGAGCCAGGAGTAACCTAAGTGCTGCCGGGTATAGCCCAAACACCAAAAGAAATTAAAGGTAGACCAGGCCCCAGACTTACCAGTTCAAGGTTCTGTCTGTTGCCGTAGGCGGCTGCATAGTGCACGGCTGTATAGCCCTGCCTGTCCCGCAGGGAGGGGTCTGCACCGTTATCCAGTAAGAACTCCAGACAGCTAGCGGGAAAGGGAAAATAGTGAGCAAGGGACAGGCCCAGCCCAGGAGCGCACACTGACAGGGAGGGGAGTTTGGGGGGCACATGAGCCTCTAGCTGGCAGTACCCATCCATTGTGCTATGTATATGTAGCTTCATTCCTACCTCCTGACATTCCTCCCAGATCTTCCAGTCCCCTGAGACATTCCAGTAGATTCTCAAACTTTCTTTCTTATCTGAGTCACCTAGAGCGCTTTTTCTTTTTCTTTTTGTTTCATATTTGGGCCATACCAGGTGATGCTCAGGGGTTGCTGGCTCTGCATTCAGGCAATGCTCAGTGGACTGGACAATATGTAATGTCAGGGACTAAATCGGGGTTGACCACGTGCAAGGCAAGCATCTTACCAGCTAAAATACTGCTCTTGCCTCTCACCTAGGGAGATTTTAAATTAAATTTAAATTTAAAATTAAATTTAAATTCCTAATGAAAGGAACCAGTATAGGGGCCGGAGCGGTGGCACAAGCAGTAAGGTGTCTGCCTTGCCCGCCCTAGCCTAGGACGGACCTTGGTTCCATCCCCCAATGTCCCATATGTCCTCTAAGCCAGGAGCAATTTCTGAACGGAGGGAGGGAGGGAGGGAAGGAGGGAGGGAGGGAGGGAGGGATGGAGGGAGGGAGAGAAGGAGGGAGGGAGGGAGAGAAGGAGGGAGGGAGGGAGAGAAGGAGGGAGGGAGGGAGGGAGAAAGGAAGGGAGGGAGGGAGGGAGGGAGGGAGGAAGGAAGGAAGGAAGGAAGGAAGGAAAGAAGGAAGGAAGGAAGGAAGGAAGGAAGGAAGGAAGGAAGGAAGGAAGGAAGGAAGGAAGGAAGGAAGGAAGGAAGGAAGGAAGGAAGGAAGGAAGGAAGGAAGGAAGGAAGGAAGGAAGGAAGGAAGACCTGAGAAGGCACTAGTTTTGCACACAATCCATCTGAATTCAACCCCCATCATCCCACATGAGGCCCTTAGTCGACAAGGAGTTAGTTCAAGCCCTGAACACTGCCGAGGATGGTCCATAAACAAAATAAAACTCCTCACTTATTAGACTATTCCTAAGCACGTGGTTGAAGGCTGGACCATAACCATTTTTGTCATCAAACAACACTTTGGTCCTCTTTGAAGGTGAGACCCAGCTTCAGTATTTTTGTTTGTTTTAGAGCCACACCTATCAATGCTCAGGCATACTTCTGGCTCTGCACTCAACAATCACTTCTGGTGGGCTTGAGGGACCATGTGGGATGACAGAGATCAAACCCAAGTAGGCCGGGACAAAGAGATAGCATGGAGGTAAGGTGTTTGCCTTGCATACAGAAGGTCAGTGGCTCGAATCCCAGCATCCCATATGATTCCCTGAGCCTGCAAGGAGTAATCCCTGAGCAGCGCTGGGTGTAACCCAAAAAACAAAACAAAAACAAAAATAAAGACAAAACCCAAGTAGGCCATGTTAAAAGCAAGCATCTTTCCTGCTGTATTCTATCTCCAGCCCCCAAGGCTTCAGTTATTTTATTTTATTTAGTTATTTATTTTGCTTTTTGGGTCACACCCAGTGACACTCAGGGGTTACTCCTGGCTATATGCTCAGAAATTGCTCCTGGCCCAAAAACCAAAAAAAAAAAAAAAAAAAGAGAGAGAGAAACTCGTATACAAAACTAAATTCCCAGACCTTGCCACCATCTGCAGGTTGCTTTCTTCTTGCCTCAAAGGCCTCCTCAGTCCATCATCACCCCAACTCAGTCCCAGAACCCACCCCTCCATGTGGCCTTCTTCTACTTTTCAGTTTTGGTTATTTCTCTGTTACTTCTCAGCACCCTCTCAAAGCTTAGAAATCCATTGTAATAGTAAGAGTATTTACCACTTATGATTGTTTTAAGCACTTGAATCATCCCAGTGATCCTAAGATACCTACTATCCTCGCTCCTACTGCTAAGTCTTAAATTCCATTATTTTTTTCTTAAATTATTGATGGAGAGCCAAAATTATAGCACAGAGGATAGAGCATTTGTCTTTTACATGGCCAACCTGGGTTCAATCTTCAGTATCCCATATGGTTTCCTGAGCCCACCAGGAGTAATTCCTGAATGGAGAGCCAAGGGTAACTAACTTCTGAGCACTGGTGGGCATGGCCCAAAACCAAACAAAATTACTGATGGGAATCAAACTCAAGAGTTATATGCATGTAAGACCCATCACAGCCTAAGTATACTTTTGAGTAGAGAGGTTAGGGCACTTCCCCTACATGTGACCAACTCTGTTTTAATCTGTTTTAATATAATTCTACAAGCATTGCCAAGAGAAGCCCCGGAGAACAGAGCCAAGAACACTGTTGGGGGGGGGGGGGAGAACACTGTTGGGTTTGGCCCAAACACCATCACATACTGTACAGTTAGGGGACCAGAGACAGTATAGGAATAAGACCTGAGTACTATGAGATATAATTTTTTAAAAAAGGCAGGGGTTGGAGAGATAGCACAGTGGTAGGTATTTTCCTTGCATGCAGGACAGTGGTTCAAATCCCAGTATCCCATATGGTACCCTGAGCCTGCCAGGGGCAATTTCTGAGCATAGAGCCAGGAGTAACTCCTGAGCCCTGCCAGGTGTGACCCAAAAACCTAAAAACCAAAAAAAAAAAAAAAAAAAAAAAAAGGCAAAAATGAAAAAAGTGTATGTTGAAAAAAGGAACATTAGGGGCCGGGTGGTGGCGCAAGAGGTAAGGTGCCTGCCTTGCCTGCGCTAGCCTTGGACGGACCGCGGTTCGATCCCCCGGCGTCCCATATGGTCCCCCAAGCCAGGAGCAACTTCTGAGCGCATAGCCAGGAGTAACCCCTGAGCATTACCGGGTGTGGCCCAAAAACAAAAAAAAAAAAAAAAAAGAAAAAAAAAAGAAAAAAGGAACATTGGTATCAAAGTGATAGTACAACAGGTAAGATGCTTACATTTCATGCAACTGGCCTGGGTTCTATCCCCAGCATCCCATATGGTCTCAAGTCCCACCAGTAGTAATTCCTGAGTACAGAGTCAGATGTAAGCCTTGGGGCCAGAAAGATAGCACAGTGGTAGGGCATTTGCCTTGCACTCAGCCTATCCAGGACGGTTTGTGGTTCGAATCCTGGCATCCCATATGGTCTCCCGAGATTGTCAGGAGCAATTTCTGAGCATAGAGCCAGGAGTAACCCCTGAGCGCCACCTTGACTGGCCCCAAAACAAAAAATAATGAACTTTGTGGAGCTAGAGCTAAAGAATAGTGGGTAGGGCTTTTGCCTCACAATCATTTGGCCCAGGGCCCAAGAGACAGCACAGCGGTGTTTGCCTTGCAAGCAGCCGATCCAGGACCAAAGGTGGTTGGTTCGAATCCCGGTGTCCCATATGGTCCCCCATGCCTGCCAGGAGCTATTTCTGAGCAGACAGCCAGGAGTAACCCCTGAGCACCTCCGGGTGTGGCCCAAAAACCAAAAACAAAAAAAAAAAACAAAAAAAAACAAAAAACAATCTTTTGGCCCAGGTTCAACCCTGGCAAACCATAGGTCTCTTAAGCCTTGCCAGGAATGATCTCTAATCACTAAGTCAGGAGTAAGTCTTGAGCACTGCTAGGTATGCCCCCCAAAAAAAGTTTTTTTCAAGGGCTGGGGATGGCTGGAGGCTACACCCTTGTCTTGACCACAAGGCTAATTCCAGAGTTGGGCTCCAAGTGCCCCAATGGTTCAATGGGCATGCTGACTGCATTAATAACAGGGAGGGGTGATTGGGAGCTGGGAAGCACATCCCCGCCCTTGCCTAGCTACTCACAAGAAGGCCTCCTTCCTGCGGGTCTCCTTCAAAGGCTCATCCTCTTCAGCATCATGGCTGGAAGATAAGTGGGGTTCCGCTCTGTTGGAGGGAGAATGAAGGTGTCAGTGCAAGCCCAGGGAGGGAAGTGGGGTGCGTGGCTTCGACAGGAGTGAGTCTCACCTCCGGTAGGTGTCAGAGGCGGCTGCATAGTGAAGGGGAGAGCAGCCTTTGCAGTCGGCCTCATTGACGCCCGCGCCAGCAGTCACCAGTGTGACAGCACACTGGTAGCTGCCATTGGCGGCTGCATAGTGCAGGGGGGTTCTGGGGAAGAAGAACAATTGGAGAGATAAGAAGATCAGAGATGAAGCTACATGCAACCCCTCACAATTAAAAAAAAAGACCATCCCTGTGGGCTGGGAAGATGGCTTAGAGGCTTTGTGCGCATGCTCTGCAAGCAGGAGGTTTGGTTCCTGGCGATCCCTGGACTCCTTCCTTTCCAGCACCCCAAATATCAACCCCCAAGCAGTATACTGGGAGAAGCCATAGACACCTCCAGCACCCCAAATAAACATGCTGCTCTGTAATAGTCTCTGCACATGGCTCCAAGCCCCAATCTCCTGTGCATGACTGCATGTCTAGGCAGAAGTCCCCAGCGTGCCACCCGCACCTCTAGACCAACCTTCCAAATTTGTCTCTCCTCCTCAAGTCAGCTCCGCTGCTCAACAGCAGGTTAAGACATTCAACATTCCTACAAGGGAGCATGAGGATGAAGAGTCTCAGGCCAGGAGGATGGTTGGAAAGGGTGGGGCTCAAGGACCCCCAAACACCACCAGGACAAAGCCTCCAAACACTGGACTGTGACCCTCCTCAAAGCAAATATGAACAAATAAAAAGCAAGAGCCTGGGAGACAGAGAAATAAATAGTACAGTGGGTAGGGCACCTTCCTTGCACATGGCCTACCCAAGTTTGATCCCCAACATCCCAAATGGTACCCCACGCACCACTGGGACTAATTCCAGAATACAGAGCCAGGACTAACCCTTGTGAATCGTCAGATGAATTGTCAAAAAAAAAAAAAAAAAAAAAGGAAGAGCTTCAAGGAAGGAAGAAAGTCTTTTTTTTTTTCCTTCCGCTTTTTGGGCCACACTCTGTGACACTCAGGGGTTACTCCTAGCTCTGTGCTCAGAAATTGGTCCTGGCTCAGGGGACCATATGGGATGCCAGGGGATCAAACCGAGGTAAATCCTAGGTCAGTCATGTGCAAGGCAAAACGCCCTACTGCTGCGCCACCGCTCAGGCCTGGAAAGAAGTCTTTTAAGGAGCCCTGAGGAGATTGCAGGATGTCTGCCTAGCCCAAGTCATCTTAGTGGTGACACAGCAGAATGCTGTCCATCTTTCTTTTCTTTGGGGGGGAGGGCACATTAAACAGTGCTCAGAGCTTACAACTGGCTTGATATGCAGGGATCATACCTGGCAGGGTTCAGGTGATCATATGGACATATGGAATGCCAGGAATAGAAATGGGTCTGCTACATGCAAGACTGTATTATCTCTGAACCCTGGTCATAGCTCTTTCTCCAGTTGTTAAACTGCTATTTTTATTTATTTGGGGTGGGGAGTCACACCCAGCAGCACTCAGGGGTTCCTCCTGGCTCTGCACTCAGAAATCACTCCTGGCAGCGTTGGGGGACCATATGGGATGCCAGAGATCAAACCCAGGTCTATCGTGGGTCAGCCTTGTGCAAGACAAACGCCTTACCACTGTGCTATCTCTTCGGCCCCATTAAACTGCTATTTATTTATTTATTTATTTATTTATTTATTTATTTGACTTTTTGGGCCACACCCAGTGACACTCAGGGGTCACTCCTGGCTATGAAATCAGAAATCGCTCCTGGCTTGGGGACCATATAATATGCCGGGGGATCGAACCGTGATTCATCCTAGGTCAGCACATGCAAGGCAAATGCCCTACCACTTGTGCCGCTACTCCAGCCCCATAAACTGCTATTTTTAAATTTTATTTATTTATTTTTGGGGCCATACCTAGTGGTGCTCAGGGCTTACTCCTGGCTCTATTATCAGGAATCACTTCTAGAAAGGCTCTGGATCAAAGGTACCCTACTGGCTGTACTACTGCTCCACCTCCCACCCAAAACAAATTTTTTTTTTGGTTTTTGGGCCACACCCAGCAGTGCTCAGGGGTTACTCCTGGCTGTCTGCTCAGAAATAGCTCCTGGCAGGCACGGGGGACCATATGGGACACCGGGATTCGAACCAACCACCTTTGGTCCTGGATCGGCTGCTTGCAAGGCAAACGCCGCTGTACTATCTCTCCGGGCCCCAAAACTTTTTTTTTTTTTAAATTTTGGGTCACACCCAGCAGCGCTCAGGGGTTACTCTTGGCTCTATGCTCAGAAATCACTCCTGGCAGGCTCGGGGCACCATATGGGATGCCAGGATTCGAACCACTGACATTCTGCATGCAAGGCAAACACCTTACCTCCATGCTCTCTTTCCTGCCCCTCTCCCCAAACTATTCTCTTTTTTTTTTGGTTTTTGGGTCACACCGGCAGCGCTCAGGGGCCACTCTTGGCTCCATGCTCAGAAATTGCTCCTGGCAGGCTCAGGGGACAATATGGGATGCCAGGATTTGAACCAATGACCTTCTGCATGAAAGGCAAGCGCCCTACCTCCATGCTATCTCTCCAGCCCCACCCCAAGCTATTTTTTTTTTTTTGATGCCAAAAACCGAGGATCCCAAACTATTTTTATGTGGAATTCTGTGTGTCTAGATTTTTTGATCCCCCTCAAGAACATCCATTCCTTGGGGAAAGAAAATATGTCATTGTGGGGAAGGAAGGAAGGAAGGAAGGAAACACGAGATATTGAGGAAGTGAAGTGGGAGTGGTGAAGGGATTATTATTGGAACATTGTATGCTTGAAACATAGTAACTGGGCCCGGAGCGATAGTTTGCCTTGCAAGCAGCCCATACAGGACCAAAGGTGGTTGGTTCGAATCCCAGTGTCCCATATGGTCCCCGTGCCTGCCAGGAGCTATTTCTGAGCAGACAGCCAGGAGTGACCCCTGAGCAATGCCGGGTGTGGCCCAAAAACTGAAAAAAAAAAAAAAGAAACATAGTAACTTTGTAATTCTGTAGCTACACATTTTAATTTTTTTTAATATTTTTAAAAAAGATGGGGCCGGAGAGATAGCATGGAGGAAAGGTGTTTGCCTTTCATGCAGGAGGTCATCAGTTCGAATCCTGGTGTCCCATATGGTCCCCCGTGCCTGCCAGGAGCAATTTCTGAGCCTGGAGCCAGGAATAACCCCTGAGCACTGCTGGGTGTGACCCAAAAACCACAAAAAAAAAAAAAAAAGAAAGAAAAAAAAAAGAAACCTTTTTGGGCTGGAGAGCTAGCATAGCAATAGGGCACAGCTGATCACCATATAGTCCCCAGAAGACAGCCAGGAATGATTTCTGCGCAGAGCCAGGAGTTACCCTTGAGTGTTGCCAAGTGTTCCCCAAAAACCAAAGAAAAAGAAACTTTTTCTTTTTTCTTTTTTTGAAACCTTTTCTTTAAATCACTGAATCAATGAAAATTCAAGAAAGGTCTGGGAGATAGTAGAGAAAACTCCTCTAGGAGTGACCCTTGAGCACAAAGCCAGGACTAATTCCTGTGCGTTATTATGATGGCCACAAAAAAAAAAAAAAAAAAAAAAAAAGAAAGAAAGAAAGAAAGAAACAACTAGGGTCGGAGCAATAGCATAGCAGGTAGGGCATTTGCGTTGCAGGCAGCTGACCTGGGTTTGATCCTTGGCATCCTATATGGTCCTCTGAGCCTGCCAGGAGTGATTTTTGAATGCACAGCCAGGAGTAACCCAAGCGCTGCAAGGTATAGCCCAAAAACAAAAACAACAACAACAACAAAAATATCTAAAAAGAGCTCAAGAGCTAGCTCTGAGGGTGAGAGCACAAGCCTTGCATGTGCAAGGTCTTGAGCTCCAGTCCCAGCCTGGCAGAGCCCCCCTCTAGAACTTTTTGGGAGCATCCTCAGAAAAAACTTCAAAACTTTAAGAATCAGTGGGCCGGGAAGCCAGAGAGATAGCATGGAGGTAAGGCATTTGCCTTGCATGCCGAAGGACAGTGGTTCAAATCTTGGCATCCCATATGTTCCCCCAAACCTGCCAGGAGCGATTTCTGAGCGTAGAGACAGGAGGAACCCCTGAGCGCTGCTGGGTGTGACCCAAAAATTTAAAAAAAAAAATCAGGGCCAGAGAGATACCACAGATGAGTAAAGTGCTTATCTTGCATGCAGCCAACTTAGATTCGATCCCTGATACCACTCAGGGTCCCCTAGACTACCAGGAATGATTCCTGATGGCAGAGCCAGAAGTAAACTCTGAACATTTGCTGGATGTGACCCAAAAACACAAAACAAAACAAAATTCAAGAATCTGGGTCCGGATAGACAGCACAGCGGTGTTTGCCTTGCAAGCAGTCGATCCAGGACCTAAGGTGGTTGGTTCGAATCCCAGTGTCCCATATGGTCCCCCCGTGCCTGCCAGGAGCTATTTCTGAGCAAATAGCCAGGAGTAACCCCTGAGCACTGCCGGGTGTGCCCCCCCCCCCAAAAAAAAAAAAAAAGAATCTTTAGGGGCCAGAGAGATTGCACAGTGGTAGGGCATTTGCCTTGCAAGCAGCCAACCCAGAACAAACAGTGGTTCAAATCCTGGCATCCCATATGGTCCCCTGAGCCTGCCAGGGGTGATTTCTGAGCGCAGAGCCAGGAGTAACCCTGACCCCGAGCATCACCAGGTGTGACCCAAATACCAAAAAAAAAAAATGGGAATCTTCGGGGCTGGAGAGATAAAACAGTGGTAAGGTGCTTGCCTTACATGCTACCAACCTAGGAGGGACCCAGTTCCATTCCCAGCACCCATATGGTCCCCCAGCCCGCCAGGGGCGATTTACAATGTTCTGGGTGACTTTTTTTTTTTCTTTTCTTCTTTTTATCTGTTTGGAATGCTAAAATGTTTCTGAAATTAAGTAATAGTAATACCAGCATTACTTGTCTTAAGAGGCTGAGGATAGTGGGGGTGTGGCTCAGTGATAAAGCACACAGCTGTGTGCATGAGGCCCTGGGACCAAACAAGATGGGCTAGGAGCCCTAGCACACAGAAAAAAAAGACCCAAACCACAGAGAGCCAGAGCTTTGGGAAACCCCTTGGCTGGGAAGCGGGTGGGGGAGGAATGGGAAGATGATGCCAGAAGGCCCCATGACAGACTGTGACTGCCCAAATAGCAGGAGGGGATCCTGATCAGCCCAGTGGGGGCTCAGCTCTCTTCTCAAGGCCAGCAGAGTGGGCAGGGGCAGGGCTCACCCTCCGGAAGCAGCAGCATGAAGACAGGTGCGGCCAAGGTTGTCAGGTGTATTGATGTCGAACCCAGCTGAGAGCACATGCTCATTGCTGAGAGAAGACACGATGCTGTACAGCTGACCTGCGGGCGAGGTGGAGGCTAAGCAGAGCAGGCCAAAGCCCTGGCTCACAGCCGCTCTCGGCCCCCCACGGGCTCAGCGCCTACCTGAGGAAAGAAGCTTACGGCAACAGTCGGAGAATCCAAAGAGGACAGCTAAGTGCAGGGGGAACATGTCGTGGATGCCGCGCCTGTGGAAATTGAGGGACTCAGGTCGTGGGTCAAGAAGACAGCTGGTGGGGCCGGGTAGGTGGCGCTGGAGGTAAGGTGACTGCCTTGCAAGCGCTAGGCAAGGAAGGACCTCGGTTCGATCCCCCGGCGTCCCATATGGTCCCCCCAAGCCAGGGGCGATTTCTGAGCACATAGCCAGGAGTAACCCCTGAGCATCAAACGGGTGTGGCCCAAAAACCAAAAAAAAAAAAAAAAAAAAGAAGACAGCTGGTGGTGGCAGAGCTACTGGGGAGTCTAACTCAGGGCCTCACACTCTCACGATGCTACCTGGAGAGCTGACGGACCCCTTTCTGCAGACCAACACCATGCCTAGGACATAGCCATGTTCTCCGGATTTCCCTCTGAGATCCATGTGAGCAATATAAGAATTCTGATTTGGGGGGGGGGGGGGCACACCCAGTGACACTCAGGGGTTACTCCTGGCTCTTCACTCAGAAATTGCCCCTGGTTTGGGGGACCATATGGGACGCCAAGGGATCGAACTATGGTCTGTCCTAGGTTAGCACGTGCAAGGCAAACGCCCTACTGCTTGCACCACTGCTCCGGCCCCACAATATGAGAATTCTAAAGCAGTCTTCAGGTCAGGGCTGGAGGCTAAAACTCACCGGGCGGTATCTGCGCCATTGGTCATGAGGGTGCTGATGAGCAGCTCGTGTCCGTAGCGTGCAGCCACATGCAGTGGCGTGTTCCCAAATTTGTCGGCACAATCAATCTCGCTGCCTGGGGGAGAAGGAGGGGTGCACACACACAAACTCAGCTGATCTCTGACCTCACACTGCTCATCCGAGTTAGCTACCATCCGACCAAGTCAATGTTCTCCATGAATTCTCTTGCTTGGAAGTCTTAGGAAACTACTGAGTGTGCAGGGCAGGATGCCTCAGGCAGCACTCCAGAAGCCCATGCTTATTAGAAGATAGACTGGCAGGGGATGGAGCAATAATATAACAGGTAGTCTTCTTGCCTCACATGCAGCTGACCCAGGTTCAATCCCTGGCAGCCCGTATGGTCACTGAGGACCACCAGGAGTTATCCTGAGTGCAGAGGCACGAATTATCTCTGAGCTCTGTTGGGACTGTTCCGAAATACAGAGGCCAGGACAATAGTACAGTGGGAAGGCGTCTGCCTTGCATTTGTGGCTGACCCAAATTTGATCCCCAATCCCTAGGATCCTGACGGAATAACGGTCCCTGGAGTCTGCCAGGAGTAATCTCTGTGCACTGCCAGGTGTGGCTCAAAAAACAAAAAATAGGAACCAGTTATAGCACAATGGTAGGGCATTTACCTTGCATGCAGCTGACCCAGGACAGACATGGTTTGATCCCTGGCACACCATATGGTCCCCTGAGCCTGCCCGCAGTGATTTCTGAACACAGAGCCAGGAGTAACCCCTGAGTGACGACAGGTGTGGACCCAAAACCAACCAATCAAACAAATAAACAAACAAAAAGCAAACAAGATGGGCTGGGAGCTGGATTAAGGAAGGAAAGGGGGCCTGGAGAGACAGCACAATGGCGTTTGCCTCGCAAGCAGCCGATCTAGGACCAAAGGTGGTTGGTTTGAATTCCGGTGTCCCATGTGGTCCCCCGTGCCTGCCAGGAGCTATTTCTGAGCAGACAGCCAGGAGTAACCCCTGAGCACTGCCGGGTGTGGCCCAAAAACAAAAAAAAAAAAAAAAAAAAAAAAAAAAGGAAGGAAAGGGGTTCAGAAAATCAAAGATAAGTTCTTTGGGAAAGAACAGAGTACAATGACTCCTAGTTCGTACCATTCTGGATGAGGATCTGGGAGCGGGTGAAACGGCCATGGATGGCAGCCATATGCAGAGGGCTTTTCCCTTCTTTGCTCTGTAGAAACACAACATATTTTTCATTTTCAGTGCAAAGCATGGAGAATGCCCTGTAGCCCTTTTGAGGGAGATATCTTGAGGACAGAGGGGTTGTGTGAACATCTCTTTCACACACTTCTAGATTCCTTGTCAGTTCTAACCCAGAGTTTTCAAAAATGGCACCTGAAAACCACTGGTTTAATCAACCCAAGAGGCAAGCGGGCAATTCCCGGGGAATTCAGAGGGGAAAACTAGCCAGGACTTCCTGGGCCCAGTTCTTCTCCCCACAGGTCTTGGTCTCGTCCCTTCACGTACCTGGTAGTTGACATCTGCCCCATTATTGACCAAGAGCTCCAAGCAGAGCGCGCCGTTGGTGGATACTGCCGCCACATGCAGTGGTGTAAAGCCCTTGTCATTCGGCTGGTTGACATTGGCTCCTGCATTCACCAGCTCAATAGCCACAGCATCCTGGCCCAGGTAGCAGGCAATGTGCAAAGCTGTGTTTCCAAAAGCATTGGGCTCATCGATCTGCATGTGCAGGGGTGAAAAAGGGAGGTATCAGTTTGGGCAAAGTGGAAACCAACAGAGAGCCTAGAGAATCCCAGGAACTAAATGACTGTTGCAGTCCTCTCAGCTTCAGGATCCAGGTCCAAAAGCCTAAGGGCACTATCAATAAAAATAAGGGAAGCAGGCTGGAGAGATAGCATGGAGGCAAGGCATTTGCCTTGCATACAGAAGGTCGATGGTTCGAATCCAGGCGTCCTATGTGGTCCCCAGAACCTGTCAGGAGCAATTTCTGAGCGTGGAGCCAGGAGTAACCCCTGAGCGCTGCCAGGTGTGACCCCCCCCAAAAAAAATAAAAAGAATAAGGGGAGCAGGGGCCGGAGATATAGCACAGTGGTAGGACATTAGCCTTGCACATAGCTGACCCAGGATAGATGGTGGTTTAAATCCCGGCATCCCAAATAGTCCACCAAGCCTGCCAGGAGCAATTTCGAAGCACAGAGCCAGGAATAACCCCTGAGCGCCGCTGGGTGTGACCCAAAACCAAAAAAAATAAGGGAAGCAGCCGGAGGGATAGCATAGCAGTAGGGCATTTGCCTTGCATGCAGCCGAACCAGGATGGACGATGGATTGATTCCCAGCATCCTATATAATTCCCCAATCAGCCAGGGAGGATTTCTGCATGCAGAGCCAGGAGTGATCACTGAGCACCATTGGGTGTGGCCCAAAAGATAATCAATCAATTAATCAAGAAATAAAGTTTTGGGGCTGGAGAGATAGCATGGCAGTAAGGCGTTTGCCTTTCATGCAGAAGGTCATTGGTTTGAATCCCGGCATCCCATATGGTCCCCTGAGCCTGCCAGGAGCAATTTCTGAGCAGAGAGCCAGGAGTAACCTCTGAGCACTGCCGGATGTGACCCAAAAATAAAAGATAAATAAAAAAATAATAAAATAATTAAAATTTTAAATTAAAAAAAGAAGATGGGAAGCTCCTTTAGATCCTCACTTTAGGCTCCTGACATCCCAGCCAGCCCCATGCCAACAAGCCTGGCCCGGTCCTTGCTGTCGGATGTCAGACCCTGACTCTCCAACGCCTGCCCTTCACACCCCAGCACTCTGACCTCAGCTCCCATCCGGAGCAGGTACTTGACCACTTCGATCTGGCCACTGGCAGCAGCCGTGTGGAGCAGCCCGTAGCCCTTTCGATCCTTGCAGCCGAGATCTGCTCCCCGTGCCACCAGCAGCTTCAGAACCTCTAAGTGCCCTGGGGAGAGAGAGAGAATATTTTCGCTGAAGGGGGCCAACGTCAGGCTCTGTCAGGCTCACTCCACTCTGCAAAGGCAGCGACCCTTCACCCAGTTTCATGGGATCGGAAAGGCCTAGGTCCCATTCTCACCTAGGAATGCTGCCCAGTGCAAAGGCTGCCGCTCCTTCTTGTCACAGACATTCAGGCTGGCTCCCTTGTTGAGAAGCAGGTTCACTGTCTGTGTCAGGATAGGAAAGACACCTGCTCAGGGCCAGACACACGCTTCCCTGGTACCAGTGAGCCGTGGCCGCAGTCTCTGGAAAGAATCTCCATCTAATCTGACCATGCATTGAACAACAGAGCCTAATTTATAGAACCCTTCAGGCTGCTTCTCCCTAAGACCCGATGGTCTAGCAGCAGGGAAGAGGGAGCAGCAGTCAAGGAGAGAGAGGGTTGGGGCCAGAGTGAAAGTGCAGTGGGTAGAACATTTGCCTTGCACACTGCTGACCCAGGTTTAGTCCCTCACATCCCATCTGGCTCCCCAAGCACTGCCAGGACTGAATCCTGAGTGCAGAGTCAGAGTAACCCCTGAGCACCACCAGGTAGGGCCTCCAAATAAAGTAAGAAGAGAGAGGAGAAGCCCTGTGTGAGGAGTGGCATAGAGGGCTCCTCACCTCAAGATGCCCACTATGTACTGCATGGTGCAGGGCACTGCGTCCACTCCTGTCAGCTACATTGAGACTGCTCAGCAGGGGTGCCAGTGCCTCGGCGCACTTGGTGGCCCGGTTGGCAGCAGCCACATGCAGCGGTGTCTGCCACAGCTTGTCCCGGGCATTCACATCTGCTGCATGTGCCAGCAGCAACCCCAGCACCTTCTGTTGAGGAGCAAGGGAAGAGAGAGACATTAGCTCAGGAGTAGAAAGTACATTAGCAAGGAAGTTAGAAGTGAGAGGAGAGATGGGAGGGCATGGCACATGCAGCCCCATCTCCCCACAGATTTCCTTCCACTCACTTGCCAACACACCCAGCCTCTCAATACCTACTTTCCATCTCCTGGATCTTCTTGTGGACTACAGATTTGCTGCCTTCCTGAGGAAAGCATGGCTTCCTGCCTCTTCTCATGCCTCCTGTAATCACTGCCCAAGCCTGACCCTTGCATCTTCACCCTCATTTACCTCAGCCACAATGCAAGCCAAGCCAAGCCAAGCAAACAGAGCATCCCCACTGCTCTGAGGAAAGAAGCAGATTTCTGCGTCTGAGGATGTGGTTCAGCAACAAAGTCCTTGCCTGCATATGTGAGGCCCTGGGTTCCGTTTCCTAGCACCACACACACACACGTAAAACATTCTTGCTCTGTGAATGCTTTAACACCCTCCTTGGGCTCTTAAAAAACCACACACACACACACACAACACACAAAAACCACACATACACACACACACACATACACACACACCCATTCCTGCTCTGTGAATGCCTTAACACCCTCTTTGGACTCTTCAAAAGATATCAAGTCATTTCCCCGGCCTTAGTAAACAAGATACTGATTGGTCTCCAAAATTCAGGCCAAAAGGCCCCTCCTCGTCTCTACCCATCCCTTTCCCATGGACTTCAGCCTCTAGAGCCAGGAGAAAGGTCTCCTTCACCACTTCTCATAGCCGATGGGTCCACTGCCCAAAGCATCTTTGACCTTTGTGCTGTCAACCTGATGCTGCACGAGGGGCAGAAATGAACCAGACCGGTCCCCCACCCTTCACAGCAATGAAGAGAAACCTCAGTGCCCAGAAGGGGATTAGACCCAAGGTGGCCCCCCAGGGAGGGATGAGTCACTCAGCCTGGCAACAGGGCCCCCTGCAGTCTGCCAGCCCAGTGTTAAGCTCTCCCCTGACGTCACAGCAGCTGGCAGCACTCAGCCCCCCCTCACCGGCCAATTCTGGGAGTGGAAGGGAGGGCCCAAGGTCTGGTTGATTCCCTACCGGGGAAGACCAGCCAGCCTATAGGGCATAGGACTGAGACTCTCTCTCTAGCCCTATACCTCTACCTCTACCTAGAAACAACCATCGTCTTGGGAAGAGAGAAAAGAGGGGGACACCTATACCTCATTTCGGGAGGCAGCAGCACGATGAAGAGGGGTCAGCCACAGTGTGTCTTTAGCGTTGACATTAGCACCTATGGGGGGATGAGTTCATCTTTCAGTGAGGTGGGACAGGGGTAGGAAAGGAAGCCAGGCATCAGGGCACTTAACTGGGTTAGCAAAGGGGCCTCTTCTGGACCAAGCACTGGAGAACAACATTCGGATCAGGAAGAAGAGGGGGGGAAAGGCTCCTTCCCAATTTGGAGAGAAAGAGAAAAAAGCTCCGCCCCTTGGGTCCATCCCTAGGAGACACACCTTCCCGCTGCTCCCAACTTTCACCTGACATCAGTAGCAACTGGAGGATGGGGATATCGCCTACGTAGGCAGCAGCATGCAGTGGGGTTCGCCTCTCTTGGTCCTGGAAAGGCAGAAAAAGAGCAGCTAAGGGGGGGGGTGCCTAACAGGGGGCCCCCCAGTCCAAATCTTTACCGTGCCAGACTTTCTTTCCTCCATCATGTCTTACCCCAAGGGGTTTTGCAACCTGTGCATGCCCACCTTGCCCACCTAAGCTCAAAAGTGGAGGAAGGAGATGCAAGAAGGACCACCGGGCGGGCTTGGGCGGCCTCCTTCTCCAAGGAGGAGTGGGGGGCGCTGCAGTCAGACAGACAGACAGACAGACAGACAGACAGACACCCACGGTTCTGGATCCAGCACCGTTTCTGGGCATCCTGGCCTGGGCTGGGTTGAGACCTTAGAGCAGAAGCGCCCTTTTCCAGGAAAGGATCCCTGGCACCCAGGTAATTGAGCCAAGCCCTAAGCAGCAGCTAACCCGGCCCCCCATCCCCGGCCCCCCAATTCACCAACCAGCACGTTGATGTTCTCCTTCTGCGAGAGCAGGGATCGGACTTCCTCCACATCGCGGCTAAAGATGGCCTGGACCAGGGGCGGCTGCAGGGAGAGAGGTGGAGAAGCGGGGTTCCATTCGGGGAGCGGAACCGGAGTGGGGGTGCCCCGTCGGGATTTGGGGGGGTGCAGGCGCCGCCGAAGGGATCCGAGCGGGGAAAGGGGCAGAGAAGGGCGCCCGGAGCTCGCCAAGGGCCCCCCCGGCACCCCCAAGGGCACCCCCGGCCCGGCTGGGCGGGGCGCGGCGGGGCGGGCGCCCCGGGCTCGGGCCCAGGCTAGGCCGCACATCCCCGGGCTCGCGTGGCGGCGGCGGCCGGCGGGCTCGGCTCGGGCGCGGGCGGCGGGCCGGGCGCGGCGCGGCGCGGGGGCCGACCTGGTCCGTGATGCTGAGGATCCCCATGGCCCGGCCCGGGCTCCGTCCGCATCGAGCTCCGGGCGGCGGCGGCGGCGGCTCCACCGGGGACTCGGGGCGGCCCAGGCGGCGGCTGCGGCGGCGGCTGCGGGGAGAGTGCGGCCCCGCCTACCGGGGGGCGGGCGAGCGGGGCCCCCGCAGCGCTCCCTGGCGGCCGGCCGGGCCCCGATCGGCTCCGCGCCCTCCGCTCCGGCCCCCGGCGCCCCCCGGATCTGGGGCTGACTCGCCTCGCCCCCGGGCCGACGCCCCAAGCCCAGAGAGCTCCGCCTCCGCCCACCAAGGCCTCCCTCCACTGCCTCGGGGATCCCAAGGCGACCCCCCTGGACCCCAACACCACTTGGGAAGGAGCAGGGGAGGCTGCCTGGCTGGCTGGCTGGCTGACTGGCAGGGCTGGGGATCGATCGCCCAGAAGGAGGGAGGGGAGATTGCTTTCTGCCTTCTTGCCAGTGGTTGTTACTTCTCACCTGTTTTGGTTACAGGACTCGGCTACAAAGTCACCAAGTGCTCCCCCTTTTGCAAAGTGTTGGGGACTGTGCTGCCGAGTGGAGGAGGCCTGAAGCCCCCCCAGGCACAGAGAAGATAGGGAAGATGAGACAGACAGACAGACAGACAGACAGACAGACAGACAGACAGACAGACAGACAGAGACAGAGACAGAAGGAGATTTGTATTTCTATAGCTATACTAGTCCGGTTGACAGTACCAGCTGATAGGGCGTTTTTGGAATGCTGTTTGGGTCAACTCTCAGGGGTTACTCCTGGTTCTGCGCTCAGAAATTGCTCCAGGCAGGCTCGGGGGACCCTATGGGATGCCTGGAATCGAACCTGGGCCCATCCTGGGTTGACCGCGTGCAAGGTAAGATGCTTAATTTATATGCAATATGCAATTGACCTGGGTTTCACTTCAGCAATCCCATAGGGTCCCCCGAACACCACCAGGAGTAATTCACACACCGCTGGGTGTGGCTCAACAACAACAACAAACAAAAACAGATTAACCCTGTTCTATATACAAAGGATATGATCAGCCCATTGGGCTATCTATCTCTCCACCCCAATTTTTTGTTTTGTTTGGGTAAGGGTGCAAATCTGGCAGAGCTCAGGGATTACGCCTAGTTCTGTGCTCTGGGAGATTACTACTAGTGCTCAGGGGATGCCAGGGATCAAACTAGAGTTTGCCGTGTGCGAGGCAAGTGCCTTAAGCCTGTACTATCTCTACAGTCCCTATTAATTTATTTTAATACAATATCCCCCAGTATGCTCTGAGCACTACAAGCTGGGCCCTTCCCAAAATGAATTAAAGTCCTCCCTGCACCTGCCTTACATGACCAACCCCAGTTCCAACTTTAACTCCACCTGGTGCGAGAGAGAAAGAGAGAGAGAGAGAGAGAGAGAGAGAGAGACAGAGACAGAGACAGAGACAGAGACAGAGAGAGAGAGGAGAGAGAGAGAGGAGAGAGAGAGGAGAGAAGAGAGAAGAGAGAGAGGAGAGAAGAGAGAGATGAGAGAAGAGAGAGAGAAGAGAGAAGAGAGAGAGGAGAGAGAGAGAGGAGAGAGAGAGGAGAGAAGAGAGAAGAGAGAGAGGAGAGAAGAGAGAGATGAGAGAAGAGAGAGAGAAGAGAGAAGAGAGAGAGGAGAGAAGAGAGAGAGAGAGAGAGAGAGAGAGAGAGAGAGAGAGAGAGAGAGAGAGAGAGAGAAAGTGAAAGTCCAGGACTAATTCCCTGTGATTTTCTGCCCTGTTATGGGAAGCTTGCTGCTTTGATGTTGATGCTGGGACCCATCCATGCTCAGACCTTTTGACATTAACAAAAGCAGATGTAGTGTCCTTACTCCTTGGGGGGCCCTAGGGGTCCAGGATACCTAGGAGTAGCCTCAGTGGCCATGTAATACCAAAGATTAAGATCAGGGCTCCCCATCCTGTGCTCCACAACTTTGAATTATCTCCTAGGATCAATATCAATACTGTAAAAATGTTCAGATGGTAAAAAGCATTCTTCTGGGGTCTAGAGAGGTAATATAGTGGGTAAGGTACTTGCCTTGCGTAAGGTTGGCCTGGATTTAGTCCCTGGTGCCTCATATGGTCTCCCAAGCATCCAAGAGTACTTCTTGAGTACAGAGCCAGGAGTAACCCCTGAGCATCTCTGAGTGTGGCCCAAACCACCCCCAATTTCCTTCTTTAAAAAAAAACTTTTGTGGGCCAAGCCAATATATTATAGTGGGTAGGGTATTTGCCTTGCATGCAACTGATACAGGTTCCATCTTTAAAATCCCATATGATCCCCCTAAATACTTCCAGGAGCGACCCCAGAGTGCAGAGCCCAGAGTAACCCCTAAGCACTAGTTGTGATTAAAAAACAAAACACACACACACATACACACACACACACACACACACACACACACACACACACACACACAAACCTTTGCGAAAAGATTCTGTCAACTGACATCTGGTGGCTGAAAGAAAGCCTTCAAGACCAACAGAGGAGCACTTTAGGTTTCACTGCTAGAGGAAAGTGGTAGCTCATACTTCAAAAGTCTCCAGAATTTTTCTCCAAATTTTTCTCCAAACTGAGGGAGTTTTCTCTTTTCCACTGCAGAGGCCAGAATGCAGTAAATTAAAGAAAAACTGGATGGAGTTCACTTTAATCCAGAATTTATAAGGTTCTTGTCTTACATGTGGACTATAGAAGGAAGGAAGGAAGGAAGGAAGGAAGGAAGGAAGGAAGGAAGGAAGGAAGGAAGGAAGGAAGGAAGGAAGGAAGGAAGGAAGGAAGGAAGGGAGGGAGGGAGGGAGGGAGGGAGGGAGGGAGGGAGGAAAGAAGGAAGGAAGTTTATACATTGATACAATGTATAAACTATAATTCAGAGTCTTGTTTAGACCTTTGAACATTCAATACGTATGTTCTGGAGCCAGAGACATAGTACAGCAGGTAGGGCCCTTGCCTTGCTCTCAGAGGACCTGGATACAATCCACATTGCCACCTATGGTCCCCTGAGCTCTGCCAAGAGTAATCCCTGAGTGCAGATAAAGGAATAAGCCCTGAGCACCACTGGGTATGTCTTCAAACAAACAAAAACAAACACTATGTTCTAAGAAGGAAACACCTTTAAGTTTTTTATTTTTGAGTTAATGCAACTATGCTTAGGGGACCAGATGGTACTGATGATTAAACTTGAGCCTCCTGCATGCTACTCATGTTCTTTCCAGCCTGGAAACATCATTGGAAAGATGTGCTGGAACCAAGGAGATATAACTCCTAAGGGACTGGAGTGTATATGCTTTGTATGCCAGAGTCCTGATTTTAATCTGGCAACACTGAGCACTACAGGAGCAAACTCTCCTCCTCTTAAGAGCCCAAAGTGGTCTCCAAGCTGTGAGAGGTATGTCCCAAAAGCAAAAATAAATAAATAAAAAAATAGGAGCCAGAGAGATAGCATGGAGATAAGGTGTTTGCCTTTCATGCAGAAGGTCATTGGTTCGAATCCCGGCATCCCATATGGTCCCCAGAGCCTGCCAGGAGCAATTTCTGAGCATGTAGCCAGGAGTGACCCCTGAGCGCTGCCTGGTGTTACCCAAAAACCAAATAAATAAATAAGTAAATGCAGAAGAAGGGGGCCAGAGAGATAGAATGGTGGCTAGAGCAGTTAGTGCCCTGCACATACCCAGCCCAGGTTCAATTCCTGGCAACCCATATTGTCCATCAAGCCTGCCAGGAACAGGGCCAGGAAGGTGGCGCTAGAGGTAAGGTGTCTGCCTTCCCAGTGCTAGCGTAGGACGGACCGAGGTTCTATCCCCCGGTTTCCCATATGGTCCCCCAAGCCAGGAGCAATTTCTGAACGCATAGCCAGGAGTAACCCCTGAGTGGCAAACAGGTGTGGCCCAAAAACCAAAAAAAAAAAAAAAAAAAAAGCCTGCCAGGAATGCTCCTTGAGCACATAGTTAGGAGTAAGCCCTGAACATAGCCCCCCACCCCCACCAACAATAAAGCAGAAATATAATATAGTGACATCTGTCAAGGCATAGATATAAAAATATCTTACCTGTAGCCAGAGGGTAGAGCATTTTGTTTGCCTTCCACGTGACTGACCAGGATTCAATCTTCAGCATCCCACATGGTCCCCAGAATCTGCAAGGAGTAACCCTTAAATGCCACCAGCTATCTCACACACACATACACACACATACACACACACACACACACACACACACACACACACACACACACACACATATCTTACCTAAGGCCTATCCCTGGGCACACCCAATCTGGGTTTAGTTCCCCAGCAGTCCATATTACTGTAACCAAGCTATGCAGGATTCATACATCATGACACCACATTTATCATGACACCTTATTAGTATGGCTACAGGGGTTTTTCTTTTTTTTTCTTTTGGTTTTTGGGCCACACCCGGCGGTGCTCAGGGGTTACTCCTGGCTGTCTGCTCAGAAATAGCTCCTGGCAGGCACGGGGGGACCATATGGGACACCGGGATTCGAACCAACCACCTTTGGTCCTGGATCTCGGCTGCTTGCAAGGCAAACACCGCTGTGCTATCTCTCCTTGCCCCAGGAGCTATTTCTGAGCAGACAGCCAGGAGTAACCCCTGAGCACGGCCGGGTTGTGGCCCCCCCCAAAAAAAAAAAAAGAAATGTTTTTTAAAGAGCCGAAGCGATAGCATAATGGTAGGGCAATTGCCTTGCGTGCAGCCCACCAGGAAGAATAGTGGTTCAATTCCCAGCATCCCATATGGTCCCTAAAGCCTGCCAGGGACAATTTCTGAGCACAGAGCCAGGAATAATCCCTGAGATCCATGTATAAAGCAAATGCCCCACACGCTTTACTATCACTCCAACTCCTAAATTTTTTTTTGTTTATTTTTGGGGGGGTCACACCCGGTGATGCTCAGGGGTTACTCCTGGCTATGTGCTCAGAAATTGCTCCTGATTTGGGGGTTTAGGGGACCTTATGGGACACCGGGGGATCGAACCGTGGTCTGTCCTAAGCTAGTGCTCTGGTAAGGCAGATGCCTTACTGCTCAGCGCCACTGCTCCAGCCCCTACATCTCTTTTTTTTTTTTTTTTTTTTTTTTGTGGTTTTTGGGTCACACCTGGCAGTGCTCAGGGGTTACTCTTGGCTCCATGCTCAGAAATTGCTCCTGGCAGGCACAGGGGACCATATGGGACGCCAGGATTCAAACCGATGACCTGCATGAAAGGCAAATGCCTTACCTCCATACTATCTCTCCGGCCCCTCTTTTTTTTTTTTTAACTTTATGTATTTATTTATTTATTTTGGGGTCACACCCGGCTGCACTAAGGGGTTACTCCTGGCTCTATGCTCAGAAATTGCCCCTGGCAGGCACAGGGGACCATATGGGATGCCGGGATTCGAACCGCCGTCCTTCTGCATGAAAGGCAAACTCCTTACCTTCATGCTATCTCTCTGGCCCCTAAACTTTATTTATTGATTGATAGATTGATTAGTTTTTGGGCCACACTCAGCGGTGCTCTGGGGTCACTCCTGGCTCTGCACTCAGAAATCGTCCTAGCAGGCTGGGGGACCATATAGGATGCTGGGAATCATACCAGGTCCCACCGAGGTCAGCCACATGCAAGGCTGTGCTATCTCTCCAGTCCACACCTAAATTTCTTTATAAAAGATCTCCTCAAGAGGGGCCGGAGAGGGCCCGGAGAGATAGCACAGCGGCGTTTGCCTTGCAAGCAGCCGATCCAGGACCAAAGGTGGTTGGTTCGAATCCCGGTGTCCCATATGGTCCCCCGTGCCTGCCAGGAGCTATTTCTGAGCAGACAGCCAGGAGTAACCCCTGAGCACCGCTGGGTGTGACCCAAAAACTAAAAAAAAAAAAAAAAAGAGGGACCAGAGAGATAGCATGGAGGTAAGGCGTTTGCCTTTCATGCAGGAGGTCATAGGTTCGAATCCCGGCGTACCATATGGTCCCCCATGCCTGCCAGGAACAATTTCTTTTTTTTTTTTTTTTTTTTGGTTTTTGGGCCACACCCTGTGCCGCTCAGGGGTTACTCCTGGCTATGCGCTCAGAAGTTGCTCCTGGCTTCTTGGGGGACCATATGGGACACCGGGGGATCGAACCGCGGTCCGTCCTAGGTTAGCGCAGGCAAGGCAGGCACCTTACCTCCAGCGCCACCGCCCGGCCCCGAGGAACAATTTCTGAGCCTGGAGCCAGGAATAATCCCTGAGCACTGCCGAGTGTGACCCAAAAACCACAAAAAAAAAAAAAAAAAAAAAAAAAAAGGTCTTCACTCTTCACTCCAATAATCTGTATTTCTTATTACCTCAAATATCTTGATTCATACCAGAAGAATAAACAAGATATTGTTAATTGCATTTTCTTTTCTTTTCTTTTTTTTTTTTTTTTTTTGGTTTTTGGTTTTTGGGTCACACCCAGCAGCGCTCAGGGGTTACTCCTGGCTCTCTGCTCAGAAATCGCTCCTGGCAGGCTCGGGGGACCATATGGAATGCTGGTATCGAGCCACCATCCTTCTGCATGCAAGGCAAACTCTGCATGCAAGGCAAACGCTTTACCTCCATGCTATCTCTCCGGTCCCAATTGCTTTTTCTTTACCATTTTTTTATTTTTTTTTGGTTTTGGTTTTTGGGTCACACCCGGCCTTGCTCAGGGGTTCCTCCTGGCTGTCTGCTCAGAAATAGCTCCTGGCAGGCACGAAGGACCATATGGGACACCGGGATTCGAACCAACCACCTTTGGTCCTGGATCGGCTGCTTGCAAGGCAAACGCCGCTGTGCTATCTCTCCGGGCCCTAATTGCTTTTTCTTTTTTTTTTTTTTTTTTGGTTTTTGGGCCACACCCTGTGACGCTCAGGGGTTACTCCTGGCTATGCGCTCAGAAGTTGCTCCTGGCTTCTTGGGGGACCATATGGGGCACCGGGGGATCGAACCGAGGTCCGTCCTAGGCTAGCGCAGGCAAGGCAGGCACCTTACCTCCAGCGCCACCGCCCGGCCCCTAATTGCTTTTTCTTAAAGAAACTGGTAGACAAAGAATGAGGAATGTGAGATAAAATGTGACCTTTAGGGCCGGGCGGTGGCGCTAAAGGTAAGGTGCCTGCCTTGCCTGCGCTAGCCTTGGACGGACCGTGGTTCGATCCCCCGGTGTCCCATATGGTCCCCCAAGCCAGGAGCAACTTCTGAGCACATAGCCAGGAGTAACCCCTGAGCATTACCGGGTGTGACCCCCAAAAAAAAATCAAAAAAAAAAAATGTGACCTTTAGGGCCGGAGCAGTGGCGCAAGCGGTAAGGCCTTGCCCCTGCTAGCCTAGGATGGACCCGCAGTTCAATCCCCTGGCATCCCAAGCCAGGAGTGATTTCTGAGTGCATAGCCAGGAGTATCCCCTGAACATAATTGGGTGTGGCCCCAAAACCAATATCTATCTATCTGTCTATCTGCCTATCTATCTATCTATCTATCTATCTATCTATCTATCTATCTATCTTTAATAGGTTGGGTTTTTTTTTGGTTTTTTTTTTTTTTGGGCCACACCCTGTGAGGTCAGGGGTTACTCCTGGCTATGCGCTCAGAAGTTGCTCCTGGCTTCTTGGGGGACCATATGGGACGCCGGGGGATCGAACCGCGGTCCGTCCTAGGTTAGCGCAGGCAAGGCAGGCACCTTACCTCCAGCGCCACCGCCCGGCCCCTGGGGTTTTTTTTTAGGTCACACCTGACAGCGCTCAGGAGTTACTCCTGGCAGGCTCGGGGGACCATATGGGATGCCGGGATTCGAACCACTATCCTTCTGAATGTAAGGTAAACACCCCATCTCCATGCTATCTCTCTGGCCCCAATAGGTATTTTCTTTATCGAAATACTTTCTTTTTATTTGTTTGTTTGTTTGTCTGTATTGGGGCTGCACCTGACTGTACTCAGAGCTGATTCTGTCTCTGTATTCAAAGATCACTCCTGGCAATGCTCAAGGGACCAAATGTGGTGGCAGACATATAATCCAGGTTGGTTATATATAAGGCAAGTAAGTGCTCTACCCATCATGCTACCTCTTTGGCCGCATATTTTTTTGTTTGTTTGTTTTTGGGCCACACCCGGCGGTGCTCAGGGGTTACTCCTGGCTGTCTGCTCAGAAATAGCTCCTGGCAGGCACGGGGGACCATATGGGACACCGGGATTCGAACCAACCACCTTTGGTCCTGGATCGGCTGCTTGCAAGGCAAACGCCGCATCTTGCCGCTGTGCTATCTCTCCGGGCCCCTTTGGCCGCATATTTAGGCCAAATAGGAAAAATGAAACTGAACAGGGTGGAGTGATAGGACAGCAGATAGGACATTCCCCTCGTATGCGGCTGACCTGGGTTCTATCCCCAGCATCCCATATGGTCCCCCAAGCCTACTAAGAGAGAGAGAGACTCATGAGCTCAGAGCTAGGAGTAGCCCCTGAGCACAACCAGATGTGAGTGGCTCGAACACAAACAAACAAACAAACAATTCCCACAAATCTAAACAAAAAACAAGGCTGGAAAAATAGTACAGCAGGCATACAGCCAACCTAGGTTCAATTTTTGGCAGTCCATATGGTCCACTGAACTCCACTAGGAGTTATCCCTGAGTGCAGAGCTAGTAAACCCCCACCACCTCCAGGTGTTGCCCTACATCTCCCCAGAGGAGAAAAGAAAGAAATAAAAAAGAAGAAGAAGAAGACAGGGCTGAAGTGATGGTACAACATGCCTTGCATGTGGTCAACCCAGATTGGATCCCATCCTTCCATATGGTCCCCTGCCAGGCGTAATTTTTTTTTTTTTTTTTGGTTTTTGGGCCACACCCAGCGGTGCTCAGGGGTTACTCCTGGCTGTCTGCTCAGAAATAGCTCCTGGCAGGCACAGGGGACCATATGGGACACCGGGATTCGAACCAACCACCTTTCGTCCTGGATCGGCTGCTTGCAAGGCAAACACCGCTGTGCTATCTCTTCGGGCCCGCCAGGCGTAATTTCTAAGCGCACAGCCATGGGTAAATGAACAACAACAACAACAAAACAATGGAAAAAGTATCTATTATACAATTCACTGTAGTTTTAGCAAAACAGCAACAGGTACACCGTATCTCATGATAATAATGATGAAGCTTAAGACCTATAAATGCGGAGCCGGAGAGATAGCATGGAGGTAGTGTGTTTGCCTTGCATGCAGAAGGACAGTGGTTTGAATCCCAGCATCCCATATGGTCCCCCAAGCCTGCCAGGAGTGATTTCTGAGCATAGAGCCAGGAGTAACCCCTGAATGCTGCCGGGAGTGACCCATAAACAAAACAGACAAACAAACGAACAAAAGACCTATAAGTGCAGATAGTTGGAAATCAGGTGGATGTTAGGACATGTTGACTTAACTGTTGGGTAGGAGAGACCTTCCAGAAGTGATAAGCTAGGCAAAAGCTCAGAGGCTAGAAGGAGTGGACCATGTGACCTCTATGGCCCAGAATAGCCCTTGGTAACTTGAGGAATGGAGGCAGGGGTTGAGATGGAGTCACGTGGCTGGATCTGAAGAAGGAGAGGAGGTGAATAAGGGAGACTGCAAGCAGATTCTCTGGGCAACTGATGGGAGGAGGAAGGGCTCAAGGAGTTATTTTTAATATTATTCAGAGTGCATAAAGAGGATTTCTCAGTAGGAAAAAAAAGGATATGATGTACGTAACAAATATTTCCAGAGATTAGAAAGATACTCAGTGACTGGAGCAATAGTTCAGCGAGTAGAGCACTTGAGTCTCATGTGGCTGACCTGGGTTCAATCCTCAGCATCTCCTATGGTCCCTGGAACACCATCAGAAGTAATTCATGAGTGAAGACCAGGAATAACTCCTAAGCACTTCTGGACATGGCCCAAAAACATAAAAAAAAAGATGTACCGAGTCGAGTGATAGTGCAGCGGTAGGGCATTTGCCTTGCACGTGCTGACCCAGGATGGACCTGGTTCGATCCTCAGCATCCCATATGGTCCACCAAGCCAGGAATGATTTCTAAGCACATAGCCAGGAGTAACCTCTGAGTGTCACCGGGTGTGGCCCAAAAACAAACAAAAAAAAAAGATGTACAGGGGGAGGGAGTGAAGGGAAATTGGAAGTGGTGACAAACCTGTGCTATGTAGCTATCCCTGCTGGATTTGGCAAGTTAATTAATAGTTGGTAATTTAGGGGCCAGAGAAATAGTATGTAAGTGCTTGACCCACGGGTTTTTTTGAGGGGTGTTTGCTTTGCAACTAGTCGATCCAGGACGAATGGTGGTTTGAATCCCGGCTTCCCATATGGTCACCCAAGATTGCCAGGAGGGATTTCTGAGTACAGAGCCAGGAATAACCCCTGAGCACCGCTGGACATGACCCAAAAACAAAACCAAAAAACAACCCAATACCCATTCACCAGGAGGGGTAAGGTTGAGAGAGAGAGAGAGAGAGAGAGAGAGAGAGAGAGAGAGAGAGAGAGAGAGAGTAGGGAGGTAGGTAGGAGGTAGGTAGGTAGGTAGGTAGGTAGGTAGGTAGGTAGGTAGGTACCCCAGGTGGGCTTTTACATATCAGTGGAAGAGCTTTATGGGAAAGAGGAAGATGGGAGAACACCTTTGTGTTGGGTTAATAGCTGGGTTCTGATCCAGGGATTTGTGTTTTTAGTTAGTATTTGAAGATATTGGTGTCAAATAAAGAAATGTCAGGGAATTTGGTTGCTTCAAGTATAGAGAATTAACTAGGAAAACTTTAAAGGCAGCAATTATTTAATTTAATGAGTAGGGATTCAATAGGCAAATTGGCTTGATAGACCCATTGTACCTTGGAGTTTCTGCAGCTATTATTTGAGTTAAGGCAGAGAGTTAATGAGGTCACAGATCTATTACCAGTCAGATCCTTAAACCAAACCAGTTCACTCAAAGTAGCTGTCTCATTGTGAAAAGCCCTGATAAAAGATGGTAGAGCTGGAAAAAGCAAGTCTAGTACCTCAAGGTCACATTATTATTGTCTGTGTGCAACTATGTGTGTATGTTGCCATGGATTAAACCTAGGTCCGCAAACATGCGAGGCAAGTGCAATACTGCTTTGTCACACTTCGGCCAAGATAATATTGTTCCTAGAATGACTTGAATTATTATCTTCTTTGTTGGGGGAAGAGGCACAATTGGCTGTGGTCAAGAACTATACCTGGCTCTGTGTTCAGGGATCACTCCTGGTGCTTAGGAGACCAAATACAATGTCTGGGATTGAAAATCTGCCATATTCAAGGAAAGCAACCCCTGTGCTATCTCTCAGATCCTTAGATTATCTTGGAATAGGAACAAGATAATACACCTGTTGATGGTATGGAGATAAAATGTTTCTCTCGAGTACTGAGGGAACAAGAAATGTTAGAAGGAAAAATGAGGTTATTGGGGCCAGAGAGATAATACAGTTGGCAGGGTGCTTGCCTTGTACGCAGCCAAACCAGGTTTGATTCTGACACCCTATGGTCCCCTTAGCCTTGCAGGCATGACCCCTGAGTATATAGAGCTCATTGTAATCCCTGAGCATTATCAGTTGTGTCCCCAAAACAAAAAACAAACTAAAAATGAGGTAATTTTGCTATTTAGATTTTTATGCCTCCCTAAATGATAAAGAAAAGATGACAAGACAGGGGCTAAAGAGAGTACACTGGATAGTACAGTGGATTTGCTGTTTGCCTTGCATGTGAGCAACCTGAGTTTGATCCCAGGCTACCCGTATGGTCCCTGAATAAATCACCTGAGTGCAGAATTAGAAATATACCCTCAGCACAGAAGGGTGTTGTCCAACACCCCCCCCAAAAAAAAAGAGATGACAAAACATAATCATTTAGTTAAATTTTTTTATTAAATTTTTTTGTTATACTCAGGGCTTATTTGGGCTCTGAATTCAAGGATCACTCCTGTGGCGCAAGGGATTGAATTTTGATTGGCTTTGTTCAAGGCCAAAGCTGTACTATTATTCCAACCCTTGTCAGTTACTTTTTTTTTTTTTTTTTTTGGGTCACACCCGGCGGTGCTCAGGGGTTACTCCTGGCTGTCTGCTCAGAAATAGCTCCTGACAGGCACGGGGGACCATATGGGACACCGGGATTCGAACCAACCACCTTTGGTCCTGGATCGGCTGCTTGCAAGGCAAACGCCACTGTGCTATCTCTCCAGGCCCATCAGTTACTTATTTATTTATTTATTTTTTTATCTTCGGGATCACACCTACCAGTGCTCAGGATTCTCTCTGGCTCTGTGTTCAGGGATTGCTCCCTGTGGTGCTTGGGTGACCTTATGTGGTGCCAGAATTGGCTATGTTAAAGGCAGGAGGATAATTTTGCTCTGCTCCTCACATGATCAGTATTTATTTTGAAGTGAAAACAGGCTTTGGGGCCTGAGAGATAGCATGGAGGTAAGGCGTTTGCTTTCCATGCACAAGGTCGGTGATTCAAATTCTGGCATCCCATATGGTCCCCTGAACCTGCCAGGAGCAATTTCTGAGCACAGAGCCAGAAGTAACCCCTGAGCACTGTCGGGTGTGACCCAAAAACCAAAAAAAGAAAAAGAAAGAAAGAAAGAAAGAAAGAAAGAAAGAAAGAAAGAAAGAAAGAAAGAAAGAAAGAAAGAGAGAAAGAAAGAGAGAGAGAAAAGAGAAAGAAAGAGAAAGAAAGATAGAAAGAAAGAAAACAGGCTTTATTAGAAGGTACTGAGGAAGCGAGGGGGTGGATAAGAAAGGGAGAGAGGAACGTGCTCAAGAAAATGTGAGCTTCACCTAAGGTGGAGACTGGACACTCTCTCTCTGTCTCTCTCACTCACTCACTACTCAGACTGCGTTTAGCAATAAACTAAAACTGTGTTCTCATCTTTATCACTTAGTGTGAAATTTCTGCATATAATAAAATAAGAATTTAAACACCTTTTCCCAGATTTTTTTTTTTTTTTTTTTGTGGTTTTTGGGTCACACCCGGCAGTGCTCAGGGGTTATTCCTGGCTCCAGGTTCAGAAATTGCTCCTGGCAGGCTCAGGGGACCATATGGGACGCTGGGATTGACCTTCTGCATGAAAGGCAAACACCTTACCTCCATGCTATCTCTCCGGCCCCCTTTTCCCAGAATGTAAGTAATTTCCTCTTGGAAATTCAGATAAAATGAGAGAAAACGCAATAAAAAAATTTTTTTTGGTGCCAAAGACCATTGACTCAAATCTTTTTTTTTTTTTTTTTTTTTTTTTGGTTTTTGGGTCACACTCGGCAGTGCTCAGAGGTTATTCCTGGCTCCATGCTCAGAAATTGCTCCTGGCAAGCACGGGAGACCATATGGGACGCTGGGATTCGAACCGATGACCTTCTGCATGAAAGGCAAACGCCTTACCTCCATGCTATCTCTCCAGCCCCATTGACTCAAATCTTTATCTAGTGGAAATACCAAATACATATTATACATATACATATATTAAATGTTTATTATATTTCTTTTCTTTATGATAGATTAAATCAGGTAAAAACATAGATGTATATTTGAAACCTGGAGGCCACACCCAGTAGTGATTGGGGCTCACTCCTTGCTCTGCACTTGGAATCTCTCCTGGAGGATTCAATGGTGCTGGGGATTGCACCTGGGCCACGTTGGGTCAATGACAAGGTTTCTGCTGCTTCGACTGGCTTTACTCTTTGATAGCATCGGTCATATTCTGCCCTTTCTTTACAATTACTTTAACCTCTCAAACTCCGGATTGAGACTTAGGCAATTTTCTTTTTTTCTTACTTATATGTATGTATCTAGGTGGATTGGGCTGAAGTGACATAGTACAGAGGGTAGGGTGTTTGCTTTGCAGGTGGCTGACCGGAGTTTGATCTTTGGCATCCTATAGGGTCCTCTGAACCCCGCCAAGAGTGACTGATTCATGATGCCCTAAGTAAGCCTAAACCCACCCTTCCTCACACCTATATTCATTCCAGCGCTATTTACAATAGCCAGACTCTGGAAACAACTAAGATGCCCTTCAACAGAGGAATGGCTAAAGAAACTGTGGTCCATATCCACAATGGAATATCATGAAGCCCTCAGGAGAGATGAAGTCATGAAATTTTCCTATACATGGGTGTACACGGAATCTATTATGCTGAGTGAAATAAATCAAAGGGAGAGAGAGACACACACAGAATAATCTCACTCATCTATGAGTTTTAAGAAAAATTAAGGACATTATTGTTATCATGCTCAGAGACAATAGAGATGAGGGCCAGAAGGACCAGCTCACCATATGAACCTCACCACAAAGAGTGGTTGAGCGCAGTTAGAGAAATAACTACACTGAAAACTATCATGACAATGTTGATGAATGAAAGAAGTAGAATGGGGCCCGGAGAGATAGCACAGCGGCGTTTGCCTTGCAAGCAGCCGATCCAGGACCAAAGGTGGTTGGTTTGAATCCCGGTGTCCCATATGGTGCCCCGTGCCTGCCAGGAGCTATTTCTTTTCTTTTTTTTTTTTTTTTGGTTTTTGGGCCACACCCAGTAACGCTCAGGGGTTACTCCTGGCTATGTGCTCAGAAGTTGCTCCTGGCTTGGGGGACCATATGGGACACCGGGGGATCGAACCGCGGTCCGTCCAAGGTTAGCGCAGGCAAGGCAGGCACCTTACCTTTAGCGCCACCGCCCGGCCCCTGCCAGGAGCTATTTCTGAGCAGACAGCCAGGAGTAACCCCTGAGCACCGCTGGGTGTGGCCCCCCCCAAAAAAAAACAACAAAAAAAGTAGAATGCCTATCTTGAATACAGCAGGGGTTAGAAAGAGGGGGGCATTGGTGATGGGAATGTTGCACTGCTGAAGGGGGGGGGTGTTCTGTTCATGACTGAAACCCAATTACAATCATCCTTGTAACATGGTGCATAAATACATATATATATATATTTTTTTTTTTTGTTTGTTTTTTATTTGGGCCACACCCGGTAACGCTCAGGGGTTACTCCTGGCTATGTGCTCAGAAGTTGCTCCTGGCTTGGGGGACCATATGGGACACCGGGGGATCGAACCGCGATCCGTTCAAGGCTAGCGCAGGCAAGGCAGGCACCTTACCTTTAGCGTCACCGCCCGGCCCACATAAATAAATATTTTATAAAACAAAACAAAACAAGGGGCCGAAGAGATAGCATGGAGGTAGAGCATTTGCCTTGCATGCAGAAGGTTCGAATCCTGGCATCCTATATGGCCCCCGTGCCTGCCAGGAGCTATTTCAGAGCATAGAGCCAGGAGTAACCCCTGAGCGTTGCCAGGTGTGACCCAAAAAACCAAAACAAAATAAAACAAAACAACCTAAACCCAGCCAGGTGTGGCCAAAAAAAGAACAAAAAAGGGGAAGAAATCTTGCAGTTGAATGCCCACCAAGTCCCCCCCCCGTATCCCTGAGCACAGCAGACAGGAATGAGGCCCTAAGTCTAAGAGGTCTGCGGGGGCTCCCCAAAGGCGCCACCAGCATGCAGCGGGCCTCGGCCTTTGCTGTCCCTCGAACTCGGCGCTCTCCAGGCCCGGCACTACATCTCCCGGCAGGCCGCGTGTCCGCTGCTTCCCTCCCTCCCTCCCTCCTTCCCTCCGCCCTCGCAGCCCGGGCCAAGGCCGCGGCTTCAGTCCCGGTGCACCCGAGCTCGGGCCGGGCGTGCTCCGAGGCTCTGCAGCCGGCTCGGTCCCCCTGCGGGGAAGAGGCCCCGGGCCGGGTCCGAGGGACAATCGGGGGCGCAAGGGCGCGGCTAGTCGGGTGCATGGCCCAGGCGGGCGTGCGAGGGCTCCGGGCCGGGACCCGCACCGCGACCCAGCGCTGCCGCGACCTCCAGCTGGGCTCGAACTCGCGGACAGCTCCGCCCCCGGGCACGGCGCGACCAATGAGGTGAGTGGGTGGTGCCGGAGCGTCCCCTCCCAGCGACCCCCAGCACCCCAAGTTCGCCGGTGGGATGTAGGGCCCCAGTTTATTGTTTTTAAATTATTATTGGGGGGGGCACAAGTGGAGGGAGGGTTTGGGCCTTAAATGCGGCGCCCTGGGGTGACTCCTGGCTCTGTGCTCAGAAATTACTCTTTGCAAGTTTGGGGGACCCTGTGGAGTGCTGGGGATTGGATATGGGATGTTCGTGTGCAAGGCGCCCTACCCACTGTGCTATCCACCCTGGCCCTAGACCCTGTGTCTAGATTTTTATTTATTTATTTATTTATTATTTTTTTTTGGGGGGGTCACACCCGGGAGTGCTCAGGGGTTACTCCTGGCTCTCTGCTCAGAAATCACTTCTGGCAGGCTCGGGGGAACCATATGGGATGCCGGGATTCGAACCACCGACCTTCTGCATGAAAGGCAAACGCCCTACCTCCATGCTATCTCTCTGGTCCCTGGGTCCAGTTTTGCAGCACGCTTTTGCAGGTTACTTTCGAGGGCAAGGCCCTGCGGTGGGTGCTCTCTTAGCAGCAGGCTTGGTTGCTCTGGGGCACTGAGCTACTCCTGAGAAGCTTAGCTTTTCACTCTAGCTTGCAGCTTTGGAGTGGCCCCTAGCCAGTAGTCAAGAGCAACTGGCTCCGGGTGTGTTCCCATCTCCTCCCAGGCCCTGTCCTCAAGCGCCCCCGACCTTTCACACTCGTGACTGCCTGGCCAGGAGTGTGGCTGGCAGCTGCAGCTGCTAGGGGAATTCTTGTCTGGCTGGACTGCATTTCTCTGGGGCCCACCCTCGCTCCTTTCACCTAAGAGTTTTGGACTTGAGGAACCCAAAGAATCGTGACTTATTATTTATTTATTTTTGGCTTTAGGTCCCTAACCTGCAGCACCTTCTTGCCTGAGACTGCCTGGGTCTTGGCGGCTAAGGCTTTCTCTCCGTCCAGGCGTTCCTTTATGGGCTTTGCTGCGCCCTTCACCAATAAGAGAAAGGCTTACTCTGAGCGCAGGATCATGGGGTGAGCATCCTTCACTACACTGCATCTTTCCACGTACTCTTTCCAACAAATAAGCATGTCTAACTATAATGTAAGGGAAACTGATGGTCAAGATTCATTCCTGGACAGTCTTTCCCCATCTATCTCATGTCCTTTTTCTTCCCCTTCCAGTCTTCCAGCCTCAGTTTCCCTGTTCTTTGTTGCTGTGCATGTGCATTAAGTGAAACAACCAGGGTTGGGCAATCCGAGAACATGTTCTATATTTTCTGAGCTAACACTTGTCAAATACTTATGACTGTTAGCAGTTAGATGGCTTAAGTCTACTATTTTCTTACATAGGTTTTCTTTTTTTTTTTTTGGTTTTTGGGCCACACCCGGTGGCTATGCGCTCAGAAGTCGCTCCTGGCTTGGGGGACCATATGGGACGCCAGGGGAATCGAACCGCAGTCCGTCCGAGGCTAGCGCAGGCAAGGCAGGCACCTTACCTTTAGCGCCACCGCCCGGCCCCTTTACATAGGTTTTCTATTTGATCCTCTCTACAAACTTGTGAACTGGGTACTTTTAGCACCTATGATTTATAGATAGAACATAAATACACAGGTAATTTACCTTGCACACATCCAATCTGGGTTCCATCCCTGGCACCACATATGGTCCCCTGAAATTCTGGAGCACAGAGCCAGGAATAAATCCTGAGCATGACTGGGAATAATCCTAATTCCTCACAAAAACAAAAACAAAAAACTTGGGGGCCCAGAGAGATAGTACATGCTTGCCTTGCACGAGGCTGACCCTGGTTCAGTCTCTGGCATCCTATATGGTTGCACTGTCAGGAGTTATTTCTGACAGGAGTGCAGTGCCAGGAGTAATCTTGAGCATTACCAGAGGTGCCCCCCTCAAAACAAACAAACAAAAACCAACCAACAACAACCTTTGGCTGGATAGATAGAACAGTGGTTAAGGCCTTGCATGTAATTGACCCTAGTTCAATTGACCCCATCACCCCATATGGTTGCCAGAAACTTGCAGGAGTGATTTCTAAGCACAGGGTCAGGATTATGCCCTGAGTACAGTCAACTGTGGCCCAATTTTCTACCTCTCCAAAGGGAAAATGTCGATCTGAGATCCTTCTGTGATCATAGATCATTCGTAAAACTGATGGTCTGTTTCCCCTGGGGAGATGGTGTTTTTTATAATCACAATAACCTGCAAAAGCATTGAAAAAGGAAAACTTCATGAACTTTTCCTGTTTGCAGATTATCATTCCTGTAGGTTTATTTGGGATTTCTAGTTCCTAATGGTGATTGCTTAGTGGGTATAGTTACGGAGGTCAGGAGCATGCCTAGGATGAGGAACTAACCCATCTGGCAGTTCCTTGGCCTCTATGATTCCTTTCCCTAGGTACTCAATGCAGGAGATGTTCGAGGTGGTGTCTAATGTCCAGGAGTATCGAGAGTTTGTGCCTTGGTGTAAGAAGTCTACTGTGGTATCCAGTCGCAAAGGTCACCTCAAGGCCCAGTTGGAGGTTGGCTTTCCACCTGTCTTGGAACGTTATACCTCTGCTGTTTCCATGGTCAAACCTCACATGGTCAAGGTGAGGTCTTAGGTCAGGTTTTTGTGTTCTCTGGCACTCTTGCTTTTGGACCACACCTGGCTTGGCTTTGCATTCAGGGACCACTCTGGTGGGCTTGGGGGACCATATATAGTGCTAGGAATTGAACCCAGGTGATTACATGCAAGGCAAGCACCCACCGTTGTACTATCTCTCAGGCCTTATATACTTTTATGCATCAGGGCTATTTTGGCCCTTATAAAATTTTATTTTCATATGTCAGGTAGTTCCCTATTAGAAAGAAAATGCTTTCAAGTTTTTCTAGCATATTTTATAAAAATCTATTATATTTTATTCCATTGTAATATCTAACTACTTGACTGCTCTATTTATTCTACTAGGCTGTTTGCACTGATGGTAAGCTCTTCAACCACTTAGAGACCATTTGGCGATTCAGCCCCGGAATACCTGCCTATCCCCGAACTTGTACTGTGGATTTTTCGGTGAGTTAAGAGATTGTATAGCATAAAGCTGGGCTCGAGCGGGGAGTTGAATCCAGATCTCATGCATGCAAGGCATTTCTTTCTTTTTTTTTTTTTGGGGGGGGGGCCACACTCGGCGGTGCTCAGGGGTTACTCCTGGCTATCATAGCTCCTGGCAGGCATGGGGACCATATGGGACGCCGGGATTCGAACCAACCACCTTAGGTCCTGGATCAGCTGCTTGCAAGGCAAAAGCTGCTATCTCTCCGGCCCCTATTTCTCATTTAACCACATAACCAGCTCTAGTTTTTAAAAAGGAGGGGGAAGGAATTTAGTTCACACCCATAGTACTCAGGGATTATTCTTGGCTCAGTGCTCATTCTTTTTTTTTTTGTTTTTTTTTGGCCACACCTAGCGATGCTCAGGGGTTACTCCTGGCTGTCTGCTCAGAAATAGCTCCTGGCAGGCACGGGGGACCATATGGGACACCGGGATTTGAACCAACCACCTTTGGTCCTGGATCGGCTGCTTGCAAGGCAAACACCACTGTGCTATCTCTCCGGGCCCTCAGTGCTCATTCTTGACTATGCTTGGGGGACCAGGGATTGAACTGGGGTCAGTTCAAACAGCAAAGGCCTTAACCTATGTTCTCTTTTTTTTTTTTGGGGGGGGGGGATAATTGGCAGTACTCAGGGGGTCACTCCTGACTCTGTGCTCAGAAATCATTCCTGGAAGACTCAGGGGACCATATAGGATGCCAAAGATTGAACCTGAGTCGGCTGTGTGAGAAATGAACGCCCTACCACTATTACTCTATTTTTTTTGGGGGGGGGCTACACCTGGCAGCGCTCAGGGGTTACTCCTGGCTTTGCACTTAGAACTCGCTCCTGGCAGGTTCAGGGGGGACCATATGGGATTCTGGGAATCAAATCTGGGTCCATCCTGGGTTGGCCGCATGCAAGGCAAACTGCTCTACCGCAGTGCTATCACTCTGGCTCCTCTATTGTACCCTTTCTGGCCCTAGGCCCTAGAGTGAGTCTTTACTACTGTTAGCACTTAATATTTATCAAGTCAGTGATACTTTCCACTGGTCTGAGCTTGCATGGAATTTGTTTTCTGAGTTCAGTCCTAAATTCCAATTTTTTTAGGGGAGCCAAGGAGACAGAGGGAGAGTAAAGAGAAAGACTCCTTATAGCTGGCCAAGATTTATCACACATGGTTTTGAAGAATTTGTTTCTTCCTCATTCCCAGATTTCCTTTGAATTCCGTTCTCTACTGCACTCCCAGCTGGCCACTATGTTTTTTGATGAGGTTGTTAAAAAGAATGTTGCCGCCTTTGAGCGCCGAGCAGCCACCAAATTTGGTCCAGAAACAGCCATCCCCCGTGAACTGATGCTCCACGAAGTGCACCAGACTTGAGGCAAAGTATTATTAAGCTCTTCCTCTCCTCTGCTTCCACACCAATTCTTTTATTTATTTCAATTTGCTCATTTGAAAGAAGAATCGGTGTTCAGAATCTGGAACTCATGCACTAACCTGGTTGGTTGAACAAAGTAGGGCAAAGGCCGAGGTAGGGGAAAGGAGGCTTGGAAAGGCTTCCCAAAGCCCTACGTGGCCGACAACCTGTAACCTTCTCACGGAGTTATTTATGGTAAGGACTGAGTAAATGTCCCTGGGTCCTTCTGAGATGACTGTATCTGATCAGGGAGACTGCAACTTTCATAAGGACTAAATAACTGAGCCCTTCCCTATCAAAGGTACTAGGCAGTTGATGTAACTTGGACCTGCCTGAGATTTGCCACTAGCTTAAAAGCTGTATGACCCAACTTAAAAAAATATTTCTATGTTGCTTGCCTAGTGGAAAGCAAGGGGGCACTTTCAAAACCATCAGTGCCAAAGGAGTGACAAAGCACTGACCAGAGTTGTACCCTTGGATTTTACCTTATTCTTCCACTTGGCTTGAATTTTTGTAAAATTTCAATAAATTGTGTCGGTGTCAATATGGCTTTTAAAAGTTCTTTGTGTGTGCGTTGTATTAGATTTGGAAGTCATGGCGTCCTGGCCTTGCGGGTTAAAGGTGGATGAAAGTCTCTGCTAACTATAGTACCACATACTGAAAGGCAGAATCTCACCCCTCCCTTGCCTTGCCTATTTATAGACTTTTCCAAATCAGTTGCAGCAGGAATCTTGGGACAGAACCACCTAATGTTTGTCTGCCATATAATGAACACCCTTAGGACCATCTCTTATTTGTAGTGTCATGTCTTTTCAGAGTAGGTGCTCCATGAAATACACTGAAGCCCCCAGTGGCTCTGGTTCCAAGGTAGCAGTCAACTCATCTGTTTCTTTTACCCATTGGGCTGAACTGATTTCCTTAGATCAGTCACACAAGCAGTTTTGGGTCTTGCTATATTCTTTGATGACAAAATTAAGGACAGAAACTACAGTCAAAGACCTGTAACCTGGATAAAAGACAGAAATCACCTTTGGAAATCAGAACATTCTGATTAGGGTTAAGTCCAGGATCTCTTTTTTGGGGTGGTGCTAGGGGACATTATATGAAGTGCTGGGGATTGAACCCTGGGTCGGCTCTGCTCAAGGCAAGAACCCTACTACTATACTTGTCTCCCCAGCCAGTATCTTGCTAGTCATATTTCTTACCTCATAACAGGGATTGTCCAAGGCTTTACTTAACAGCAGTCTAATAGTACAGACGGTAGGGTGCTTGCTTTGCACCTGGGTTTGATCCCCTGCATTCCATATGGTCCCTGTGTCCTATCAGGAGTGAATCCTGAGCTCAGATGTAGGAGTAATCTGAGCATTGCTGGGTGTAGCCCAAATCTCCCCCCTTCCCCCAAGAAAAGCAATTTTAACAGTTGTTAATAAAAACATTTATTTTGCATTTTTATACAGAACAACCTGAAGTTTGCATCGTGACTTGACAGTTATCCAGGGGTTTACAGACAGTGTGTTCATCTCAACAGCATGGTTCTGGGAACTTGGGGATCCACACAAACATAGGCAGGAGTTGTGAGAAAGGGCACAGCAGGAGTGTATTTCAATCCTTTCTTAAAGAAAAGGCAATAGAGCAGTCTGAGTCACTGACAATCTGTGCAAATGGGGCTTCTAAGCAGACACTGTACTGTGATGTCGTGGGGAGGGGCAGGACCAGGACCTCGATAAATAAAGGGGCTTTCTTGTGGCAGGGTTGGGAAGGCAGGCTTATTCTTTTTAATGTCCTCAGCCCTTGGCCCAGATTCAAAGACTATATCCAATATCAAACCATTTATCTGTTCCAAAAGGGGCTTATGTAACCCTGGGACTAGACCATAAAGGTATCATGCAAGATATTTCCAAGTCCTTATACTATAGCCACAGCATTTATTAAAAGAGAAAGTCAGTTACAGGCTAAAGGTGTGTGCTCTGAGGAAGTAAAAAGCTTAGATCACAGGAAGCACTCATAAACCAAATGGCCGGGAGAGCCCACAAGTCAAACAGTGGTAGACTGGATGAACAAGGTGTTTTGTAGGGATCAAGAAGTGAAGATGCAGAGCATCTTCGGCCTGAGGAGTAGCAAGTAGAGAAAGTAGGGAAGGGCATGGATGTTAAAGTAATGGCAAATAGAACACTCCCAGACCTTAATTTTCATTTAAGAATTAAGAAAACCAAACAGCAGGTGCCACTTCAATAAATGCCATGGCCTTTATGGTCACCTTTTTAGAAGAAAGAAAAGGGCCAAAGCATACCTGGCTAACCAACAGATTTTGATCAGGAGAGGCGTCTGTGTGCACAGAGAGGAAAACTGGGCTCAGAACAGCTTACAAGCCAACATGATTCCTATGAAAGCAGCAGAATGCTGGTTTGCTGGCCCAGTAAGGATAGAACCAAAAGCTCTTGACATGACTGCAGATTGTCTACAGCCTGCTTTGTCCTGGGGAAAAGGAGTAAGATTCTCTCTAGAGATGGAGGTGGCGGGGCATCGCAAAGCTAACCTGTACCACATGCATTAGTCCTGATCATCCTACAATTGATGGGCAACTCCTACCAGGCAGGGGAAAGGAGCTGTTTAGGGAAGGGGTCACTTTTTATTTCTTAAAGTCTTAATTTATATTAACCTCAAACTTAGCATCAGTGCCTCGGATACAATTTGTCTTTAAAGGCCCCCTGAAACAAAAGTATACATTTTTCTTAAAGCGCCCTCACTTTCTAGTAGTTAGTTTTACCCCAGTCTCCAGTTTTACCCGGACTTAGAGTCTACAAACTTCATCAGACCCTCTGTGCTCATGGACTTGGGCCTCTCCAGAGGGAAACCTAGAGCTCGGCTCCAGATAAGCTGCGCCAGCACACCCAGTGCCCGTGACACCCCAAACAGGACTGTGTAGTAATTCATCTCCGTCATGCCATAGTACTGTAAGGTAAAAAAGAGAAAAAGCCATGTTACAAAGGCTCAGATGGAGTGGCATAGACCAGTTCAGGGCAATAAAACTCAAACCATTTCATTTTTAGGGGGTAGGGGTTTGGGCCATACCCCGTAATGCTCCAAGTTTACCCTGCAGTGCTTGGGGGACCACATGTGATACCAGGGCTTTAATCCCTAAACTATTTATGCAGCCTCCCAATCTGTTTGTTATTTTTAAATTGTGGGGCCATATGCCCTATGATGTTCAGGGCCGAGCCCAGTGGTGTCTGGGATGGCATAGACCAGTAGGGATTAAACCTGGGTTCACACACATGCAAGGCATGTTCTCTACTACTTAAGCAACTACCGGCTCAACTACGCCAGTCGATAATCTCAAAGGATAAGGCCTCTTCCCCTGTCCGTACCTCCTCCCACCATCGAAAGTATAGGGAAGAATTGTGAAGCCTATTCTAACAAGTGAGTTGATCTTGTGAATGCTAGAAAATAGCAGTGTTTGGTATAAATTAAAAAGCAGAGAATGGCATACTCACCTGGAGCAATACTCCACTATGAGCATCAACATTGGGCCAGGGATTCTTTGCCTTGCCCTGCTCTAAGAGAACATTGGGCACAATCTTGTACAGCTGAGCAACTAGCTTAAACATGGGGTCTTGAGGCAGATGTTTCAGAGCAAACTCCCGCTGACAGGTATAACGTGGGTCTGTCTTTCTTAAGACTGCATGGCCATAGCCTGGGACAACCTGCATCGAGAAGGAAGAAAGTCAGTTGTATTTGAAGGCAAATTTCTTCTTTTTGTTTCTGGGCCATACCTGGCAGTGCTCAGGTATCTTATATAGTACAGATCAACTGCATCCGTTGGCAAGTGCCTTACTAGTTGTGTTATCCCTTCAGCCCTCCCTCCCCCGTTTGTTTCTGGACCACACCTGGTGACACTCAGGGGTTACTCCTGGCTACGTGCTCAGAAATCGCCCCTGGCTTAGGGGATCATATGGGATGCCAGGGGATTGAACTGCAGTCCATCCTAAGTTAGACTCCTTACCGCTTGCTCCACTACTCTGCCCCCCACTTCAGCCCTTTTGCTAACAGTTTGGTAGATAAATTGAATGGGGAAATAAACATCTCCTACATTTAGGGATTTTGGTCATTCTTTCTTTGATTTTTCCCAAACCACAGAATTTGACTATGCTAGTTGCTAAGCATTTCTGCTTACCCGTCCTGAGTTGAGTGTATTCCATATGTAGTCTCGTAACTTCTCATCTGACACATCTTTGCCAACTTCCTTTTGTAGTTGTGTCAGCCATACAAGCACTTCCTATGGGTAAGAGAGCATTTAAGGTCACAAATAAAGGAGCGAATAATAAAAACACAAAACAGGCAAAGGGGAAAAGTAGCTTTACCTGGTTTGCAAGTCCATGTAGGGGCCCTGCCAGCCCATTCATAGATGCTGCAAAGGACAGGTAAGGATCTGAAAGCGCACTGCCCACCAAGTGGCTGGTATGGGCACTTACATTGCCGCCCTCGTGGTCACTGTGGAAAAGTAAGAGCAAGGCCAAAAGGAAGAAAAAAAAAAAAAAGAGGAACAGGTTAGAGAAACCTTTCTGTCTTGTTTGATGTCTCCCCATCCTACCAGATATAGCCAGAGATGGCCTAATTACTTGCCACTGTTCACTAACCCAGACTGGTAAGTGTGTTTCAAGCTTTCTGATCTTGTATTTTATGCCACACCCAGCTGTATTCCTGGTGGGCTCAAGGAGCCTGATGAGGTGCCAGGGCTTGAACCGGGGTCGACTATGTACAAGGCAAGCAAGCAGCATGCTATCTGCTGTATTATCTGTATTATCTCTCCAGCCAGTTGTTTGGTTTTTTTTTTGGCCACACCCGTTTGATGCTCAGGGGTTACTCCTGGCTAAGTGCTCAGAAATTGCCCCTGGCTTGGGGGAGCATATGGGACACCGGGGATCCAACCTGTGGTCCTTCCTTGGCTAGCGCTTACAAGGCAGGCACCTTACCTCTAGCGCCACCTCTCCGACCCCACTCCAGCTAGTTTTATTTTTTTTCTTTTCTTTTTATTTTTGGGCCACACCCGGTGACACTCAGGGGTTACTCCTGGCTATGCGCTCAGAAGTCGCTCTTGGCTTGGAGGACCATATGCTGGGGGATCAAACCGCGGTCTGTCCTAGGCTAGTGCTGGCAAGGCAGACACCTTACCTCTAGCGCCACCACACCGGCCCCTATTTTTTTTCTTTTTTTGGTTTTTGGGTCACACCCGGCAGCACTCAAGGGTTACTCCTGGCTCTATGCTCAGAAATCGCCCCTGGCAGGCACGGGGGACCATATGGGATGCTGGGATTCGAACCACCGTCCTTCTGCATGAAAGGCAAACGCCTTACCTCCATGCTATCTCTCCGGCCCCCTAGTTTTATTTTTCTGAGCTCATCTAGGAGTGCTGCAGGCTATCAGCTCTCAAACCAACTTCTAATAGTAATGGCCAGAAGAGGGAGCTCTTGGATGGCTGAAGGATCAGCGAAATGTGACAGGCTTTTTGTGATGCTGCTATAATTTCCCTGCCCGTTCTGAACTTTACTAGAACTTTTGCTTGACTTTTATCATCTCCTATGCTGTGATTCCATCTCCTTCCTTCCAACTACTTGCTCTCAGAATACAAGAATGTTGTCCTAAATTTTAGAATTTAGGGACTGTATCTTAAAATTTCCCCCCAATCCCGGCACCAGATGGGTGCTACTGTTGAGTTTTGCTCACCTGTGGATGGTGAGGTACAAACGCATGAGCTCAGTGAACTGAGCATCGGTATAGCCTAACATGTTGGTGAAATTGTGGGACCAGTCCAGCTTAGAGTCAATGGCTCCAATGCTGCTGCCCTCTCGATAGAGATTTCGGTAAATCTTTGCGGCAACACAAGGTAGCTTTGCAATCAGATCCATACAGTCCTCGTAAACCAACTAATAGAGAGAAGAGAAAAAAAAAAGCAGAAAAGATTATCAATGAAGGATTACTCAGGGATACCTATGCTTTCTATTTTCCATGACCTATTTGGGTCAGTGGTTAAAGAAAGAACAGTGACTACTTAACTCAGGGGTCTCAAACTCAATTTACCTGGGGGTCGCAGGAGGCAAAGTCGGGGTGAGGCAGGGCCGCATAAGGGATTTTGCTTACCCAATATTCACAATAAAAAAAAATCACAAAAAAAATCGCATTAAACATTTGCATACCCCAATGGAACTGCTCAGGGTATACGAATGCTTGATGCGATTTTTCTTTCTTTTTTTTTTTTTTTTTGGTTTTTGGGCCACACCCGGTAACGCTCAGGGGTTACTCCTGGCTATGTGCTCAGAAGTTGCTCCTGGCTTGGGGGACCATATGGGACACCGGGGGATCGAACCGCGGTCCGTCCAAGGTTAGCGCAGGCAAGGCAGGCACCTTACCTTTAGCGCCACCGCCCGGCCCCGCGATTTTTTTTTCTTACTAATGAGATTTTTATTGCGATTATTCGGTAACTGAATGATCACGAATACTGCGATATTTGAAGGCCGACCGTGGGCCACAAAATGTTGTATGAAGGGTCGCAAATGGCCCTCGGGCTGCGAGTTTGAGACCCCTGATCTAAATGCTGGGGATCAAACTCAGGACCCTATGCATTCTACCAGGAACCCTCAAAAGTCAGATTTTGAACCTCTTTTACTTTTTTTTTTGTTTTTTTGGGCCACACCCATTTGATGCTCAGGGGTTACTCCTGGATAAGCGCTCAAAAACTGCCCCTGGCTTGGGGGGGACCATATGGGACACCAGGAGATCGAACCGCAGTCCTTCCTTGGCTAGCGCTTGCAAGGCAGGCACCTTACCTCTAGCGCCACCTTGCCGGCCCCAGATTTTGAACCTCTTTAAGTTTAGAATACATTTTTTTCTCTGTGATGCAACTGTGCATTCAATGAATGCTCTAAGACACTAAATTTTTTTTTTTTTTGGTTTTTGGGCCACACCCGGTGGTGCTCAGGGGTTACTCCTGGCTGTCTGCTCAGAAATAGCTCCTGGCAGGCACGGGGCACCATATGGGACACCGGGATTCGAACCAATCGCCTTTGGTCCTGGATCGGCTGCTTGCAAGGCAAACGCCGCTATGCTATCTCTCCGGGCCCGACACTGAATATTTTTGTTTGCTTGGGGGTGATATTGGAGACTGAACTCAGGCTTTCTCATTCTCATATTTTCTCCCCTGCTTCCTATCTTTAGGGTCATACAGACAGGGTGGTGCTTAAGGTCTACTATTGAGTGCTCAGGGGTTGTTCCTGGCAGTGCTGGGGAAACAAAGTGTCAGGGACCAAACTGGGTTCCTGTATAGAGAATTTGCCCATTGGCATACTTACACTATTTGCTTAGTTCAATTTAATTTTAGTGGGGGAGGGTTGGGCCACATCTGGTGATGTGCTCAGAAATCACTCCTGGCTTGGGGAACCATATGGGATGCTGGGGGATCAAACCGAGGTCCATCCTAGGTCAGCTGTGTGCAAGGCAAACGCTCTACTGCTGTGCTATCGCTTTGGCCCTTGGATCAAATTTGAATCTATCTTTTTTTGGGTTGGGGGAGATATCCATCTATGTTTCAGAGACCATGCAGTGCTAGGAATTGAGCCAAGAGCCTCACATATGCAAAGTAATTGCTGTATCTGAGTCACATTCCAGGCCCCTTATATTCTAGCTCCCAAAGGAAATTATATATGCCAAGATTCAAACAGAGGTTCAATTTATTAGTTGAAAACAAAGATTTTAGGGGCTGGAATAATAGTACAGCAGGTAGGGCACTTTCCAATGCATGAAGCTGACCTGGGTGCAGTCCCCAGCATTCTATGATACCCTGAGTCTGCCAGAGTGATTCCTAAGTTCAGAGCCAAGAGTAAGATACCCCTGAGCATCACCAGGCATGCTCCCCAATAAAACAAAAACAAAGACTTTGGACAGATCATAGTACAGGGATTATGGGGTCTAACCTATATGCAGCCAACCTTTGTTAGATCCCTGGCACCCTATGTGGGCCCCGAGCACTTCCAGGTATGCCCCAAAAGTCAACAAAAGAAAAAAAAAAAAAAAACACCCAAAAAACTACACCCCCCCCAACCCCCACCAGTATCAGAGGATAAACCCAGCACTTGTTCTTTACACCCAATGTTTTCTCTTGAACATGTATCTCACTTGCTTGTCTCTAGTTTCTTTGCATTTAATACTCTGCAGGTAGGGCACTAGCTTTGCACATGGCTACTCGGGTTCAATCCCTAACAACTCATAGTTCTCACAGTCAGCCAGGAGTGATTCCTGAGTGCAGAACCAGGAGTAAGCCCTGAGTACAGCACATCACTCGCCACCACTCCCACAAATGGGAAATCTAATCTCAATGAGCTCATTCCTATGAATTTATTAGCTAAATACTCAATGTTGTCAATGCATCATGACTTAGAGAAAGTGCTAAAATTAAAAGCAATTGAATCAAGAAACACTCTCAAGTTCTCAGATTATTTACAGGACAATCATATATAACTGTACCTCTGCAGATTGATACCCCTAATGAAGCGGTCACTTCTAGAGGTCCTAAGGGACCTGAAGTTATTCATAGAATGACAAGAACAAGAGTCCAAGCTAAGGATCTGTGGAGTATAAACCTTCAAAATCACTGGGGAATTATAAGTGGTCTATGTTAGAAAGTATATAAAAAGATAATTCCAATCTTTCATGCCACTGAAGATAAAGTTTACTATAAAATATAAATATAAAATGACAGTTGGGTCCAGAGCGATAGTACAGTGGAATGGGCTTTTGTCTTGGCAAGCAGCCAACCTGGGTTTCCCCCCATATGGTCCCATTCTATCATAATATCCCATATGGTCCCCCAAACCCCAAGTACCACCAAGTGTGGCCCCAAAACAAAAAACAAAAAACAAGATGCATGTGAACTAGGTGTGCAGAGTTGTAGGGCTGGAGCACCTGTGTTTGCAAGGTCGTCCCAGCAGCACTGGACCAAGTTAACATTGGAACTAGCCATGTGGACTCCCTCAGCACTGCTAAGAACAGTCCCCTCACCTAACTCCCGAAGAGTTTTAATTTTTTTTTAAATTTAGTTAAAGGAAATACATTACATAGTTGACATAACTTATAATAATACATTTTTAGGAAGACCAAAAGCAACATTTAAAAAAAAAAAAAAAAAAGAGGGGCCGGGCGGTGGCGCTAAAGGTAAGGTGTCTGCCTTGCCAGCGCTAGCCTAGGACGGACCGTGGTTCGATCCCCCGGTGTCCCATATGGTCCCCCAAGCCAGGAGAGACTTCTGAGCGCATAGCCAGGAGTAACCCCTGAGCGTCAAACGGGTGTGGCCCAAAAACCAAAAACCAAAAAAAAAAAAAAAAAAAAAAAAAAGAAGGGGCTGGGCGGTGGCGCTAAAGGTAAGGTGCCTGCCTTGCCTGTGCTAACCTTGGACGGACCGCGGTTCGATCCCCCGGTGTCCCATATGGTCCCCCAAGCCAGGAGCAACTTCTGAGCACATAGCCAGGAGTAACCCCTGAACGTTACCGGGTGTGACCCAAAATCTCTCAATCTCTCTCTCTCCCCCTCTCTACCTCCATGCTCTCTCTCTCTCCCTCCCTCCCTCCCTCTCCCTCCATGCTATCTCTCCGGCCCCCCAACTTAGATTTTTCTAGGTTCTGTTTATCTGAAGAGATCCTTGGAGGCTACAGTGAGACTATTCTGAAATCTTTTTTTTTCCCTAGGAGGACCTCGAGCTGGGACAGGCGGGCCTATTCTGAAATCTTTCTACGAGACTAAAGTCATATGCTCTTTTTCTGCTTGTTTTGTTTGGACCAAATCTGGTGGCGCTCAGGAGTAACTCCTGGCTCTGTGCTCAGAATTACTCTGTCAGACTTGGGAGACTCTGGGATGCTGGAGATTGAACCTAGTTGGCAACATGTAAAGCAAACGCCCTACCCACTGTGCTATTTCTCCAGCCCCTGAAGTCATATGCTGTTTAATGTTCCAACAGGTCTGTTTATATACCTGTAATATAGTGAGATTATGGAATTGTAGTTCTCTTGATTTATCACCTCAACTGAACCAATCACAGTGGCAAGGGGCTTTGCTTGCATGCGGCCAACCTGGGCTTAATCTTCATTATCCCATATGGTTCCCTCAGCCAGCCAGGAGCTATTTCTGAGCACAGAGTCAAGAGTAACCTGAGCACCACAGGGTGTGCCCCCACCCAAACACACAGACACACACAGAGAGACACATACACACCTATAACATAAATAGAAGGAAGTGACTTTCTTAAAGATTCTAAGTTCTTTTGACTTTTCTCATACTCCAGTCATTTGCTAACTGTTTCTGTTTGTCTTGGGCTGAGATTGAATCAAGGGCCTCACACATGAAAAGCATACATTCTAACACTGAAGTATAACCCCAGACCACACTCAAAGTCTGTTTCTTCCACATACCTCCCAATATTTGGTTCGGTTGACGCCCTCTGCGTATGCTCGAGCAAAATTACTTTCACTGTTGAGAGCTGTAATGGCTGCACTGAGTTGAGACATGGGATGCAGATTGTTGGGAAAGTTGTCAAGCATGGTGACGACATGAGAAGGCAGCGCTGCCCTTTTAGCCCACTCTTTTGAGAGCCAAGATACCTGTGGAAAGGGAAACACTGCTCAGAACACTGACTTGGTAGAAAAGAAAAAGAAGGGGCTGGGAGGTAAGCATGGAGGTAAGGCATTTGCCTTGCATGCAGAATGACTGTGGTTCGAATCCTGGCATCCCATATGGTCCCCCTGCCAGGAGTGATTTCTGAGTGTAGAGCCAGGAGTAACCCCTGAGTGCTGCCGGGTGTAACCCAACAACAACAAAAAAGAAAAAAAAAGAAAAAGAAAAAAACAGTAATATTTAAGCCAAGAAAATCTGAGAATTCAATACAATATGTTAATACAGCAGAGCTGCATCCTTCGGCTCATTACACATTTCTATAAACTACCTCCGTAGCTAAATCAGTTAAGTGTGTAAGAGAAAGAGAAAAAGATGGGAAGGAAAGAGCCAACATTCTTGTGCTTTACCTGTTCCTCTGTTGGAATTTTTCCAGTTACCAGCAGCCAAAACAAGCCCTCAGGTAAGGGCTCTTCCCCACCCTTAGCCTTGGGCAGCAGCTTTTGGCATTCGGGGATACTGTAGCCTCTGAAGCGGATGCCCTTAAGAGAAAACAAAACAAGTTCATTGGCCTGAAAGTCAAGGAACAGACAATCAACTTCTCAGACTTTTTAATGTTAATTTAAATTTTTTTTTTTTGGTTTTTGGGCCACACCCAGCGATGCTCAGGGGTTACTCCTGGCTGTCTGCTCAGAAATAGCTCCTGGCAGGCACGGGGGACCATATGGGACACTGGGATTCGAACTAATCACCTTTGGTCCTGAATCGGCTGCTTGCAAGGCAAACTCAGCTGTGCTATCTCTCCGGGCCCTGTTAATTTAATTTTTAGTTCAAGCCCTGGGCCTTGTACATGAAAGGCAAGTACCACTGAACTACTTCCCTGGCAAGTTAGATGTCCTTTTTTAGGGGCGTGGGGAGGGGAAAGGGTCATACTCTGTGCTCAGTGCTCATGTGACCATAACAGTGCTAGGGATTTGAACCAGATTGTGCTGCATTGTAAGGCAAGCTCCTTAAACACTATACTATCTATTCTGCCCCAAGTTGATTATTAGCCTCATTGATAGTCACTGGTTAAAAAACTACTTTTCAGGGCCGGAGAGATAGCATGGAGGTAAGGAGTTTGCCTTTCATGCAGAAGATCATCGGTTTGAATCCTGGCGTCCCATATGGTCCCCCATGCCTGTCAGGAGCATTTTCTGAGCATGGAGCCAGGAGTAACCCCTGAGCACTGCTGGGTGTGACCCAAAAACCACACACACACACAAAAAAAAAAAAAAAAAAAACCCACAACTTTTCAAGGGCCAGAGCGATAGCACAGCGGTAGGGTGTTTGTCTTGCTCGTGGCTGAGCCAGGACGGACCTGGGTTCAATCCCAGGCATCCCATATGGTCCCCAAGTCAGGAGCGATTTCTGAGCTCATAGCCAGGAATAACCCGAGTGTCACCAAATGTGGCCCGAAGAACAACAACAAAAAGAGAACAAAAAACCCCCACTACCTTCCAAGTAACATTTTTTTTGGGGGGGGATCACACCCGGCGGCCCTCAGGGGTTACTCCTGGCTCTAAGCTCAGAAATCGCTCCTGGAAGGCTTCGGGGAACCAAATGGGATGCCAGGATTCGAACTATTATCCTTCTGCATGCAAGGCAAAAAAAAGCCCCATCTTCATGCTATCTCTCTGATCCCAAGTAACTTTTAAAGCTTAATCTTTATTTTATTTTTTTTTTGGGGGGGGCCACACCCGGCAGTGCTCAGGGGGTTACTCCTGGCTATCTGCTCAGAAATAGCTCCTTACAGGCATGGGGGACCCTATGGGATGCCAGGATTCAAACTAACCACCTTAGGTCCGCTGTGCTATCTCTCCGGCCCCCTTAATGTTCATTTTTTTTTTGGTTTTGTTGAGGTCACACCCGGCAGTCCTCGGGAGTTACTCCTGGCTCTAGCTCAGAAATCACTCCTGGCAGGCTCGGGGGACCATATGGGATGGCGGGACTTGAAGCACTATCCTTTTGCATACAAAGCCCTACCTTCATGCTATCTCTTCGCCCCCTAAAGCTTAAAGCTTAAGTCTTTTTTTTTGTTTTGTTTTTTGTTTTTTTTTGGGTCACACCCGGTGGTGCTCAGGGGTTACCCCTGGCTATCTGCTCAGAAATAACTCCTGGCAGGCAGGGGGGACCATATGGGACACCGGGATTCAAACCAACCACCTTTGGTCCTGGATCAAACGCCACTGTGCTATCTCCCCTGTGCCTGCCAGGAGCTATTTCTGAGCACACAGCCAGGAGTAACCCCTGAGCACCACCGGGTGTGGCCCAAAAACCGGAGGAAAAAAAAAAAAAAGAAGTTAGCACATTTGGGGCTGGAGAGATAGCATGGATGAAGGGTGTTTGCCTTGCATGCAGAAGGATAGTAGTTCTTTTTTTATTTTTTTATTTTTTTTTTTGGTTTCTAGCCACACCCAATAGTTCTCAGGGGTTACTCCTGCTCTCTGCACTCAAATCGCTCCTGGCAAGCTTGGGTACCATATGGGAATGCCAGGGATCAAATCTGAGTCAGTTATGTTTAAGGCAAATGCCCTAACCCAGGGGTCTCAAACTTGCGGCCCACTGCGGCCCTCCGTACAACATGTTGTGGCCCGCGGCCTGCAAATATCGCAGTATTCGCAATTATTCACTTACTGAATAATCGCAATAAAAATCGCATTAGTAACAGCGGCGTTTGCCTTGCAAGCAGCCAATCCAGGACCAAAGGTGGTTGGTTCGAATCCCGGTGTCCCATATGGTCCCCCGTGCCTGCCAGGAGCTATTTCTGAGCAGACAGCCAGGAGTAACCCCTGAGCACTGCCGGGTGTGACCCAAAAACCAAAAACCAAAAAAAAAAAAAAAAAAAATCGCATTAGTGGGGCTGGAGAGATAGCACAGCGGTGTTTGCCTTGCAAACAGCCAGAGCAGGACCTAAGGTGGTTGGTTCGAATCCCAGTGTCCCATATGGTCCCCCGTGCCTGCCAGGAGCTTTTTCTGAGCAGATAGCCAGGAGTAACCCCTGAGCACAGCCAGGTGTGGCCCAAAAACCAAAACCAAAACCAAAACAAAAAATCGCATTAGTAAGAAAAAATCGCATTAAACATTCGCATAACCCGAGCAGTTCCATTTGGGGCATGCAAATGTTTAATGCTATTTTTTGTGATTTTTCTTCTTACTAATGTGATTTTTTATTGTGAATATTGGGTAAGAGAAATCCCTTATGCGGCCCTGCCTCACCCTGACTTTGCCTCCTGCGGCCCCCAGGTAAATTGAGTCTGAGACCCCTGCCCTAACCGCTATGCTATATCTCTGGTCTTCAGTTAGTTCATTCTTTTTATTTTCCATATTCCAAAATATGAACAAACAGGTATTTAAGCTATGTTTAATCCACCACGTGTCCAATAGTCAATTCAATAATTATGAGTAACTGACATGAGGATCTCTTACCTCATCAGGATCCAGAACCGACGTTTCATATACCAATCCCTTCATGCCTCTCATGCCACCATACATCTTTAAAAAAAAAAAAAAAAAAAGTGAGTGAGTGTTTTTGGTTTATTTGTGGTACCAGAAATCTAAAAAAAGGCTATTTTATGATCTAACCATGTGCCACTCTACATGGAAAAAAAAAAAGAAAATGCAGTTGATTGGCAAAACAATTCAGGCTAGAATTTGTTAGTTACTCATTGGATCTGGGAGAGGAAATATGTTGACTTGCAATATTTCATTTGAGAAATTTATAAGAAGTTTAAAGAACTTTTGAGAAGAACCATGAAGGAAGCTTTATGAGAAAGAAAAAACTGAAAATTTTAAGTTGAGAAAATACATCTCAGAGTCTATTATATATTATATATTTATAATATATAATATATATTATATATTTCTGTAAGGGAAGGAGACAGAGAGCAATGGTAAGAGAGGAATGAGCATTTGAGCTGCTCATGCTCATAGGATGTGAAAAAGTCATCTTAAAGCTAGTCTCACTGGATAATTTAGCAACAACTCAGACTGTGAGAGCTCTCCTAAAAGCAGAGATTGTATGGGAAAGAAACAACTCCTCACAGAACTCACCATATCAACGGTGATTTGGCCAACTACTGTCTTGCCATGTTGCTGTCTGAAGTTTTTAATTCTGGCCTGTTCCTTAGGTATCAAGTCGGACAGTACATCTTTCAAATTCTAAGAGAGCAGTAGAGAGATCAAAATTAGGTTGATTGGGGTCTGGAGAGAAAGTATAGCAGGCAAAGAACATACTTCTCGTACACAGTTGACCCAGGTTTGATCGCTGGCACCAAGTAAAGTCTTCCCAGCACTCGCCCCCTGAGTGTGATCCCTTAGTACTGAAACAGGAGTAAGCCCTGATCACAGCTGGGTGTGGCCTCAGGAACAAAAGCAGGAAATTGCTTCTGGCTTGTGGGGGACAGAAAGGCAAAAGCCCTACCTCCATGCTGTCGGCCCTGAGACCCTGTTTTTAATAGCTTTTGGGCCATACCCAGCAGTGCTTTGGGGGTACTCCTGGCTCTACACTCAGGAATTAACCCTGGCAGGCTTGGGGGACCTTATGGGATGCTGAGATCAAACCCTAGTTGACCATGTGCTAGGCAAATGCCCTACCCAGCCCTACCTGCTCTGCTGTCACTCTGGCCCATATGGGACACCAGGGATCGAACTGAGGTCTATCCTGGATCAGTCAAATGTCAAGGCAAATGCCCCATCCCTGTTCTATTGCTCTGGCCCCAATACATAAAAAATTTAAATCGGGCAACTTTTAGCAGCACTCTGTAGGGGGAAGGAGAGGGACTATAATGGTAGGTATACAACTCAGGGCCTCACATATGCAAGCTAAGTGCTTAATTATTTAATATGAGCCACATTTTATCTCCTGTAATCAGGTATTATGAGGAACTTGCTCTGCATCTGACTGACACTGGGCTTATAGTTGGAACCCCATAGTCCTCTCTCTAAGCACTAGTGAGAGTGATTAGAGTGTTGTTGATGTTATCCAGATTCTCGTAATGACCTCCAGACTATAAAAAGAGTCAGTATCACCTCAGCTTATGTGTAACTCAGGTGATTTATGCTCAGATCTCACTTGCAGGAAGCACTGTGACATTTTCAGGCCCTCTCACTGGGAATCACTAACAGTAGAGCTGTCAGGATTACCTTTTTTTTTTGTTTGTTTTTTTGGGCCACACTTAGAGGTGCTCAGGGTCTTCTTTACTCCTAGCTCTACATTCAGGAATTATCCCTGGCAGTGCTTGGAGGGACCTTACGAGATGCTGAGATAGAACTCAGTTTGTCACAAGCAAGGCAAGAGCACCTTACCTGCTATACTCTCTTCAGTCCCATGCCTCAGCAATTTTATCTGCCAGGAAAATCTGGTACAGATAAGGTAAAAAAATTAGACTGTATAGGGCTGGAGTGACAGCAGAGCAGGTAGGGCTGGGTAGGACATTTGCCTTGCACATGGTCAACTAGGGTTTGCCCGAAGCATCCCATAAGGTCCCCCAAGCCTGCCAGGGGTAATTCCTGAGTGTAGAGCCAGGAGTACCTATCCCCTGAGCACTGCTGGGTATGGCCCAAAAGCTATTAAAAACAGGGTCTTGGGGCCAACAGCATAGAGGTAAGGTGTTTGCCTTGCATGCAGAAGGATGGTGGTTTGAACCCCGGCATCCCATATTGTCTCCTAAGCCTGCTGGGGGCAATTTCTGAGCATAGAGCCAGGAGTAGCCCCTGAGTGGGGGTGGGGGGCAAACAAACAAACAAAAACAAACAGGGTCTCAGGGCCAGCAGCATGGAGGTAGGGCATTTGCCTTACACGCAGAAGGATGTTGGTTAGAATCCCGCCATCCCAAATGGTCTCCCGAGCCTGCCAGGAGTGATTTCTGAGCATAGAGCCAGGAGTAACCCGAGTGCAGCTGGGTATGACTCCCCCCCCCCCCCCAAATAAAAACAGGGTCTCACAGGACCAGAGAGATAGCACAGCGGTAGGACGTTTGCCTTGCAAGCGGCCAACCTAGGACCGACAGTGATTCAAATCCTGGCATCCCATGTGGTCCCCTGTGCCTGCTAGGAGCCATTTCTGAGCAGAGCCAGGAGTAACCCCTGAGCACTGCAGGGTCTCAGGCCTGGAGTGATAACACAGTGGTAGGGTGTTTGCCTTGCCTTGCATGAGGCGACCTGGTATGGACACGGGTTCGATCCCTGGCATCTCATGAGATACCCAGAGCCTTCCAGGAGCGATTTCTGAGTGCAGAGCCAGGAGTAATCCCGAGTGCTACTTAGTGTGGCCAAAACCAAAACAAATAAACACCCCCCCCCAAAAAAAAAAAAAGACCAGCCTCAGTGGCTGGAGCAATAACACAGTGAATAGGGTGTTTGCCTTGCATTTAGTTGACCCATGTTCAGTCCCCAGGATCCCATCTTATCCCCCGAGTATCACCAGGAAAGACCCCTGAGCACAGAAGCAGGAGTAACACCTCTGAGCATATCAAGCTAGCTCCCCCACCAAAAAAAATAAGTTTCAAATTAGGAAAATAGAAACATCCTAGGGAGGGTTGCATAAATGGGAGTTACTGACATTCCCATATGGTTCTTCAAGCCCCACCATGAGTGATCCCTGAGTGAAGAGCCAGGTATTAAGCCCTGAGCACTGTTGAGTGTGGACCAAAAACAGAAAAACAAAGTAAAACAAACCAAAAAACAAGGCCGAGAGAGAGATAAGGTGCTTGCCTTCCATGAGGCTACCAGAGTTTGATACCCAAGAACTCCATATGGTCCCCTGAGACCATCAGGAGTAATTCCTTAAGTATAGGTGAGGCTTCTTCTACATAGGTTTGATCTCCAGCATTCCATATGGTACCTTGAGTACCACCAGGCATAGCCCCCAAACTAAAATGAATAATTAAAATAGTAAGTTTTTTTTGGGGGGACGGGACGGGACTGGAGTGATAGCACAGTGGTAGGGCATTTGCCTTGCATGCTGCCTACATGGGATGGACCCTGGTTTTATCCCCGGTACCCCATATGTCCCCCACGCCTGCCAGGAGTGATTTCTGAGCACAGAGCCAGGGGTAACCCCTAAGCGTTGCTGGGTATGGCCCAACCCCCACAAAACGCTGTTTTTTATTTTATTTTATTTTATTTTATTTTTTGGGTCACACCCAGCGGTGCTCAGGGGTTACTTCTGGCTGTCTGCTCAGAAATAGCTCCTGGCAGGCACGGAGGACCATATGGGACACCGGGATTCGAACCAACCACCTTTGGTCCTGGATCAGCTGCTTGCAAGGCAAACACTGCTGTGCTATCTCTCCGGGCCCGCTGTTTTTTATTTTAATTTTGTTGTTTTTGTTTTGTTATATTTTAGGCTATTCCTGGCTCTGCACTCAGGAATTAGTCCTGGTGGTGCTCAGAGGACCTTATAGGATGCTGAGGACCAAACATAGGTTGGCAAGGCAAACACCTTTCTGCTGTATCAGGTCCCTAAAATGAAGAGTTTTAGGCCAACTCAGAGGTGGTGGTACTTGTGGGTGCATGCACATGTTTATGTCCAGAGCTATACATGGTATTGCTATCTGCCCAGTCTCTGAGTACATTTCTCAATGCAACAGTCGTAATAGATATAGCAATAATAATGAGCATTTCTAGAATATACTTACTATACAATGAGGCTAGGTGGTAGCCAATCTCCACCCTCCCAGTCCCATAGCCCCAGGACCCAGGGTAAGGTTGCCTCAGTGAATCTGAATTCTCTTTCCAAGCCTTACCGAAGAAGAAGCACTGGCATGCCGGGCAGCAACAACAAGACAGGAAGCATTCTGCCAAAAAAAAATATATAAATAAATTAAAGAAAAAGAAAATAACCAACCACAAAACCATGTGCAATATTTATTACTTCCTCTTATTTATTTACAAGAAAGAGTTGCAATGACCCAAACTCTTTTCAGCTCAGACTAAGCACATTTTGGCTCACTTAGGTATACAGACTTACCTAAAAGCAAGCGTATAAAAGGCCTCGGGCAGCTTGGGAAGAGCTACCATTCTGAACAGGACTAACTCTGCTTCTTGTACTCTGAATTTCATAAACAGTCCCTGAAGAGAGTCTTTCCCATTCTAAGGGTTGCAGGGCTGGGCTTTGTTAAGCACAGAAAAAAGGCTGGAAGTCACTTTTAAGTGTACCCAGTTTAGGATCCATCTATCTGTTAAAAGTTTTGAGAAAGGAAAGCAAACAAGGAAATAGCTCTGACTTATATCTACTGGTAAGATCTTTCTAGCATCTAGTATTTTGGAAGTACTTGAATGTACTTAGTCTAGGAAAGTTACAGGCAGTCTTTCACAATGTAAATCACAAATCAAATACATGGGGAGAAGGGCCAAGGAGATAGTAGAACAAGTAGGGTGTTTGCCTTGTATGTGGTTGACCTATTCCTGGCACCCTATATGGTTCACCGAGCCCACAAGAAATAATTCCTGAGTGCAAGGCCAGGAGTACTTCCTGAGAGCTGCCAGTTATAGCCTCAAACCAAAGAAACGAACAAATAAACAAACTTGGGGATTAAACACAGATGACAAATATTTTCAGTGGCACAACTGACTTAAGAGCAAAGGAAACTAGAATACCAAAATTCTCTTCAAATTCAACTAAGTGAAGACGAAGAAAATTAACAGGGTGAAATAGACATTTCAGATAAGGAATGGAGACATAGTTCAGAAGTGAAGATGCTTGCCTTGCATGCAGTTAAGCCGGGTTCAAAACACAGCATCCCATGGTCCCTGGTCCTGCCAGGAATGATTCCTGAGTGCAAAACCAGGAGTAACCCTGAGTGCCACAGGTTGAGGCTACCAAACAAAGCAAAGAAACAAAAAGGTCACTCTTGGTGGGTTCTGGGGACCCTAGGAATTCCTTTCTAGTCTGGAGTGATACTACAGTGGGTAGGGTGTTTACCTTACACAAGGCCAATCTGGTTTCAGTGGTCTGATTCAAACCCATATGGTGCCCTGAGCACTGCCAGTATGGTAGTGTAGCAAGCCTATATATATCTATTTTTGAAAATAGAGTATGTATTTTCCTGCAAAGAACTACTTTATTCTTTTCTCTTGATGCAATCAATGAAGATGAAATCCTTCTTACCTCTGATCAAAGTAAAAATGATGAAAAGCATTTTAGTGCACATTCACAAAAAGATGACACCTCCCCCTCTTTTCAAAAAGGTGAGGCAGAAGTGCAATGTACAACTTATGCCCATCTGAAAAGAATGATGAAGTTCAGGTTGTTTAAGGTTTCTAGTCCGAAAACTGGCAAAGTAGCCCAGGTTTATAAGAAGAAATATGTGATCTACACTGAACAAGAACAGCAAGAGGTGATTGGCACAAATGAACATGTGGACTTCACCCCAGCAAGGTGGTTAGCACTAGGTTAAAACTGGATAAAAGACCACAAAGGATCCTTGAACAAAAGCCAAATCTTACCAAATAGGAAAGGAAAAGGGCCAATGTAATAAACATTTTTTTTAAATGCAGGAATAGTGCTTTTACATACACATTTTCATTAAAAAAAAAAAAAAAAAAGTTGGGGTCAGAGTAATAGTAAGGCCAGTAGGGAGATTCCTAGCCATCGCATAAGGTCCCCTGAGCCCACCAGGAGTGATCATTAACACAGAGCTAGGAGTAAGCCCAGAGCACTGTCTGCCAGGTGTGGCCCCTCCCAAAATAAAAAAAGCCTAATATGAAAGTAAAAAAGGAAGTTTTAATGAAATAAATGCAAAACAGTAACAAAATTCAACATCACTTTTGATGTATTTTTCTTGAATTTTGGAGTTACATCTGGAGGTGCTTAGAGCTTATCCCTAGTTCTACGGTCGAGATGATGCTTAAGGGACTGACCATATGTGAACCCAGGAAATCTTTATAAAATGGGGCTGGGAAGGGCCCGGAGAGATAGCACAGCAGCGTTTGCCTTGCAAGCAGCCGATCCAGGACCAAAGATGGTTGGTTTGAATCCTGGTGTCCCATATGGTCGGTCCCCTGTGCCTGCCAGGAGCTATTTCTGAGCAGACAGCCAGGAGTAACCCCTGAGCACCGCTGGGTGTGGCCCCCCCCCAAAAAAAAAATGGGGCTGGGAAAAAAAAAAAGAAAAACAAGGGCCGGAGAGAGCATAAAGGTGGGACATTTGCCTTGCATGCAGAAGAACGTTAGTTCAAATCCCGGTATCCCATATGGTCCCCCAAGCCTGCCAGGAGCGATTTCTGAGTGTAGAGACAGGAGGAACCCCTGAATGCTGCTGGGTATGACCGAAAACCCTCCTCCCAAAAAAGTAAAATGGGACTGGCTGTAAAATGGTGGGTTGTGTGTTCACAATCCCCAGAGAGGGAGAGGGAGAAGGATCCCCATGCCCTAATCCAGGTAGGACAAGAGACACAGGTCCAGCAGCAATTCCGATGCAGGAAATAATCCACACAGATGGGAAGGAATAGCAGGCCAGAAATTCACACCACAAGCTGTTCACCCACAAGCCAGTTGCTCCACCACACGTGGAAACATGAGACAAGATGGCAGCTCCTCCTCCAGGCCTCCTGAGTAGCCTTCAATGGTATAAACAAAGCCCATCCTCTAGGGGAGGGGAAAAAGCCAGATGAGGAGGCAATGGGGAAACACTTTTTTTTTTTTTTGGCTTTTGGGTCACACCCGACAGCACTCAGGGTTGCTCCTGGCTCGATGCTCAGAAATCGCTCCTGGTATGCTCGGGGGAGCATTTGGGATGCCAGGATTCAAACCACCCTCCTTCTGCATTCAAGGCAAATGACTTACCTCCATGCTATCTCTCTGGCTCCAGGGAAACATCTTTTTAACATGTAAATCAAAGGAACCAATCGAGAGACATCTAATTAGAAGGCAATATGAGGACCAATCCTAAGGCCTCTGCCAACAGCTGGCATCATACAACCAAGGTGCTTTAACACCTGTGCTATCTATCCCTCAGATCACAACTTACTAGGGCAGAGAAACAACTCAAGAGGCTGAGTGTAGACATTATGTGTGGGAGGCTGAGTTTGATCTAATCCTCAGTGGTCCCATGACCACCATTTCAGGAGTAACTATTAAGCACTGATGGGTGGATATGGCACAAAAACCAAAGGTGGTATGAGAAAGAAAAAGACAATTTTTTTTTTTTTGGCTATTGGGTCACACTCTCCAGTGCTCAGGGGTTACTCCTGGCTTGACGCTCAGAAATTGCTCCTGGCAGGCTTGGGGGACCATATGGGATGCCGGGATTTGAACCACTGTCCTTCTGCATGAAAGGCAAATGCCCAATTTCCATGCTATCTCCAGCCCTGATGACATATTTTTATCTTCAAAATCATTAAATGCAGAAATGTCAGTAGACTGGTCTGAGTTCTTACAGCTAGTTAATATAAAAAGTTGTCTTTTTTTCAGGGCCAGAGAGATGGCATGGAGGTAGTGTGTTTGCTTTGCATGCAGAAGGACGGTGGTTCAAATTCCGGCATCTCACATGGTCCCCCGAGCCTGCCAGGAGCGATTTCTGAGCGCTGCCGGGTGTGACCCAAAAGCCCCCCCCCACCCCCAATGAATAGGAGCTCTCAGGCCGGAGTGATAGCACAGCAGTAGGGTGTTTGCCTTGCACGCAGCCAACCAACCAAAGACGGACCCAGGTCAATTCCCAGCATCCCATATGGTCCTCCAAGCCAGCCAAGAGCAATTACTGAGTACAAAGCCAGGAGTAACTCCTGAGAGCTGCCAGGTGAGGCCCAGAAAAACAAACAAAAAGAATAGGAGCTCGGGGCTGGAGGGATAGCACAGCATGTACGGTGCTTGTCTTGCATGTGGCCAACCTGGGCTTGATTCCTGGACATCCCATATGGTCCTCTGAACCTGCCAGGAGCTATTTCTTTTTTTTTGTTTGTTTGTTTTTTTGTTTTTGGGCCACACCCGGCAGTGCTCAGGGGTTACTCCTGGCTGTCTGCTCAGAAATAGCTCCTGGCAGGCACGGGGGACCATATGGGACACCGGGATTCGAACCAACCACCTTTGGTCTTGGATCGACTGCTTGCAAGGCAAACACCGCTGTGCTATCTCTCCGGGCCCTTTTATCTCCTTCTTTTTTTTTTTTTTTTTTTTTTGTTAGGAGCTATTTCTGAGCACAGAGCCAGGAGTAACCCCTGAGTGCTGCCAAATATGGTCCCAAAATCAATAGATGGATGGATGGCACCTTCAAGTAGTCAAAAATAACAAGGTATTTTTTATAATAACAGGGCAATATAGCATAGCGGTAGGGATTTGCCTTGCATGATCCGGACAGACCTGTGTTCAATCCCCAGCATCCCATACGGTCCCCTAAGCCACGAGCCCATAGCCAGGAGTAACTTCTGAGCATCACCAGATGTGGCCAAAAACAAAAAACCAAACAAACAAACAAACAAAAAATAGGGTTCAGAAAAAAAAAATAGGGTTCAGAACAATAGTATAAAGGGCAGGGCACTTGCCTTGCATGCAGTAAACTCAAGCTCCAACCTTAGCACCCCATATAATCCTCCAAGCACCTCCAAAAATGATCCCTGAATCCAAAGCCAGGAATAAGCATTGGGCACCACCGGATGTGACCCCCAAAATAAAACAAATCAAAAAATAGTCCTTATGGGTGGAAAGACAACATAGGACGTAGGATGTTTGCCTTGCAATCGGCTAACCCTAGTTGGATCCTTGGCATCCCATATGGTTCCCTAAGCACTGCCAGGACTAATTTCTGAAGGCAGGGCAAGGAGTAACTAGAATGCTGCTGGGCGTGACCCAAAGTCAAAAATCAAAAGATGAAAAAGAAAAAATAGTTCCTATCTGAGTGATAGTAGCAATAGTTACATTGCTAATTGTGTTAAAAATTCACTCGACCCAATGGTACTGAAATCTGCCCCAAAGGATTTAACTGAATTTGAAATTGAAACCAATGGGGCTAGATAGTAGAGTGGACAGATGCTTGCTTTGCAAGTGGCCAACCAAAGTTCAACCCTTGGCATCCCAGATAGTTCCCTAAACACTACCAGGAATGATCCATGAGCGAAGAGCCAGGAGTAAGCCCTGAGTACTAATAAGTGTGGGCTCTCGCCCCCAAAAAAAACTCACAAAAAATTGAAGGCAACCTCTTCTGGGCATGGATTGTTGAGAAGGTAAAGAATGTTTACCTTTCCTTATTTTGTCTACCCCTCACCTCACAAGCCTATAAAATTTTTTCTTTAGATTTTGGGGCAGGAATGATAGCACAGCAGGTAGGGCATTTGTCTTGCACAGGGTCAACCAGGTTCAATCCCGAGCATCTCAGATGGTCCCCCAGCATACCAGGAGTGATTTCTGAGCGCAGAGCCAGGAGTAACCCCTGAGCGCACTGGGTATTACCCAGAAAAAGAAAAAGGAGAAAATTTCCTTTTCTTTTTCTTTTTCTTTTTTTGGCCACACTCAGTGACACTCAGGGTTCTGCACTCAGAAATCGCTCCTGGCTTGGGGACCATATGGGACGACGGGGAATTAACCCAGGTCCATCCTGGGTCAACCACATGCAAGGCAAATGCCTTACTACTGCATTATAGCTTTGGCCCCCAAAGTAGAATTTTTCTTTAGATTTATAGATACAGGGCCAGAAAAATCACTTGACAGAGAGTCCAGGTTTGAACCCTTGGTCCGGATCCCTGTTACACTAATAGGAGTGACCCAAAAGCACTGAGCTGGGAGCTGATCCTCATTACTACTAAATATAGCCCCAAAATAAAAGATTTACAGATATTTCTGAGCATACTTCAGGCCACACTGGACTCCAACCTGTTCTTTCTAAAAATAGACTTCCAAGGGTTCCCCCCCTTCGTGGTCGGGGAGGGTGGAGACAGGGCTGGGTCACACCCAGGTAAATGTGTTCAAGGCTTTCTATTACTACTCCTGGTAGCGTTTGGGAACCATATGTGGTGCTAGCAATGGAACCTAGGTTGACTGCTTCTTGCGAGGAGTGATACCCTTCAGTGAAACACTGCCAGGAGTGATCCCTGAGGCAGAACCAGGAGTAAGCCCTGAGCACAACCACGTGTGCCGCCCCCCCCAAATCAAGAAAATCCTGCTATTTCATGCAGCCGTAAGGCGTTTGACTTGCACGTGGCTGACCCAGGAAGGACCTGGGTTCGATCCCCAGCGTCATATTTCTGAGCGCATAGCCAGGAGTAATTCCTGAGCGTCCCTGGGAGTGGCCCAAAAAACAAAATAAATAAATAAATAAATAAATAAATAAAAATTGAGATTTGGGGACCAAAGAGATAGCACTGCGGTAGGGCATTTGCCTTACAAGCAGCAGATCCAGGACAGTGATCTAGGCATTCCATATGATCCTCAGCCTGCCAGGGATCTTTTTTCTTTTTTTCTTTTTGGTTTTTGGGCCACACCCAGAAGTGCTCAGGGGTTACTCCTGGCTATCAGCTCAGAAATAGCTCCTGGCAGGCAAGGGGGGACCATATGGGACGCTGGAATTCCAAGCAACCACCTTAGGTCCTGGATTGGCTGCTTGCAAGGCAAATGCTGCTGTGCTATCTCTCCGGCCCCCAGGGGTGATTTCTGAGCACAGAGCCAGAAGTAACCCGAGAACCACCAGGTGTGACACAAAATCAAAACCAAAACCAAACCCCCTCCCAAAAAAAAGAAAATCCTGCTATTTAAAACAACTGCTGTGTTAGAGGCAGAATAAAGGCCCTGCTTGCACTCAGCCAATCCCAGTTCAATTCCTAGTATCCAAGCACCAGAATTTAGTCCTCCAAGCATCACCAGCAGTGACCTCTGAGCACTAAGCACCTGCTATTTACCAAAAACCCCCGAACAAATAAATGACAGAAGAAATAACATTACCTGAAGAATGTAAGAAATACAGAATCTTGATCTATTATATTGAGTGTATTTTCATGTGAACAATAAAGTCTGGGACGCACCCAGCCTACCACGTAAAGAGCCTAGAATGTGGGATTTTCCAAGTGCTAACTACAGGTTTTGCCCTTCTCTTGCTATTTTACATATGACCTAACTTCTTTTTTTTTGGTTTTTGGGCCACACCCGGCGGTGCTCAGGGATTACTCCTGGCTGTCTGCTCAGAAGTAGCTCCTGGCAGGCACGGGGGACCATATGGGACACCGGGATTCGAACCAACCACCTTTGGTCCTGATCGGCTGCTTGCAAGGCAAACGCCACTGTGCTATCTCTCCGGGCCCGATCTCAGACTTCTCATATGGTCTCCCAAGCCAGGAACGATTTCTGAGCGTATAACCAGGAGTAACCCCTGAGTGTCGCCCCTAGGCCCCCCCAAGAGATATTCTTATTAGCAATTATTACCTATTATATCAAGAAATTGATTCTAGGAAAGAGGCTGTCAAAGTCAGAGCTAAGTACAAATGAGTAATTCCCTCCAGTTATAGATTGGGAAAGGACTCTGGACAAAGAGGGGAGGAGTCTCAGGGAAGAATTTTTCATTTATTCGTTCTTTTTTTTTTTTTTTGTGCCACACTCAGCTGTCCTCAGGGCTTACTCCTGGCTCTGAGCTCAGGGATCATTCTTAGAGGAACTCAGGAGACCAAAGAGTTCCATGGATAGAAACTGGGTCAGCTGCTGTATTCTCTCTCAGCCCCGAGAAATATCTTTTTGGGGATCCACACTTCGTGATGCCCAGGAATTATTCCTGTCTCTGCACTTCGGAATCACTCCTGTCAGTGCTCAGGGGACCATATGAGATGTGCAAGGTAAACACCTTACCTGCTGTACTACCATTCTGATCAGAACAATTTTTTGGGGGGAGCCACACCAAAAAAAAGTGACGCTCGGGAATTACTCCTGGCTATGCACTTAGAAATCACTCCTGGCTTGGGGGATCACATAGGACGCCAGGGATCAAACCCAGGTTTGTCCTGGGTCAGCCATCTGCAAGGCAAATGTGCTGTACTATAGCTCTGGCCGCTGAAGAAACAAATTTTTTGTTTGTTTTTGTTTTTGGGTCACACCTGGCAGTGCTCAGGAGTTACTCCTGGCTCCATGCTCAGAAATCGCTCCTGGTAAGCACAGGGGACCATATGGGGTGCCGGGATTTGAACTGATGACCTTCTGCATGAAAGGCAAACGCCTTACCTCCATGCCATCTCTCCGGCCCCATGAAGAAACAATTTTTAAAGCTGTTTTATGAGGGTCACACCAAACTACCTAGGGGAAAATGAGATACTGGGAATCAAAACCAGGTTTTTAAGGCATGTGACTCTAGGACTTGAATGACATTCCAGGCCCAGAAGAAATAAATTTACCTCATTTTAATCTCTGGATAATGCAAATAATTCTAGAGAAGAGAAACTGAAAGAACCATCACTCTCAAGCTCATACAGCTCATTTCATTTACCCTTTGGCTGTGTCAAAGTAAGCTGTTCAGTTAAATTTTGCTGGGCATATTCAGGTTATATTTACTGATAGGTAGATTACAAACCTCTGAGTCATCCTGAAGTTGCAATGTCTATGCCAATCCTTGGAGGTGTGGCAAGAGAACTGCTGGCTTCCTGTTACACATAGCCACCCTGACCACGTGTAAGGTTACCTACTGAACAGCAGCTGTTAGATGTATCAGGGAGTGGCTTCACTTTAATAGGTTAGTCCCTTCATAAAAAGGGATGAAATAGGTTAGCTCTTTTGCAGGAAGAGATAAGAAGGACCTAGCTCAAGAATTCTCTACCGTTCGGGGATGGGTGAGGGGTTAGAGATAGTACAAGGGGTAGTAGGTACTGGCTTTGGATGTGGCTGACCCAGGTTTGATCACCAACACCACATATGGTTCCCCAATACTGCCAGAAGTGGTTCTTTTCTCAGGGGACCTCATAGGATGCCAGAGACTGAACTTGAGCTGGCTTTGTGCAAGGCAAACGCCCTACCTGCTCTGTTCCCTGGGAATGATTCTTGAAAGCAGAGCCAGAAGTCCTGAGAATTGTCAGATGTGCCTCCATGCCCAAATCTAAACCAAAATGCTCTCATCTTTTAATGACCCCGTCCTTCAATAACAACCAAACAAATCAGAGCTTGCCAAGCCAGAAAAACTGGCTTAGTTGATGAAGCAAATGTAATGTAATAATAACTGGTACGTAAAACATGCAATAAAAGCTTATAGAGTAGAAGGAACAGGCAATAAGAGAAAAAGAACATGTATAGGACAAAGGCTCCTTTTCCCCAAACCAGGTCAGAGAACTAAAGCCATCTGTATTTCACAATGGCCGTACTAGAAACTGGCATGCACAACTGGGTCAGTACACTTCAAACATCAACAGAGTAACGTTTAGATTTCATACTCTGCTCTTTCTTTATATTCACAAGTTTCCTTAATAATTCTGCCATTTGGGGCCCGGAGCAATAGCACAGCGGTAGGGCTTTTTATCGCCTCGAATGTGGCTGACCCGAGATGGGGCCCAGTTCTATTCCCTAGCATCCCATGTGGTTCCCCAAGCCTGCCAGGAACGATTTCTGAGCAAAGAGGCAGGAGTAACCCGAATGCCGCCGGTTATGACCCAAAAACCAAAAACAAACAAATTAAAATGATAACAAACTGAAAATAAAATATTGGGGAGGCTGGAGAAATAGCACACCAATAAGATGTTTGTCTTGCCTTGCATGTATGTGGTTGACTCCAGTCTGATCACCTGCTGGCCTGGTCCAGGTGATCCTTCCTCCCCACAGTAAAAACAAAGGGATATAGGGCCCGGAGAGATAGCACAGCTGTGTTTGCCTTGCAAGCAGCCGATCCAGGACCAAAGGTGGTTGGTTTGAATCCGGGTGTCCCATATGGTCCCCCGTGTCTGCCAGGAGCTATTTCTGAACAGACAGCCAGGAGTAACCAAAAACCAAAACCAAAACAAAAACAAAGGGATATAATCTAAAGAATTTGAGGGAAGAATGAAAGATCCTTTGTTTGGGAGCTACAGCTGGAGGTCCTCAGGGCTTACCCCAGGCTCAATGCTCAAGAATCATGCCTGGTGGGTACCTGGGACCACAGGGTTTCTCGGATTGAATCTAAATTGGCTATATGTAAAAGCATGCAACCTACCCATTGTTACTATCATTCTAGCCCCAGGAATTAAAGATTCTAATAAGTATTACTAAAGTTGTTTCATTTCTACATTTTATATCTTACTAAACTCATCACATAAAGCACTGAATCATGGTTAAAAATATAATATAGGAGGGCCGGAGAAATAGTATGGAGGTAGAGCATTTGCCTTGCATACAGAAAGACGGTGGTTCAAATACTGACATCCCATATGGTCTCTGTGCCTGCCAGGGGCGATTTCTAGATGCAGAGCCAGGAGTAACCCCTGAGCGATGCATGGTGTGACCCCAAAACCAAAATAAATAAATAAATAAATAAATCTATATAGAGGCCAGAGTGGTGGTGCAAGTGGTAGGGCATTTGTCTTGCATGCAGCTGACCTAGGACAGGCTGTGGTTCGACCCCCCAGCATCCTATATGGTTCCCCAAGCCAGGAGCAATTTCTGAGCGCATAACCAGGAGTAACCTGAGCGTCCACCGGGTGTGGCCCAAAAACCAGAAGAAAAAAAAAGTGTGACTTTATCTGCCAAGGCTGGTTTCCTGCTTACAGTCCACTTGACTTCTAAGAACCAGAAGTGGCAGTTTTTCCACTTCTCTGATCTACTTCACTGCTGCTCATCATAAAGCACTTGCTGCCTTCCAAACCCATTATTCTCCATTTTTCACCATCTTGCCAGTGTCAAAAAATTGCCATCAGAGAGGGTAGGATGATAGACTTAGATTGAGTACTTGCTCTTAAAAAAACTGGGAGCTCTGGGCCCGGAGAGATAGCACAGTGGTGTTTGCTTTGCAAGCAGCCGATCCAGGTGGTTGGTTCGAATCCCGGTGTCCCATATGGTCCACCATGCCTGCCAGGAGCTATTTCTTTCTTTCTTTCTTTTTTTTTTTCAGGCCACACCCGTTTGATGCTCAGGGGTTACTCCAGGCTAAGCGTTCAGAAATTCCCCCGGGCTTGGGGGGACCAAACCTCGGTTGCTATCTTTCCTTGGCTAGCGCTTGCAAGGCAGACACCTTACTTCTAGCACCACCTTGCCGACCCCACCAGGAGCTATTTCTGAGCAGACAGCCAGGAGTACCACCGGGTGTGGCCCCCACCCCAAAAAAAAACCTGGGAGCTTTATGGCTGTAGATTGTACAGCAGGAAGGGAGCTTGCCTAGCATGCAGCTGCCTCTGATTTGATCCCCAGTACCACAATATGATCCTTTGAGTCCACCAGGGGTGGACTCCAGAGCACAGAGCCAAGAAGCCCTGAACACCACCAGGTGTGGCCCCAAAACAAAGAAAAATGGGGGCTTTAAACCTAACATTTCTTTATTGGGGGAGGGGTTTGGGCCACATCTAGTGGCACTCCTGGGTTACTCCTGGCTCTGTGCTCAGAAATTGCTCCCGATGGCTCGGGGGACCATATGGGATGCTGAGGATTGAACCTAGGTTCATCCCGGGTTGGCAGAGTGCAAGGCAAAAGCCCTACCACTGCGCTATCACTCTGTCCCCTCATTTGTTTTGTTTTGGGGTCACACCGGCAGCACTCAGGAGTTACTCCTGGCTCTACACTCAGAAATCACTCCTGGCAAGCTTAGGGGACAATATGGGATGCCAGGATTAGAACCACTGTCCTTCTGCATGCAAGGCAAATGCTCTACCTCCATGCTATCTCTCAGGCCCCCACTTTCATTTATTTTTTCCAGAAAATAATGCAAACAAAGCTAAGAGTGAAATATTCGTGGTGGAGGGGAGGGCAGAGAGGGAGAGCGAGAGAGAGATCCAGCTAAACCTAACCTAACATTTATTAGGACAAAACTGTTCTGTTGAACCTTTTCAGATGATGGCTTATATACAGTTGCTGCAATTTATTATAAAGTAAATAAGCCTATTACTACAAGTGTCTTTTTAAAACTCTAGAAATGTAGGGCTGGGATGATAGTACTCCAGGTAGGTGCTTGCCTTGCACATGGAAGACCTGGGTTCGACCCCCAGTCACATATGCTCCCCTGAGCTGGCTAGGAGTAACCTCTGAGCGCTGCTGGGCTTCACCAATAAAATAAAATCTAAAAATAACCTATGGATACTTTTGAATCAATTTACTCAAAGTAAAAAAAAAAAATCTAACATGGAGGAAGAAATCTTAATGGTAGAAGTGGGGAGGGTTGGTGTAGGCAAATTAGTATAGTGTCCAGAAATGACCTGGTCACACCACTCCCAATTCTCAGCCTAAATCTAAACTCACATTCCTACCTTTTAAAAAGAGTATTTACGTCACAAAGCAAGGCCTAAGTGGCCAAAGCAATAACAAAGTGGGTAAGGGTGTTTGCCTAGCTTACTGCCAACCCAGGTTCAATCCTTGGCATCCCATATGGTTTGAGCCTGCTAGGAATAATTTCTGAGCACACTGCCAAAAGTAACCTCTGAGCGACACTTGGTGTGGCCCCCAAACCAAAACATAAAAAAAAGGGGGGGACCGGAGAGATAGCATGGAGGTAAGGCATTTGCCTGTCATGCAGGAGGTCATCGGTTCGAATCCCAGCGTCCCATATGGTCCCCCATGCCTGCCAGGAGCAATTTCTGAGCCTGGAGCCAGGAATAACCCGAGCACTGCCAGGTGTGACCCAAAAACCACCACCACCACCACCAAGAAAAAAAAAAAAAAAAAAAAAAAAGGGCAGCTGGGCGGGTAGAAAAATAAAAAGGCAAGGGCTTTACAGAAATTGTTGCTTAGTCTGAATTCATTTAAATAAACAAGAGGTCAAACTATCTCTCACTGAAGTAGGTAGGGTGGAACAACAGAACAATGACTAACATTTGTGTCTGCTAATACGGTGAAAAATAATGCTCTACTCAGAAAATTGAAACTACTTTTGACTTTGGGATTAACAGCTGTGGTCAATTCTAAGGTAAGGAGACTATTTTTGCTTTCTAAAGCCTACCTTAGTAGCAACATGAAGTTAAAGCCTAAATCAGAAAGTGCAAGCAGGTGCTAGCAATGGCAAAAAACTTGAAAGACTTAACAAAATAAAAACAAAAGGCTTCTTGGTATCCTGGTAATATTGCGTATATATGGCTCTCAGTTGATTTAAAATAGCACCTTTACTTAAAGAATCAACTTAGTTCTACACTAAGTTCTTTCCTGGCTGGGGAGTTTCTTTTCCGTTCCCTCTACTTTTTAATAAACTTTTCTATTTCCTGGAGCTGGAGAAATAGTACAGCGGGTAGGGTTCTTGCCTAGTATGCGGCGACCGGGCTTCAATTTGGGTTCTATCCCTGGTATCTCATATGGATGTCTGAATGCATACTTACTACCCCTGAGCCACAGGGTGTGTTCCCCCCCACACACCGAAACAAATCGTATTACCAATAAGAATGACACCAAAATACTGAAGCCAGGGTCCTCTCTTAAGAGGTGGTTCTGATGTAAACATCATGGTTATGGTCTACCTGTCAATCACATGATTAAGAATATTAGAAGAGGAGCCAGAATGATAGCACAGTGGTTGGGGAGTTTGCCTTGCATGTGGCCGACCCGGGATTCCATCCTGGGCATCCTATATGATCTCCAGAGCCTGCCAGGAGTGATTCCTGAGCATGGAGCCAAAAGCATTGCCAGGTATGCACCCCCCCCCCACACACACACACAAAAGAATAGGAGACATCAGGAATTCAAAAAGTTCTCCAAGAGATTCAAATCAGGGGGCAAGTTTGGAAAGTATTGGCTAACATCTCAGGAAATTTCTATTTGCTAGTTTTAAGGGTAAAAGGTTTTCATACTGTTAGCAATTTTACAGTCTTCTGAAATCTTCAGTTCACTTCAAACAGAAAAACAAATGAATCAATAAAGATATTCCTAATATGCACTCCTATCATACAGAAAGCTTTCTAAGCTTCTCCAGAAGCTAAAGAGACAAATTAAAAAATAAATCTAAAGTTTTTTTTTCAAATTAATTGTAGAGTTAAGATTGTTGGTTAGGACCAACAGCTCTGGGATGAACTAATTATAGAGCCCCCTCATTCTGCCAAAAACACTATCTAGAACTTGCTGCCTGTCCCAAGAGGCTTCCCTATCCCGTTCCTTGGCAGCAGAAACAACAGTAAAGACAGACAAGTATCTCTCAAATGATCAGCCTATAGGTATAGGCCCTATACCTTGCTGTGGGTGCCCGGAAGAAGCCCAATGTGAATCTGACAGACTTCACTTTGACCAGAAACCAGTCAGTCTAAATCACTCTAAGAGATTAGGAATGTAGTGTACCTTGCTTGGATGAGGCACTAGGTTCCATTCCTTGCATTAAAAAAAAAGAAAAGAAAAATATTCTAACAATTCTTACTTCAGGTGCTAACAGCTTTGATCTGTCTGGTTTCTCTTTATTAAAAGAAAGTGTAAGTTCTTTTCAGGAGTCAAGGTCACTTGTGGGACTGTCCCTGCTTGGATTAGAGAGCCAGGACTCCTTCCTTTAGCACAGTAGTTTCTGTTTAAAGAGCCAAGTAGCCGCCGGGGAGGTTAGCTCCAATGGCTGGACTGCATGCTTTGTATTCAGGAGTCCTGGGTTCCACTGAATGCATGATATGGTCCCCTGAGCACAACCAGGAGTGACCAAAACCAAATTTTTTTTAAAGACCATGTTATTCAGAGAAATATTCCTGTGATCCAAAAGGCGACAAAAATCAAGTAAAGGATTCTGACGAACGAGAGAAAAAAAAAATCTAGGTAAAAACTGGATAAACTTAAGCAAGTAGTAGCAGCATTGGTCACGTTGCCGTGGCATGGCTATTTCCTGCCCAGTATGGTCCCTTTTGCCTGCAGGATAGGAGAACAATTTTTCCAGTTTTTTCTTCCGACGAGTGTCATGATTACACAGAACTTGCTTTATATATATTTTCTCTTTTGCCTACAGAAGGTTTATAGAAGGGTTCCCTCCTGTACAAAAAAAAAAAAAGTACAAGAATCCCAAGGACAACGAGGACCGAAGTCCTTTAGCAAGAGTGTGGTACGGCTTGGTCCCTAAAGGTTTAAATAACGGACTTAAGAGTAAACAAATGGAAGTTCGGAAACTGCTGCAAGGCTGTGTGTGTGTGTGTGTGTGTGTGATGGATCAAAAGCCGAAATAAGTTGCAAGGCCTTGTGTGTGTGTGTGATGGAGCAAAAGCCGAAATAAGTTGTGTGTGTGTCGTGTTCGTGTGTGTGTGTGTGTGTGTGTGTGTGTGATGGAGCAAAAGCCGAAATAAGTTGCAAGGCCGTGTGTGTGTGTGTGTGTGTGTGTGTGTGTGTGTCGGGGAGCAAAAGCCCAAAGCCGTGTGTGTGTGTGTGTGTGTCGGGGAGCAAAAGCCCAAAGCCGTGTGTGTGTGTGTGTGTGTGTGTGTGTGTGTGTGTGTGTGTGTGTGTGTGTGTGTGTGTCGGGGAGCAAAAGCCCAAATAAGTCACCGCTCCAGCCTTGGCCCAGGGACAGACAGACAGATAGATCGAGCACATCTGCTCACCCCGGCCACTCCTCCCACCCCCGCCCGCCCGCCTTTGCAAACTGGGCTCCTATCCTAACCCCACTGGAACACAAGCGGGGGGCCCCCCAGCCCCCATCTAGAGGAGACATTGGGGATGCTGACAGCAGCAATCCGGCCTCCCCACCTGCAAGCCAGACGCGGAGGCATCTGCAAGGGGCGGGCAGGAGCACATGGCCCGCACGAGCTGCGCTTTGCATCGCATTGCACTGCATGCAGCAGGCACGTCGGGCGGGCGGGCGGGAGTCCCAGCGCGAGGCCCCTTTAAGGCGCGCGGCCCGGGCAGGGGCGAGTGACCCGGCGCCCTCCGGCGGACCGGGCCCCACCCGGGCCGGGCTCGTGTTCCCCTCTTCCTGAGCTCAGCCTCACCTTGCTTCCGAAGAGCCGGGCGGCCGCAGTGAGTAGAGCCATGGCGGGCGGGCTGGGCAGGAGGAGAGAAAGAGAAGCGCGGCAGGCACCGGGCTGAGCCGCCCCGACCCGTGGACAAGGTTGAAAGGAGGCGGCCGAAGGAAAGGGGAGACGAACCGGCGGCGGCGCCCAGCCCGGGGTCCTCGCAGGCCCCGCCCACTCACCGGAAGTCGCGTATTTCCCCCCCCCCGCGGAGGACTCAGTTTGAGCTCTGCTATTGGTCCAGCCCGGACGGAGGGGCGGGACTTGAGCCTCGAGGCGCGGAGGATTGGTCCTTCCGGGTTATGCTAATTAGGATGGATGGAGGCGGTGGGAGGGAGGTGCCAGGGTTTAGGTGGCTAAGGAGGTGCCTGAGAACTCAGTAACTTCCTGCAGGTTTTCTTTTCTCCTTGCCCCTTAAGGGGTTAGGGTGTGTTTTGAGGGGAACCTAAAGACGAAAGCCCTAGAAAATTTCTGTGGAAAATCTTCGGGATCAAGACCTTTAAATAGACTCTCTTGGCTTGTGATTTTTGGCCGCTCCTCCCTACCCCTGGTGTCTTTGGTCAAAGACTCAATGACCATAGAGGTGAAATCCTGTGGAATACAGGGTAGGATGCTGGACTTAGCAGTTTGGGGGTGCATCAGCTCCTGCTTGGTATTATATACTGATAGGCCCGAATATATGAAGGGGAGGCGAAGCAGAGGCCTGAATAATATTGCTGGAAGCTGTCAGTTCTGTGTCAGGAAATCTATGGTTCACCAAAGCCCCCCCCCCCCCAATAATGTCAGGGCTTCAGGTGTCCACTGAGTCGCTTGTGTCCTTCTGAGAATTAATCTCCTCTCACTGCCATTTCAGTCACGTAATCCTCTCTAGCCAAACCATCCCACATCTGTCCTTAAAAAGAGGACTAGGGTGGAGAGAGAGCGGAACACCAGTGAGCACTTGCTTGCAGGAGGCCTGGTTTCTTACCTCCCTCCATCTCTGAGCACCCCGAGTGGTTCCTAAGCACCAAAGCAGGAGTAGCACTGGAAGATGTAACCCCTAAACAAAACCAAAGATTTAGAGTGGTGGGGCCAGAGTAATAATAGCATAGCAGGTGCATGTGACCAACCCCACATCCCATATAGTCCTGTGAGCCCACCAGGAATGATTCTTGAATACAGACAGGAGTAATCCCTGAACATTACCAGGTGTGACCACCCCCCAAAAAAAAATCTGAAGTGGCTGACCAACCCTGACCCAAAACCAGGCATTGCACACTCTTCTCTTAGTCATATCTCTCCCCTCGTGCCCAGAGGGCCTTTGGGCCCTTTCTCCTTGTTGGCTATCTTCTGTACACTCTTGACCATTGCTCCCCAGAGAATATGAAATGAACTATGGCACTGGAGTGATTTGCACACCGCTCTTGACTAATCCCTGGTAGATCAGATCTCAGGACCTTTCTCCCATCTTATCCTATGCACGTCATTGATTTAAGGGCAGAGAACTGAGCCAAGGATTAGAGATCCTTATTAACAAGTTCTAAGCTTAAGTTAACAGTCCTTTGATCCTCTCTTTTAGCAGAAACAACAAGGTTAGAAGTCTCAGTACCATCCAAGCCAAGTTTAGATTGAATGTAATATATAAAGAACTTATTGTAGGGTCTGGAGTGATAAGTACAGTGGGTGGGAGCTTGCCTTGCAATGCGGTAGATCTGGGTTTGGCTTCTGGTCTCCCGCCGGTCCTGAGTCGACCGATTGCCAGGCAAATGCCCTACTGCTGTGCTATCTCTCTGGCCCGGTTTCTGGTCTCCCGAACCCACCAAGAGTGAATTACTCCTGAGCACCTCCAGGTGTGGCCCATAAAACAAAACAAGAACTTAGTTATAGAGCTTAGCTCACTCCAAATTTCCTTAAATCTAGTATCACAACTCTGAGTTTGCTTTTCTGGTTTGGAGGTCACATAGATAGGTCTTTTTTTCTGTTTGTTTTTTTTTGGGCCGCATCCAGCAGTGCTCAGGGGTTACTCCTGGCTCTGTGCTCAGAAATTGCTCCTAGCACACTCGGGGACCGTAGGGGTGCTGGGAATCGAACCTGGGTCTGTCCTGGGTCGGTTGCATACAAGGCAAACATCTTACAGCTGTGCTTTCGCTCCAGCCCACATAGGTAGGTCTTAAGAAGAACTTCATGAAGAGAAACCACATAAAGCCCCTGAAAAACCTTGACCTTAGTTACCTCCTCGGTGACTTCAAAGCTCCATTGATCAATAGTTGCTCCTAATTTAGCATCTCACAGAGGATTTCCTCATAACCTTAGAATAGTCTGGCCCGATTTCTTCTCTCTGGTTAATTATCCACAGAGGGTAGCCAACAGACCAGAGGATTGAACTCCAGTGCCCCAAGAGACAGACTGTTAGGGCGCAGCATTCTATGTTATCATTATTGACTAGTCATAAGGGTAATGTATTTGGAGGGGAGGGTAATGCTCAGAACCCTTAACACATGGTGCTGGAGCTTCATGTCACAAGGACTTTATAGACTTGTTTTGAAGTTGTTCTTCCTGGCATTCATGGCTGTAAGGTTAATGGGAAAGTCCAGGATCAAAGAGATAAAATGGTCACTTCCAGGAATTGACTTAAAAGTCTCTTTCGAAACCTGGATGATGGAAAGAAAGTTGAGGAAAAAGGATTGACACGAATAAAGCACTTGAGTAAGCTGTCAGACTAAATATATGCAAGTGTCTGGGAAGTGGACTGTGTGTGAGGTTGATTGTAGGCCTAGGCAGAGAACGTTGAGATTTGAGGTCATTTTGACCTTGGAAGGATCCCTTTAAAATGGACAAAGGCAATGGTGCCCCCTGGTGGCCACGATTAAGTGGGTTTAATGCAGCCTAAATGAAATTGCCTGTCAGTAAATCAAGCTCCCGGGTTTACTTAGTAATGAAATTTCTCCAATAGTTACTATTTTAAGTTACTACCCAAATGCGGCATATAAATTGTACTAATCCTAAAACAACAATAAGGGATAGAGGTAATAATAGTTATCTCTATAGAGGAGGAAACTAAGTTTTACATAAATTATTTAGCTTACGGCCATAGTTTGTAATTACCATTCTTAAAATTCTAACCTAGGAGCTGAAATGATAGTACAGAAGATAGGGCACTTGTCTAGCACACACAGCAGACCCAGATTCGATCCCAGTATTCCATATGGTCCTCTGAACACCGTCAGAGTGATCCCTGAGTACAGAGCCAGGAGTAACTCCTAAGCATTGCCTGACTCATTCTTCTATCTATATTTATTTTATTTGGGTTTTTTTGTTGTTGTTTTTTTGTTTTTTTTTTTCGGGCCACACCCGTTTGAGTTCAGGGGTTACTCCTGGCTAAGCGCTCAGAAATTGCCCCTGGCTTGAGGGGACCATATGGGACGCCGGGGGATTGAACCGCTGTCCTTCCTTGGCTAGCGCTTGCAAGGCAGATACCTTACCTCTAGTGCCACCTCACCGGCCCCATTATTTGTTATTTTTAAGGGATTCTTGTAATTACTGGCTGCAATTCCCCAGAACTAAGCAAGTCTCTGAACACTACTGGGTGTGACCTAAAAATGAAAAAAAATGGAAAACTAGTCTTACCTGGTCTTGGCACAAAATTGAGCTTTTTTTTTCCCAGATGGCACACACCCATCAGGGCTTATTCCTGGCTCTGTGTTCTAGGATCACTCATGGTAGGACTCAGGGGACCATATATAGTGCTGGGGTCATTACTTGCAAAGCAAGCAAGAGTCCTACCCATTGTATTATCACTCTGGGCTCAAGAAGGGCTACCTTTGTTTTGGAGTCACACTTAACAGTGCTCAGGACTTATTCCTGGCTCTATAATCAAGAAGTACAATTGGGGGCCCAGAGAAATAGCACAGCGGTGTTTGCCTTGCAAGCAGCCAAGCCAGGACCAAAGGTGGTTGGTTCAAATCCCGGTGTCCCATATGGTCCCCCGTGCCTGCCAGGAGCTATTTCTGAGCAGACAGCCAGGAGTAACCCCTGAGCACTGCCGGGTATGACCCAAAAAACAAACAAACAAAAAAAAAGAAGTACAATTGGGGACTTGAAGCCATTATCACAGTGGATGGGGCTTTTGCCTTGCATGCAGCCGACCTTGGTTCAATCCCCGGCATCGTATATGGTTCCCTGAGCCTGCAAGTAGCTATTTCTTTTCTTTTTTTTTTTTTTTTTTTGGGGTCGCACCCGGCGGTGCTCAGGGGTTACTCCTGGCTGTCTGTTCAGAAATAGCTCCTGGCAGGCACGGGGAACCATATGGGATACCGGGATTTGAACCAAACACCTTCAAGGCACTGTGCTATCTCTCCGGGCCGCAAGTAGCTATTTCTGATTGCAAAGCCAAAGTCAACCCTGAGTATCGCTGCTGGGTGTGGATGAACCCGGGTTCGATCCCCAGAATCCCATATGGTCCCCAAGCCTTCCAGGAATGATTTCTAACTGCAAAGCCAGGAGTAACCACTGAGCACTGCCAGATGTGACCCAAAAACAAAATAAAACAAAAAAGTACACTTGGCCACTTAGGGGACCATATATGAATGCCAGAGCTTGAGCCTAGGTCAGCCTATACAAGGCAAATGTGCTACCTGCTGTACTATTTCTTCAGCCCAAAAAATGGACTTCTTTTTTTTTTTTTTTGGTTTTTGAGTCACACCCAGCAGTGCTCAGGGGTTCCTCCTGGCTTCACGCTCAGAAATCGCTCCTGGGGCCCGGAGAGATAGCACAGCGGCGTTTGCCTTGCAAGCAGCCGATCCAGGACCAAAGGTGGTTGGTTCGAATCCCGGTGTCCCATATGGTCCCCCGTGCCTGCCAGGAGCTATTTCTGAGCAGGCAGCCAGGAGTAACCCCTGAGCACCGCCAGGTGTGGCCCAAAAACAAAAAAAAAAAAAAAAAAGAAATTATCAGTCTGGAAAATGGTTAAAGATTTGTTTACGGGGGCTGGAGAGATAGCATGGAGGTAAGGCGTTTGCCTTCCATGCAAGAGGTCATCGGTTCGAATCCCAGCGTCCCATATGGTCCCCCGTGCCTGCCAGGAGCAATTTCTGAGCATGGAGCCAGGAGTAACCCCTGAGCACTGCCGGGTGTGACCCAAAAACCACAAAAAAAAAAAAAAAAAAAAAAAAAAAAAAAAAAAGATTTGTTTACAGGGCTGGAATGACAGCACAACAGGTAGGGCTTGCATATGGCTGACGGGCTTGATCTCTGGCATCCCATATGGTGACCCTGAGCCTGCCAGGAGTAATTTCTGAGCCAGGAGTAACTTGAGCACCACCAGGTGTAGCCACAAAACAAAACAAAACAAAGAACATATATTTTCTCACTATAGAGTTTTGTTTATTGGGTCACATATTTGGTAGTGCAGGGGTTGTCCCCAGTGATGCTCAGTGTTCAGGGGACCAAGAGGTGACAGAGATTAGAGACTGAGGCTACAGCACTCAAAGCTTGTGTTCCAGGGCTAGAGAGATTGCTACAATGCTCCTTATATTAGAATACAAACGTAGGGGCCGGAGAGATAGCATGGAGGTAAAGGCGTTTGCCTTGCATGCAGGATGGTGGTTCGAACTCTGGCATCCCATATGGTCCCCCGAGCCTACCAGGAGCGATTTCTGAGCGTAGAGCCAGGAGCAAACCCTGAGCACTGCCGAGTGTGACCCAAAAACCAAAAACAAACAAACAAAAAAAGAATGTTAGAGGTACTTTTGTTCTGGGGCCACACCTTAGCAGTGTTCAGTGCTTACTTGTGGTGAGCTTACAGGACCATGTGGAGTGCCAGGAATCAAACCCTGGTGTACAGCGTGCATGCAAGGCAAGCGTCTTATCCACTATTTATTCTGTTTTTTTTTTTTTTTTTTTTTTTTTTTTTTTTGGTTTTTGGGCCACACCCGTTTGACGCTCAGGGGTTACTCCTGGCTATGAGCTCAGAAATCGCCCCTGGCTTGGGGAGACCATATGGGACGCCGGGGGATCGAACCGCGGTCCGTCCTACGCTAGCGCTTGTAAGGCAGACACCTTACCTCTAGCGCCACCTTCCCGGCCCCCACTATTTATTCTGGACCCTAGGGAGTTTTGAAATAAAAGAAGTACTTGGGGTGCTGGAACGGTAGGAGGACACTTGACTTGCACGTGGCAGACCTGGGTTTGATCCTCAGCATCCATATGGTCCCTTAGATACCACCAGGAATAATTCCTGAGCATAGAGCCAAAATTAACCCAAGAGTCTCCAGGTATGGCAAAAAAAAAAAAAAAAAAAAAAAAAAAAAAAGAAATGTATTGCATGTGGACCTGAGATGTGGCTCACTGTTCTTTGGTAAAGCACTTGTCTTGATATGTGAGGCCCTGGGTTCAATTTCTTTTTTTTTTTTTTTCCTCACTCGGGTTACTCCTGGCTCTTCACCCAGAAATCTCTCCTGGCAGGCTCAGGGGATATGGGATGCTGGGAATGGAACCTGGGTCTGTCAGGGTCAGCCACGTGCAAGGTAAAAGCCCTACTGCTGTGCTATCACTTTGGCCCCTCTGGGTTCAATTTCTGACATCACATAAGTGTCTGAGAATCCACAGTAGTGACCCCTGCCTTGTTTATTGGAACTATAAGTAGAAACTCTATATTAAAGAATGCTGTGCATGCCAGGAGCTATTTCTGAGCAGACAGCCAGGAGTAACCCCTGAGCACCGCCAGGTGTGGCCCAAAAACCAAGAATGCTGGATCGGGGGCTGGAGAAATAGCGTGGAGGTAAGGTGTTTGCCTTGTATGCAGAAGGATAGTGGTTTGTTTTTTGTTTTTTTATTTTTGGGCCACACCCGGTAACGCTCAGGGGTTACTCCTGGCTATGTGCTCAGAAGTTGCTCCTGGCTTGGGGGACCATATGGGACACCGGGGGATCGAACCGCGGTCCGTCCAAGGCTAGCGCAGGCAAGGCAGGCACCTTACCTTTAGCGCCACTGCCCGGCCCCAAGGATAGTGGTTTGAATCCCGGCAGCCCATATGGTCCCCCGAGCCTGCCAGGAGCAATTTCTGAGCTTAGAGCCAGGAGTAACCTCTGAGCGCTGCCAGTTGTGACCCAAAAACCAAAGAAAGCTGGATCACAGAAAAGACAGGCTTAAGGATTACTAAGATTAAGGTCTTGGACTCCTGATGACTAGTAAAATTCAACTTCTCTTCATTTCTTCATCTGTAAAACTAGAGTAATGGGGTTGGAAAGATGATAGTATAGCAGGTAGGGCATTTGTCTTCATGGGCTGACCTGGGTTCAATCTCCAGCATCCCATGTAGTACCCCGAGCTCCACCAATAGTAATTCCTGAGTGCTGAGCTAAGAGTAATCTGAGTATTATTGCCAGGTGTGTGGCAAAAAACCAAAACCACATTTAAGAGTAATATCGGGGGCCAGGCGGTGGCGCAAGAGGTAAGGTGCCTGCCTTGCCTGCACTAGCCTTGGACGGACCGAGGTTCGATCCCCCCGGTGTCCCATATGGTCCCCCAAGCCAGGAGCAATTTCTGAGCGCATAGCCAGGAGTAACCCCTGAGCGTCAACGGGTGTGGCCCCCCCCCCAAAAAAAAAAGAGTAGTATCTATTAAAATTTTGTTTTATTTTTGGGCTACACCTGGCTTTGTTCAAGGTTTACAGGCTCTGTACTTAGGGATCAGTCCTGGTACTTGCGGAACCACTTGGAGTGTTAGGGATCAAACCTAGCCAATTGCTTGCTATACTCTCTCTAGGCCCTATTTTTTGTTTGCCTCTGTTTCTTTTCTTTTCTTTTTTTGGTTTTTGGGCCACACCTGGCCGTGCTCAGGGGTTACTTCTGGCTCTGTGCTCAGTAATTGCTTCTGGCAGGCATGGGGGACCATATGGGATGCCAGGATTCGAACCACTGTTGGTCCTGAGTCGGCTACTTGCAAGGCAAATGCCCTACTGCTGTACTATCGCTCGGGTCCCTCTGTTTCTTAAATGCGAAGAAAACCTCTAAAATGTTTTTTTTTTTTGGACCACATCCAGTGACACTCAGGGCTTACTCTTGGCTATGCACTCAGAAATCACTCTAGACTTGGGGGGACCATATGGGATGCCGGGGATCGAACCGTGGTCCGTCCTAGGTTAGCCGCGTGCAAGGTAATCGCCCTACCACTTGCGCTACTGCTTGGGTCCTACCTCTAAAACTCTTTGTGGGGTTGTTTGTTTTTGTTTTGGGGCCACATGCGGTGACTCTTAGGGGTTACTCCTGGCTCTGCACTCAGAAGTCACTCCTGGCAGGCTTGGGGGATCATATGGGATGTTGGGATTCAAACCGGGGTCCTCCTGTGTTGGCTGTGTGCAAGGCAGACACCTTACTGCTGTGCTCACTCCAGCCCCCCCTTGTGGATTTTGTGCTTACTCCTGTCTATGCTCAGGGGACCAAATGCAGTGCCAGGGACTGAACTGGGCCAACTGTGAACAAGAAGTGTCTTACATGCTATATCTCTGACTCCCTTTTTTATGGAGGAATGAGAATGAACTGGGCCATACCTACAGATGCTCAGGGGTTACAACACAAATACCCTATACTATATCTCTGATCCTCTGAAATATATTTTTTTGCGGGGAGTTTCGGCCACACCTGGTGACGCTCAGGGGTTACTCCCGGCCACTCAGAAATTGCTCCTGGTTTGGGGGACCATATGGGATGCTGGGGGATTGAACCACGGTTCGTCTTAGGCTAGTGCTGGCAAGGCAGACGCCTTACTGCTCTGCACCATTGCTCCGACCCTGGCCCTCTAAAATTTGGGGGGAGGGAAGGCCAGAGAGATAGTACAGTAGGCAGGATGCTTACTGTACATGTGGTTGATCTGGGTTTCATCTCCAGCATCCCATATGGTCCCCTGAGCCTGCCAAGAGTGATCCGATCAGAATTAACTCCTAAACATAATTGGATGTAGTCCGAAAACAAAAATAAAATTAAACTTTTTTTTTAAATTACTAGATATTTTTTCTTTTTGGTTTTTTATTTTTCGGGGGGGGGGGGCACACCCAGCGGTACTCAGGAATTACTCCTGGCTATCTGCTCAGAAATAGCTCCTGGCAGGCATGGGGGACCATATGGGACGCCGGGATTCGAACCAACCACCTTAGGTCCTGGATCGGTTGCTTGCAAGGCAAACACCACTGTGCTATCTCTCCGGCCCAAATTACTAGATTTTGGGGCCGAAGAGATAGCATGGAGGTAAGGCCTTTGCCTTTCTTGCAGAAGGTCATCAGTTCGAATCTGGCGTCCCATATGATCCCCCGTGCCTGCCAGGAGCAATTTCTGAGCATGGAGCCAGGAGTTTCCCCTGAGCACTGCCGGGTGTGACCCAAAAACCACACACACACACACACACACACACACACCCCAAAACCAAATTACTAGATTTTTTTTTTCTGGTTTTTGGGCCATACACGGCGGTCCTCAGGGGTTACTCCTGGCTGTCTGCTCAGAAATAGCTCCTGGCAGGCACGGGGGACCATATGGACACTGGGATTTGAACCAACCACCTTTGGTCCTGGATCGGCTGCTTGCAAGGCAAACACCGCTGTGCTATCTCTCCGGGCCCAAATTACTAGATTTTTATCTAAGTTTTTTTTTCAGTCACACAGCCCTAATTTAACATATTTGGGAATAATTAAGTTCTGGGGCTGGAGATAGTACAGTGAGCAGAAAAGGTGCTTGCCTTGTATGTGACCAAACCCACTTAAATCCCTGGCAACACCAAAAACAACCCTTCCACCTGCATCCCAACAGAGCTGGGCCCTAAAACAGAATGTAAAAAAAAAAACCTCACAGGGCCCGGAGAGATAGCACAGCGGCGTTTGCCTTGCAAGCAGCTGATCCAGGACCAAAGGTGGTTGGTTCGAATCCCGGTGTCCCATATGGTCCCCCGTGCCTGCCAGGAGCTATTTCTGAGCAGACAGCCAGGAGTAACCCCTGAGCACCGCTGGGTGTGACCCAAAAACCAAAAACCAAAAAAAAAAAAAAAAAAAAAAAAAAAACCTCACAGAAGACACCTAAAGTTTAAGGTGTGACTATCTAATGCAAGACTGAAAATATACTTTATCAAATTCTGAGCTAGAATACTTTGCTAAATTGAACCTGCAGAGGGCATAAAAAAATTGGATTCCTATTGAGACTTGTAGTGTTTTTTTGTTTGTTTTATTGCGCCACACCCGGCAGTGCTCAGGGGTTTCTCCTGGCTGTCTGCTCAGAAATAGCTCCTGGCAGGCACGGGGGACCATATGGGACACTGGGATTCGAACCAACCACCTTTGGTCCTGGATCAGCTGCTTGCAAGCAAACCCCGCTGTGCTATCTCTCCGGGCCAGAGACTTGTAGTATTATGTGCAAAGTATCAGATTGTGGTACTTTGAGACTCAGCCATGTGCTCACTTCTTGAGTGGCTATGCTTACACACAGGCCTCTGGGCTGAGCACTCTTCTTTGAGGTACACAAGCTCAGGGGTCACATTAGTGTTCACACATGTGCTCATCAGAGCTGCAGTTCCTGGCTATGGTGCTTGTTGGGTTACACATGTTTTGTGGTGCCCACACACACTTGGCCAATCATGTAGCAGAAAATTAGAGAGCAGCTGCCGGGTTCACATTCAACATGTTAGAAACTGGGGTGTAGGGTTCTGGAGTGATAGCACAGTGGTAGGGCTTTTGTCCTGAACATGGCTGACCCTGGACAGACCCAGGTTTGATCCCCGGCATTCCATATGGTTCCCCGAGCCTGCCAGGAGTGATTTGTGAGTGCAGAGCCAGGAGTAACAACCCCTGAGCGCTGCCAGGTGTGACCCCCAAAAAAAAAAAAAAAACAAAAAGCAAAGAAAAAATAAAAAGAAACTGGGGATTTAAATTCATGACCACATGCTTGCAAAACAGGCATTCAAAGCCCCGATGCCATTATATTGGCCTCATCTAAGCTTTCCTTTGAAGAGAAAGAACAGATTTCATAAAACAGGCAACGGACACAAACCGGGGTATAATTCCCAGGGTTATGAAGCATGTAAACCTTATTCACATACATTGTGAAATGGGGTTAGCCATAGCTGTCTTGGAAACAGATTCGACAACACTCAGCTTTGTTTGGGGGCCACACCAAGTGATGCTCAAGGCTTACTCCTGATTTTGCACTCAGGGATCACTCCTGGTGTTGCTAGAGGGACCACACAGGATGCCAAGGATAGAACCTAGGTTATTCATGTGCAAGGCAATTGTCCTACCTGCTGTACTATCACTCCAGCCCTCCAGCCCCCATACAGCATTTTTTTTTTTTTGGTTTTTGGGTCACACCCGGCAGTGCAGTTACTCCTGGCTCTACTCTCAAAAATCCGCCCCTAGCAGGCACGGGGGACTATATGGGATGCCGGGATTCGAACCACTGTCCTTCTGCATGAAAGGCAAGCACCTTACCTCCCTGCTATCTCGCCAGCCCCCTATACAGCATTTCTTCTGACTAATGGGGAAAATAATAGACTGGGATTATTTTGGGGCCACACCTGGTAGTACTTGGGGGACTATATGAGATGCCACTGATTGAACCAAAGTTGCTTGTTTGCAAGACAAGTATCTTATCCACTGTACTTTTTTTTTTTTTTTTTTCCACTTTTCTACTTGTTTTTGTTTTTTTGGGCCATACCCGGCAGCACTCAGGTGTTACTCCTGGCTCTGCGCTCAGAAATTGCTCCTGGCAGGCTCAGGGGACTGTATGGGATGCTAGATATCCAACCCACTCTTTCCTGGGTCAGCTGTGTGCCCTACTGCTGTGCTATCTTTCTGGCCCTTTTGTACTCTCTTTAGCCTCAAAACCAAAGTTTTGTTGTCAAATATTATCAGGGTGCTTATTTTAAACTAGTTTATGTATTAGATTTTTTTTGTTTTTGGGCCACATCCGGCGGTGCTCAGGGGTTACTCCTGGCTGTCTGCTCAGAAATAGCTCCTGGCAGGCACGGGGGACCATGTGGGACACCGGGATTCGAACCAACCACCTTAGGTCCTGGATCGGCTCCTTGCAAGGAAAACGCCGATGTGCTATCTCTCCGGGCCCCTATGTATTAGATTTTATAGGGACTTCTGGTACAGGAAACTGTTTTATAGTCAGATCAGGTTGATACATAAGAACATTAGCCTAGAGATACAATTTTGCTACCAAATAGAGAACTTTAGGACCTATAGTATCTCTGCGCCTCAGTTTCTTCATTTGTAAGAAAGCTAAACTGAATTAGATGAACCTTCACTTCACATCCCTTTAGTTTCCGCACTTAACAAAAAAGACTTTGAAATGGGGATCAGAGATAGCTTAATAGGCTGGGCTCATGATCATCAAGATAGCACAGCAGTGGGGCGTTTACCTTGCATGCAGCTGACCCAGGAAGGACCCAGTTAGATTCCCAGCATTCCCATATGGTCCCCTAGTCTGCCAGGGGTGAATTCTGAGTGCAGAGCCAGGAGTAACCCCTGAGTGCCACTGGGTGTGGCCAAAGCCCAATCAATTAACCAATCAATCAATAAAGTTAAAAAAATAGAAAAATGGGGCCGGCGAGGTGGCGCTAGAGGTAAGGTGTCTGCCTTGCAAGCGCTAGCCAAGGAAGGACCCTGGTTCGATCCCTTGGCGCCCCATATGGTCCCCCCAAGCCAGGGGCAATTTCTGAGTGCGTAGCCAGGAGTAACCCCTGAGCATCAAACAGGTGTGGCCCGAAAAACAAAACAAAAAAAAAAAAAAAAAGAAAAGAAAAAAAGGGGGCCAGAGAGATAGCATGGAAGTAGGGCATTTGCCTTGCATGCAGAAGTACGGTGGTTTGAATTCCGGCATCCCATATGGTTCCCTGAGCCTGCCAGGAGCGACTTCTGAGAGCAGATCCAGGAGTAACCCCTGAGCTGCCGGAAGAGACCAAAAAAAAAAAAAAAAAAAAAAAAAAGGCTGGGTTAAATTCCTGGCACTGCATGGTCCACTGTGTACCACTAGGAATAACCCCTAGTACAGTCAGGTGTAGCTCAGCACTCTGGTTTTAGCCAAATCAAATAGAAGTTTTGGAAATCTTTTAAGTATTCAATCCTTGAGGCATTCCTGAAAATTATATTCCATTTCCAGCACCGAAACAGCCACATCTCAGGATCAGGGTATTTAAGAAGCTCCTCAGGGGATGGAGTGAGCCTCAGCAGAACAGAGCCACAAGCCCTGAGCAGCCCCCAAAACAAAGAAAACAGACAAAACCAAATAAAATCAAACAGGAAAAGCAAGTACTTCTCAAAGAAACTTGTAGGTTTGGCTGGATTTGGGCTTCACCCAGAGTGCTTGGGAAATCCTAGGGGGGTACTGGAGATCAAACCTGCGTTGGTCACATGCAAGGCAAGCACCTTATCCACTGTACTCTCTTTGACCCTTCATTTTCATTCACGATCAAGCCCTTGTACAGAATCTCTACATTGGGGCGAAAGTCAGTACAAGAGGTAAGGCGCTTGCTTGCCTTGCCACAGCTGATCCGAGTTTGATCCCTGGTACCTGTGTTGTTCCCTGAGCCCCACCAGAAGTGATCCCTGGGCACATAGCCAGGAGTAAACCCTGAGCAGTGGTGAGTGTGTTCCCCCAAAAAACAACCCCCCAAAAAAACCAGTATCTCTACATAAGATGAAGCCAGATTTATAGTCTAGAACTTAGACTATAAATCTAGACTCTAGATTGTCAAAAGATAATAACAGGTTGAGAAAAGAATACTGGCACTGAATCTAAAAGTTTATCTAGAAAGCAAAGCCTTACATTAAATAACATACTTTATCTGTCCCTATTTGACGAAACTCTTAATTTTTTGTCAAGTTAATCCTATTCATTTCCCCCTTGTCTATTCTGTGTATCTGGATTACTAGAGATCATACCTAGTCCTAGTGCCACATCCACGTGAAGTATGTGTTCTGCCATTAAGCAACATCCCCAATCCCAAAGCTCTTTCCAGTCCTTCTCTCCTAACTGCAATCCGCTATCTTCAAGCCAAATGTTAGCACTGATTCTGGGATGAAAAGACAACACAGTTTGTACTTTTGTTTCTTTCTTTTTTTTTTCCAGTTCATTTTAGTAAAAACATAATATAAAAGGCATTGCCATCCTCTTCCTCTCCGGGAGTGATCCATCAACTGTCAGTCTGGGCCGCTGCAGTGGTCAGAGTTCATCATGTGATACGTGCAGGGCATGGTCACATAGATCTGCAAACAGCACATAATTGGAAGGAAATACCACTTACAAGGATATGTACCATGATAAAGAAATACTTATAATTTGAGTAGATAGCCATGTGATAGGGCACATGCCTAGCATGAGTTTGTTCCTGTATTGCACAGCCTCCTAAGCACTGCTGCATGTGGCCCTGTATGCTCTGCTTGAGTCTACTGGGCGACCTCTCTAAACATTTTACAAAGGAAGGGATGAGCACTGCCAGGAGTGATTACCAAACACATCAAGGTATGTGTTCAAAATCAGAAACAAGAAAGTCAAAATGTAAAAACATGGAGGAGCAGACAATGGGAAAAGAGGGCACATCCTTTGCATTCATAGGAACGCAGTATATCCCAGGAGGCAGCCCGGCTGGTAGGGTCCTGCTGTCCCCAAGCACCATCAGCATTCTGGGGCACCAACATGGACCTTCTGACCTGGCTGGTTTATATTTCCAGGACTGCCCTTTGACCCTCTGGGCACTCCTCCAGAGTCCCTTGCAAATAAAAAATAAAAAAATAAAAAATTTACTTAGATACAAGGCCATGATTGGGACTCTGTAGTAGAAAGCCTGTTTTGAATGTGTGAAGCCCTAGTTTTGATTCCAGTACCACAAACACTCAAATTCAAACTGGCACTCTCACCAACCAACATTTTTACAATATATACTTGTCTGTCTGTCTGTCTGTCTGTCTGTCTATCTATCTCACACATATGTTGCTTTGTGCCATAACTGGTGGTGCTCAGGGGATACTCCTGACTCTATGTTCAGAAATGAATTCTGGCAGACTAAAGGAACCATATGGGATGCCGAGGAAATCAAATCCAGGTCGGCCGTATGCAAGGCAAATGTTCTACCTGCTGTACTATCATTCTGGCTCCAAACGTTTATTTATTTTTTATCTACTTATTTTGGCTTTAGGTCAAAATCTGGCAGTGCTTAGGGCTTATTCTTGGCTTAATGCTTGGGAGGTTGTTCCTGCTGGTGCTCAGGGGACCATGCAGTCCTAGGATCTGAATCCAGGGCTCTTACATTCAAAGCATTTGCTAGCCCTTTGAGTCATCTTTCTGGCCCTAAACATGCTCTTTTTATTGGAGGGGGGAAGGGTGCAGTTCTATACTCGATGATCACTCCTGGCAGACTCAGGAGACTATAATGGATGCTGGATATCAAACCCAGGTTGGCATGTGAAAGACAAGCTTCCTACCTGCTATATTGTCTTTCCAGTCCCTGGAAACCAACTCTTTTTTTTTTGTTTTTTGGGCCACACCCGGAGGTGCTCAGGGGTTACTCCTGGATGTCTGCTCAGAAATAGCTCCTGGCAGGCACGGGGGACCATATGGGACACCGGGATTCGAACCAACCACCTTTGGTCCTGGATTGGCTGCTTGCAAGGCAAACGCCACTGTGCTATCTCTCCAGGCCCTGGAAACCAACTCTTATGCTAATATCAAAGGAAAGGTATATTTTGTTTTGGGGGCCACACCTGAAGTGCCTAAGGAGTCATTCCTTGTGGTGGTCAGGGGACTATGAACACAGGGATTGAATCTGGGCTTCGACCACACTAAGCATGCATACTAGCCCTTTGATCTGACCCAGAAAAGGTGATTTTTGGGTCACACCCAGCAGTGCTCAGGAGTTACTCCTGGCTCTATGCTCAGAAATGGTCCCTGGCAGGCACCACGGATCATATGGGATGCCAGGATTTGAACCACCATCCTTCTGCATGAAAGGCAAATGCCTTATCTCCATGCTATCTCTCCGGCCCCAGAAAAAGTGGTTTAAAAAAAAAAGATCTTTTTTTATTTGAAAGGGGGCTAGATGGGAGAATACTAGGTAATGTGTCAAGATCCAGGGGGCTATGAGGACAGGAGGTAGAGTAGAAGTGGGGATACCTTACCTGTTCGCTTACTACACAATTTGTCTTTAACATTGTCAGACTCTCGGGAAAAGAACTCAATGAGTTCATCTTCATATTCCTCCACAATGCTCTCACACTGTCAACCCAAAGAAATAAGTGAAAGGCAGGAGCAAGAAGAGACTACTCCCAGAGGAGTTCACCCAATTTTCTAGTAACTGTGCATTTCCGAAAACCTGTATCCACTCACCGCAAACTTGAGGGTGCCGCTGATGTCAGAATCAATTCGAATGCCCTGTAGGTCCCGTTCAGTGGTGTCTCCATTGCGGCCAACTACACGTACGTAGTTTTTACGGTGGGTGGACAGGTCAATCTGTTCCCCATATTCCTTCATCCGGTCGCATATCTCCTCTAGGAGCTCTGTGAGGTGGGCCTCTGAGCGGGCGTAAGGCACCTAGAAATGTCCTCAGCCTTGGGTCACATTCTTCAACCTCTGTACATTAGTAATTTATATCCTTATTTTTCCTTTCAAATCTAGTTCAAAAAAATGTACTTTAAAAAGTCTTCCCTAACTCTAAACAGTAGAGTTTGTATGATTCCAAAGTACTTACAGATATATAACCTTATTTAATAAGCTTAACAAGTAAAAGAAGTTGTCTATCATAAAGAGATCATACATTTAAAAAGTTTGTTTTTGGGGGGCAGGTGTGCATACCCGGTAGCATTTGGGTTCCTCCTGGTTCTGTGATTAGAAATCACTCCTGGGTTTGACTCCTGGCATCCCATATGGTCCCCCAAGCCTGCCAGGAGTGATTTCTGAGCATAGAGTCAGGAGTAACCCAAGTGCTGCTAGGTGTGACCCAAAAACCAAAAAAAAAAAAAAAAGAAATCACTCCTGGCAGGCTCAGGGGACCTTAAGGGAGGCTGCGGATTGAACCCAGGTCTCCTGGGTTCTCCTTGCATTGCCTAAATGGCAAATGCCCTATGGCTCTGCTATCACTCCAGCTCAAGGAGCTCTTTGATTAGCCATACAAAAGTGTTTTTCTTTGAATTCCTTTAATTCCTGCCAGTCTAACTCAATTTTTTCCTTTGTAATAAAGAAGAGATCAATACCAGCTTTCAACAGGAGAGCACTGGGAAGGTAGAATGGGCTCTAAAGAGAATTTTTTTGTCCCCACCCCGAGAATTATTAAAGCATTTTATAAGCATCCCAACCTTAACATGACTTTCTTTACTACTTAAACGGTAAAGTATGGTGGGTGTTTTGGTTTTTTTGGACTACATCTGGTAATGTACAAGGTTCTTGATGGTGTTCAGGAGATCATGTGGTACCAGAGATCAAAGTAGGGCTGGGTGCATGCAAGACTAGCACCTATACCCTGGTACTATTTCTCTGACCCATGTGTTGTATTTCCAACTAAGATAAAAGCGTCCTCATCAAACATAAGATCTACTTTATTTAAAAATCAATGTTTGGTTATAAAACATAGTAAAAACATTGAGTCCTAATGTATTTGTATTAAGGATGAGAGGCCGACCAGCAATCCCTATTACCTAACAACTTATACGGTAGAAACAAAGTATTAAGGTTTGGAGCAAGGAAACAAGTGCTAGTGATGAGCCCCTTTCTCCAAATTAAACAGCCCAATCCTTTACTTCTTCTGGGTCAATGTTTTCTTGATTCCTAACCAAGGGACTTCTTTCTTGAGTTCTCAAAGTCAGAGAGAGTGCATTTACTTGGGGGAACAATAACAGTTACCTCCACCACTGACTGGCTGCCATCTGGATTGATTCGGAAAGATCCCATCTGAATGGTCTTCTTGGGATCCACCTGGGCAATTTCCCACTCCAGTTCATCCACTAGAGCCCGACAAGCTGGAGCAAGAGGAAGAGGGGGAAGAGAAAGACATCAACTCAGGAATTTTCATTCATTCTTCTCCCAGGACTCCAAGTTCTGTCTTCTTCTCTACTTCCTTCCATTTTTTTTCTTTGTGCCTTTACCTCCACAGTGTAGATCCTGGCTCCTCCGAGCCCAGGCAGTTCCCAGCAGGGCCCCAAGAAGCAGGACCAGCCAACCCCAGCCTTTCATCGTTAGCGTCAAGGGGCTGCTCCACCTGGTCGGGATGGGAATAATAAAGCACTGGAGTGAAGGAACAAACTCCATCAACTCTAGCTCCCATATCCACCCCACTCCTGGTCCCCAAGATCTCAATGTGATTCTGGCTCCACTTTCCAGGGGCACGGGTGAAAGGGTGAGCTGGGGGTCGTGGGGATCCCAGCTTCGTATGTTAGACTGACAGGTGAAGCCCCCGAGGAGGGCTCAACGAGCCATGTGGCAGTGACTGCGAGTACACGTAATGCACAAGGGAAGCAGCAAGGAGGGCCAGCTAACCCGGACCTGGAGGCAGTGTGGTGCCAGGCGCTGCAGAATCTAGGCCTCTGCCACACAAAAAGCAGGCACACTGGCTGCCAAGGAGAGTGCCAAGTCGGCGTCTATTCGCACCCGGCCCATTAGACTGTTGCACCCCGAGCTCCCTCCAGCTTGGCATCAGAAGCAGATTGTGCAGAATATTAAAACAAGTTTCTTCCGGACCCCCAATCCCCTTCTGATCCGCTGGCATCTGGCGCACCTCTGCTCCCGGGGCCGCCGCCGTGCCCAGGCGCTGCAAGACGGCCCAACTCTCTCCCTCTCGCTCCAGCGCGCGGCCCCAGCACCCGGCCACGGCGGAGAGCGGCTGTCCAGGGCTCCTCCGGAGCGCGACGGCGCTTCCCGGAGCCGGGGTGCCCAGACGAGCGCCTGAGCCCGGCTCACCGCAGCCCTGGCCGAAACCTAGCGCGGCGGTGCGGTCCTCCCCGCTCCAAACTCTCGCGCGATCAGGCAGCTTCTAGGGCGACTCCCAGGCCACGAGGACCCCTGCGGCTGCAGAAGGACCCAGACTTGCGTGGCGAGGAGCGACACGTGACCGCCGGGGGGGGGTGTCAGCCGGAGGGGCGTGGCCTGGCGCCAGGGCCGGAGCCCTGTGTGTTTAGTCTTAGGTGGATGTGGCCCTATGGGGAGAGGCGACGCCAGGAAACTCCATCTCCCAGGAAGCACTGCGGCGTGACCCGGCTCGGCAGAAGCTAGAGCTGCGGCTGGCCTGTGACGTGTAGTTAGTCGGTCAGCTTTCCCAGCGGCCCTTAAGTAGCTGATAGGAAACTAAAGCCACATGTGTTTTAGAAGAACCCGACCTCGTGGTATTAGTCACTGTCAAGGAACGACATAATAGGACAGTATCCTTTTTTTGGTTTGTTTTCGTTTTGGGGCCACCGGCTGCGCTCAGAAATCACTCCTGGCAAGCTCGGGGACCATATGGGATGCCGGGGATGGTACCCGGGTCGGTCGTGAAGGCAAATGCCCTCCCCGCTCTACTATCGGTCCAGACCCGTTTTTCAGTCTCTTAACTTGGAACTCGACTTTAACCATCCCTTTTTGGTTTGGGGGCTACACCTGGCGATGCTCGGGGTTTGGTTACTGCTAGTGCTGCACTCAGGAAACACGCCTGGTGGGCTCTGAACCATAAGGGATGCCAAGGATAAAGTCCGGGTCAATAAATGCAAAGCGAGCACCCTATCCGCTGTGCTATTGCTTTGACCCCTCGAATTTAACCATTCTAGGTAGTAATGTGGGTCTGTTTTTCCATTAGAAAGTAAGAAATGGGAAGGCGGATGAAATCACAGAACCTCACCCTTAGATCCAATGATATAGATAAGTCAACAATGTTTTTATTTTACAAAACATGCAGTTTACAAGATTAAAAAAAAACAAACAGGAAACAAGAAAACAAAAACGGGACAGGAAAGTGGATGAAAAGAAGACCTGCTTCTCAGCCGTCAGTGAAGTGAAGCCAGTCACCAAGCTGTACAGAATAGAGACCCTTTTGGCAATTATAATTTTTGTAACACTAGTTTGTTCGAGTCACCACGATTCCACATGCTGGCTCTTTCAGAACCAGAATTAAATCTTGACCTCCTTGTTGTCATTAAATGAGACTTGAGTCCTTTACCAACTAGAAATAGACATAGGAGTTTCCAGGAGTTTCTTTGCTTGGGTAAGAATCATCCTGGAAATAAGCTATTTCTTTTTTACTAAACACAGGATTTGTTTTGTTTTGGGGCCACATTGGTACTGCTCAGGGGTAACTCCTGGCTCTGTGCTCAGGAATCACTCCTGGCAGTGCTCGGGGAACTATTTGGGACACAGGGGATCAAACCCGGTCTGTAAATGCCCTACCCGCTGTGCTATCACTTCAGTTCCCATAAATATTTATTAATAATAATAATAATTCCCATTTGAGTCTTGTTTCAGGCCTACTATTTTGTAAAGGATAGATAGGAATCTGGTTCCTGGACCCGTACAACATTCCTCATTCTGATTCTAATAGCACCATCTATAGATCCTGAACAGGTCCAATCCTGGAAGTCATCTCCCTGGTTCAGGGGACAAGAACAATGAAGGGGAAGCATCAGGAGAAAGTGAGGTCAGAGTGCCAACACTGGGGAGAAGACAGCTGCATCTGTCAGACAAAAAATAAGAACATGACTTTTCTTTTGGTGTTCAAGCAACAATAAACAAAAGTATGACTTGTTTTGGGGGGCTACACTGGGCACAGCTCAGGGGTTATTCCTGGCATGCTTGGGAATTAAACCAGTTAGCACTTGGCAGGCCAGTGCCCTACCCATTATCTCTCCATCTCTGACCATAACTTCCCCCACTTCCCCAAGCATAACTTTTTTGTTTTGTTTTTTTGGGTCACACTTGGCAGCTCAGGGGACTATATGGGATGCTGGGGTTCAAACCGTCGTCCTTCTGCATGCAAGGTAAATGCCCTACCTCTATGCTATCTCTAGCTCCCTCAAGAATGACTTTTTTTGTTGTTGCTGTTGTTTTTTGTTTTTGTTTTTTTGGGTCACACCCAACAGCGCTCAGGGGTTACTCCTGGCTTTACACTCGAAATCGCTCCTGGCAGGCTCTGGGACCATATGGAATGCTGGGATTCGAACTACCATCCTTCTGCATGCAAGGCAAACTCCATGCTATCTCTCTGGCCCCAAGCACGACTTTTAAGCTTAAATGAATTAAAGCTTAAAATGAGTGCAGATAAAAACACCTGGGATGGGGCCCAAGTGATGGCAAAGTGATAGGGTGTTTGCCTTTCACACAGCCTACCCAGGAGAGACAATTATTTGATCCCGCGGTGTCCCATATGGTCCCCCAAGCCAGGAGCGATTTCTGAGCGCATAGCCAGGAGTATCCCCTGAGTGTCACCAGGTGTGGCCTAAAAATAAAGACAAAACAAAACAAAAACCTGGGATAATTTTCTTTCTTTCTTTTTTTTTTTGGTTTTTGGGCCACACCCGGCAGTGCTCAGGGTTACTCCTGGCTGTCTGCTCAGAAATAGTTCCTGGCAGGCATGGGGGACCATATGGGATGCCAGGATTCGAACCAACCACTTTTGGTCCTGGATCAGCTGCTTGCAAGGCAAACGCCGCTGTGCCATCTCTCTGGGCCCGATAATTTTATTTCTGAGCCACACCTGGCAGTGCTTGGATTGGTAATCAAACTTGGGTCTCCCCACCTCCCTGCTTGTTTTTATTTCTTCCCTAGTTTTTGGCCATACTTGGCTTTGCTCAGGTTCACTCCTGCCAGGTTCAGGGGACTAGTGATTAAACTGGTGATTAAACCTGTGACAGCATGTACAAGGGAAATGTCCTTTCTACTGTACTATCACTTACGCTCCTCTCCTTGGTTTTTTTCTTTTTCTTTTTCTTTTTTTTTTTTTTAATTTTTATTGTTTTTTTGGGCCATACCAGGTGGCACCCAGAGGTTACTCCTGGCTCAGCACTCAGAAATCGCTCCTGGTAGGCTTGGGGAACCATATGGGATGTTGGGGGTCGAACCTGGGCTGGCTGCGTGCAAGGCAAATGCCCTCTCCACTATGCTATTGCTCTGGCTCTCCTCGGCTTTTTTTTCCCCCCTCCCTCCTCTCAGCCCCCTCCTTGGCTTTTTGTACGTATGTAAATCATGTGCTTAAGCTTTTTCTCCAGACTCTACTTTTTTCCTCCTTTTGGTGTCCCATTTTAAACCCAGATCCCGGGGCCGGGCGGTGGCACTGGCCGGGCTGGTGGCGTTGCGCTAGCCTAGGACGGACCGAGGTTCGATCCCCCGGCGTCCCATATGGTCCCCCAAGAAGCCAGGAGCAACTTCTGAGCGCATAGCCAGGAGTAACCCCTGAGTGTCACAGGGTGTGGCCCAAAAACCGAAAAAAATAAAATAAAAAATAAAAAAATAAACCCAGATCCCACACATGTGAGGTATGCACTTTTCTACTGGGTCACATCCTGGCTTCCTACTCAGGAAGGAGAAAAACTGCAATAGAGACAAAGGAACAGATCTGTTCTAATTTTTTTTAGAATTGGGCATGGGGAGACTAATACCAAACAAATGTTTTCACTAACAAAATATATCTTGCGGGGCCGGGCGGTGGCGCTGGAGGTAAGGTGCCTGCCTTACCTGCGCTAGCCTAGGAGACGGACCGCGGTTCGATCCCCCGGCGTCCCATATGGTCCCCCAAGCCAGGAGCGACTTCTGAGCGCATAGCCAGGAGTAACCCCTGAGCGTTACCGGGTGTGGCCCAAAAACCAAAAAAAAAAAAAAAAAAAAAAAAAATATATCTTGCTCAAGTTTGTGAGAATTAAGTGCTTTTCAAATTGTTATAGAATGGGTTTTACTGTTGTTAATCAAGACCAACGTTATCATACACGTATAATCTTCATATATGTGGTCAAAACCCACCTAGTCCAGCTTCCCGTGTCCCATCCCAGGCCTTACTCTTGGGACTCGTTTGGCCTTCGGGTTCAGGCACCTTCCAGTCCATCTTTCGACCCTTCTCATAAAGACCCTTAAGCACTTTGTGGAAGGACTCGAGATCAGTGCCGTTTTTGCTTAGCTCTAGATACTTTCGATAGAGCTGAAGGGCTGTGCGGGCATCCTCAATGCTGTCGTGAGTCTCGCCTTGAATCTTCAAGTCTGAAGGAAGAAGCAGAATAGTACAGAATGTAGCAAAGGGAAATAAAATGATCCAACTCATATATTCAACTCCCAATAAACTACAAAATCCTGACTGCCTTAAGGGAAAAAAGCCAAACAACTTCTTAGCACACAGAACACTCAATCCATTCAGAGCATTTTTGGGGGGTATGTTTTATTTTATTTTGGGGCCACACCTGTTAGAGCTAGAGGTTATTCCTGGCTCTGCACACAGGAATCACTCCTGGCGGGACTTGGGGACCACATTTGGTTTTAATGATTGAACCGAGCTTTTCTGTGGGTAAGGCAAGTGCCTTATCCACTGTGCTCATCTCGCTGTTGCCTTATCTCTCCATAACCCCCCTCCCGCTTTATTTTTGGCATTAGTATCAATTCAAATTTATTTAGGGTAAGGCCTCCTGAACCACTCCAAGGATGCTAGGGTATCATATAGTGCCAGTAACTGAACTTGGGCCTCTCTAGGTAAGGCCCATTCTTTGAGTTATCTCCTATCCCTAGTAACTTTTACCACTAACTCTTACTCCACTTAACCTCTTAAAACCATTCCAAAAAGACATGAAAGACAGAGCAACTTACCAAGAAAGTACCAAGCAAGGAATCTCAATGAAATCATTCGTTTTCGGGGCATGTGAAACAGATAGACAGTGTCGAGTACTTGGTCCTTGGGCACCTATATCAGAAATAAAGGATCAGAGAATCAAGATAGAGCCCCCATAACATACTGTTCTCTAAAGCGTAAACCCTGAGGTGGCCCACTTTCAAAGAAGACTCTTAAAAGAGCTTCGTCCAAACCATGAGGTTGATGACTCGAAAGTCCTTCTGCAGACCGTGACCCACAAACTTGACTCCAATGTCTATAAGAAAGCGAAGCTTTAAGTAGGTAGACTTGAGCGTTGTGAGGTGCTTAGAGGAAATCTTGGCATCAAGGTCCCCTGGCTTTATCCCCGAGTATTGAGTCAAGTAATCCACCACCTATGGACAGAAAAGGACATATGTGACCCAAAAAGGTATAAGGAAACAGAGACTTAAGGCCCCTGGCCAGTCATAAGCGGACAACTGTCCTTTTAAGGTACACTACCCCTTTTGGGTTTTTTTTTTTTTTTTTTTCTTTCGGTTTTTGGGCCACACCCGGCGGTGCTCAGGGGTTACTCCTGGCTGTCTGCTCAGAAATAGCTCCTGGCAGGCACGGGGGACCATATGGGACACGGGGATTCGAACCAACCACCTTTGGTCCTGGATCGGCTGCTTGCAAGGCAAACGCCGCCGCTGTGCTATCTCTCCGGGCCCACGCCAGCCCCTTATAACTACTACTGAAGGGCAGCTGGCCTGGGGGTATATAAAGCCGGGGCTGATGTACTATGAGACACCACTCCCTCTACAAGATTGCTACTGCTGGATGGTTGCTACCGCCTAATTGATGGAGAGACTTTTTGCTGAACTCCCTGTTCCTGTTGCCTTTTGCTACTTCTGCTACTGTTCCCTTTTTCTAGTCCTTTCCCTTGTCTGGCCCCAACCTTGGCCCTCATTCTCCTGCTCTTGGCCTAGGGGGCTGGCTGTAAGGCCCCTAGCTTCCCTGCTTTGCCTCTCCCTCAACTAAACCATTTCTAACCCTCCTTGTATCTCACTCACTTGCATCTCCCTACCCTGATACCTGTTCCTGGGTAGAGATGTAGTCATCAATGAAGGGGATGCCCTCATTGGGCCCCTGGCCCCGAACACAGGTAATCCTCGCTACTGACATCTGGCTGGGTTTGATGGTCGACTTGGTGCCATCACTGCGCAATTCAGCTTCCTCCTACACAGAAGAGTTAATAATAAGGAAATCAAAGGGGCCTGAGCAATAGCACAGCGGGCAGGGCATTTGCCTTGCACGCAGCGACCTGGGTTCTATTCCCAGCATCCCATATGGTCTGCCAAGCCTGCCAGGAGTGATTTCTAAATGCAGAGCAAAGAGTAATGCCTGGTACTGCCAGGTTTGGCCCCAAAGCAAAACAAAACAAAACAAAAAAAAAGGAAATTAGAGAAATACTTATGAATCCTAGCACCTTCAGAGCTTCAGAGTCCTATGTCAACACCTGACCCATTTTCAGTTTTACCTCATTGAGGGTGACAAACTCAGCATCCAGGCCCACCAGGTCCCCAATCTGTGGCATTTCATTCAACATCAGTGGAATAAAGGTAGTATGTGTTTTCCTCTGCTTCCGTGCAAGTGACGCTTCAGCCAACAGGACATTTGCCTCAATAGGGTTCTTGACTACAAGGGAAAACACAGGAGATAGATGGCTAAGGACACGGAAGTAACCAAAGGAGAGAAGGTCAATGTATCAGGCCAGAGAATAAGCCTAAGTATGATCTTGCAATCGTCAAGACATCTGCATAAATAAAGGGCAGCATGCTATACATTCTAGCAGTCTGGGTCTGATCACCAGTACCACATGGTACCCAGAGTACCAAAGGAGTAGCCCCTGAGCACAACCAGGTATAGCACTCCAAAGTAATTTCATTTTTTTTTTTTTTTGGGTCACACCCGGCAGCACTCAGGCTCAGAAATCGCTCCTGTCAGGCTCAGTGGACCATATGGGATGCCGGGATTCGAACCAATGACCTTCTGCATGAAAGGCAAACGCCTTACCTCCATGCTATCTCTCCGGCCCCTCGCACTCCAAAGTCTAAATAACATTTCACAGAAACTATGGTTTAAGTGACTAAAAGGGACTTAATATGGGGACAGAATGAATCTTATCACAGGTAAGATGCTTGTCTTGCACACAGCAAACCTGAGTTTGATCCCTGGTATTCCATATGGTTCCCCCTGAGTCCTGCCCAGAGTGATTCATAAGCTATCTCCCCAAACCAAACCAAAGCAACTCTCCTTCAAAAACAACAACAAAAAGGCCTTAATAAGAATTCATCCTTGATGGGGCCGGAGAGATAGCATGGAGGTAGAGGGTTTGCCTTGCATGCAGAAGGACAGTGGTTTGAATCCCAGCATCCCATATGGTTCCCCGAGCCTGCCAGGAGCAATTTCTGAGCATAGAGCCAGAAGTAACCCCTGAGCACTGTCGGGTGTGACCCCCCAAAAAACAAAAAACAAACAAAAAAAAGAATTCATCCTTGGGGCTGGTGATAGTACAGCAGATAGGGCATCTGCCTTACACACTGGTTCAATTCCAGCATCTCAAACGGTTCTCTGAGCACCACCAAGAGTAATTCCTGAGAGGAGAGACAGGAGTAACGAAGAACATTGCTGGGTGTGGTCCAAAACAAATACCTGATAGAAAAGAAATGTTACTTGGGGTATATATTAAACTTGGGCTGCTGGGGCTCTTACTACAGTGGGTAGGGAGCTTATCTGATCACGAAAGCAGAGCCAATAACCCCCTAAACATTGCTGGGGTAGCCTCAAAACAACGAAGTAAACTAACAAAATTTGGTCTGAGGAGATGACTCAAAACGTGGAAACTTGTGTTTTGTACATAGTAGGCACAGGCTCCTGAGCATCAAGTTAGGAACAACACTGGATAACCACCAGGTGTGATCCCAAAATATCAAAACCAGAGGCCAGAGCAATAGCACAGCAGGTAGGATGTTTGCCTTGCATGTGGCTAATCCAGGTTCAATTCCTGGCATCCCATATGGCCCCCTGAGCCTGCTGGGCGTGATTTCTGAGTCCAGAGTCAGGAGTAACATCTGAACGCTGCCAGGTGTGGTCCAAAAACCAAAACCAAACAAGATTAATTATATTTGGTTAGAAAGATGGCTCAAAGGACTGGTGAGCACACTTAAAATAAGGCACCCTGGTGCTTGCTTCGGCAACACATATACTAAAATTGGAACGATACAGAGAAGATTAGCATGGCCCCTGCACAAGGATGACACACAAATTCGTGAAGCGTTCCATATTTTTTTTTAAAAAAGAAAAAAGAATAAGGCACCCTGAGGTTAGTATCCTGGACTGAACATAGAGCTGGAGTTGCTTGCTCCTAAGCACTACCATGTGTGCCCTGCAAATGAAAAACTTTTAAAAAGAATTATTAAACTGGGGGCCAGAATTATTAAACAGTGAGCAGAGTGTTTGCCTTGTGGCATGCCATGAGCCTACTAGGAGTGATCCCTGAGTCTAGACCCAGGAGTAATCCCTGAGCATAGCCAAGTATGACCCAAAAACAAAAAACAAGCAAACAAAAAGAATAACTAAATTTAAAATTAACCATAGCCATTTTGAGCAAGCTTTCCCTTTACCTGTCCTTTCCCATTATACTCTTAGGATCTCCAATTTTTTTTATGAGGGGGCCACACTTAGCAGTACTCAGAGATTACTTCTGGTTCCGGGAACTAGCTGTACTATCTAATGCTCCAGGTTTTCCAGCTTTTTTTGTGTGTATGGTGTGTGTTTTTTTTAATTTTGTTTTGGGGCCACATCTGGCAGCACTCAGGGGTCATCCTCTGTTGTCAGAAATCACCCCTGGAAGGCTCAGGGGACCATATGGGATGCCAAGGATCGAATCCAGGTCCATCTTGGGTCAGCAGTATGCAAGGCGAACGCCTATCCTTGTGGTATACTCCGGTTCCAAGGTTTTCTGACTTTTAAGGACTAGTCAGCAGTAATTCCTTTAGTGTCCCTGGAGTAACACTAGGAAACTTTATTTGGGGAGAGGGGAGGAAGAGCCACACTCAAAAGTGCTCCGGGCTTACCTCTAGCCCTGTGTTCAGGAATCACTCTTATTTTTGGAAGGTAGAAGAGGGGACTTGGGTTACACCCAGTGGTACTCGGGGACTACTCTTGGCTCTGCACTCAGTAATTACTCCAGGTGGGTTCAGGAGACCATATGGGATGCCGAGGATTGAATTTGAGTCAACCACATACAAAACAAGTGCACATACAAAATACACACACACACACACACACACACACACACACACACACACCCCTCTCTCTCTCTTTTTTTTTTTTCGGTTTTTGGGCCACACCCGGTAACGCTCAGGGGTTACTCCTGGCTAAGCGCTCAGAAGTCGCTCCTGGTTTGGGGGAACCATATGGGACACCAGGGGATCGAACCAAGGCCCATCCTAGGCTAGCGCTGGCAAGGCAGACACCTTACCTCTAGCGCCACCACGCTGGCCCCACCTCTCTCTTTTTTTAAGCAAAATAAAAGAAACCAGAGATACATACACACATACACACCACACACATACACACACACTGGCACCTCAGGAAGCTTAGTGCTCTACCCTGTATACTGTATCTCCTCTGTCTCTGATAAACACACACACACCCTCTCTTTAAGCAAAACATATACACACACACCTCTCACATATCGCTCTCTTTTTTTAAGCAAGATAAAAGAAACAGAAGATACATACACCTCTGAGCGAGACAAAGGGACCAGAGAGGCAACACTGAGAGAAAGCCAGGGTTTGATTTCCCAGCACCATGCTGAGCATCACCAGGCCACTGAGCTCAAAGTAACCCCATGAGCACTGCTGGGTGTGGACCAAAGAACAAACTATTAAAATTATATAGGAGCTAGAGAGAGAATACAGTGAACAAACTGCTTGCCTTGCATGTGAGCAATCCAAGTTTGATTCTCGGTACCCTATATGGTCCCTGAGCTCTGCCAAGTGTAATCCCTAAGTGCAGAGCCAGCAGTAAGCACTGAGCCCTGCTGGGCATGGCCCCAAACCAAACAAAATAAACTGTGGTACCCTAGGGCATGGCAGTATTTATCACTTACTATTCAGGTTGTATCTGGAATTAAGATTCCTTTTAACATAATACAATATAGCAGGCACTTTCCAGTTCATGTCAAACTGCACAGCTTCATGCTATAAGAGAAAAAGCACTTCTTATTGCAGGTCAGAGGGCAAACAGGACTGAGATCTTGTTAGCTCTAAATATTCTTATTCCTGAGTACTCATCCCTGCCTCCCTCGTCTGCCTGGCACTCTCAAGTCTCCAGGGCCCAGAGAATGAGGAAGCCAAAGAAAGGGGATGTGAGAGCAGAATGTTAAATGTTACAACTAACCTTATCAATAGGCTCAATGAGAAAGTCATTGAAGAGGTACCACTGCTGGTGGGTTACACCCTGTGGAGATACAAAGACAAGAGGCCAAAAGTGATGGCTGGAACACACGACACAGGGAAGATCTGGGACACCATTTTGTGTCCACCTGCAGGACTGTCCCTGCCCTGTACTCATCACTCACCTCCTTGCGCTGATGGTAGGTCTCTCCAACTTTGATGTGAGCCACCAGGCTGCCCCCTGTGCGTGAGTCCAGGATGTGTACCACAGTGGCCATCAGGTCATACACAAAGACACCATGCTCCTCCTCTGCCCTGGCTGGGCCCCACTGTGAGGGGGCACCCAGGCTGCTAAGCTCAGTTTAAGGATGGGGAAGGAAGGGGAATGGGGTTGGGGGCAGGACAGGGTACAGGGCTGGGAAACTGGAGTGGATTATCTCACCCTAGTCCACTATCACTTCCAATACTGAACTGAGTCACTGTGGAAAAGTCCACAAGTGCTAAAAGCTAGGCTTTATTCCCCATTTTCCCCCTCTACTAAGTTCTGCCTCCCCCCTGCACTACTTCTCCCCAACCTTCTAGCCCTCTTCACAGATTTTCAACAACCTGAATCTCATCCTCATCAGTCCAATTGCAAACATCCAGGCCTTTGTTCTTAGTCATCTTCATGCGAATGGAGAAAGGAAGCCACACATTCTTCAGCTCCTCAATGGATGGACACATCAGCCTGCCCTCTGGACTTCCTAGTTCCTTCCTATCAGAGTAGAATTATAAATTTGTTCTGAGGAGATCGAAGGTCAGTAGCAAAAGGCACCACTATTTTTTTTGTTTTTTGGGTCATAGCCGGTGGCGTTCAAGTGTCACTCCTGGCAGGCTCAGGGGACCATATGGGATGCTGGGATTTGAACCGGGGTCCATCTTGTATTGGCTGCATGCAAGGCAAATGCCTTACCACTCTGCTATCGCTCTAACCCCGCACTATTTACTTCTACCCTTCAACAATCCCCAAGACAGTACCTACCAATCAGCCAAAGCAAACTCCTTATTCTTGGAGATTTCCCCACCATACTTCTTTATTGCCATCTTGAAGGCAGCCTACACATAAAGGAGATAATATAGAATTCCTTAGGACTCTTGATGAGTCAGAGATCAGGAGGGGTGGGGGATATAATATGGTTCTTACATCAGCCTGCATTCTCCAGAAATCAGCTTCTTTCAAGCTATTCACCTCACAATTGATGACAAGAATATCTGGCAAATGGCGAATATTGCGGGTCTGAATCTAAGAGGAGGGAATGAGTAACAAATGTCAGGAGACCCTACTGAGCAAGACACTGGAAAAGCACCAGCAAAAACTGGATATGCGTCCTCCTACTGGGGTTCTTCACAGTCCCTCTTGATCCCTGGCTGGCAGTACTGACCTTCACCACCCCATAACCAAACTATAAAAGCATGTCAAAACTCAAGTCCCAAGCTCTGGACCACTCACTGTTGGCTGGTACTTTTCACAGTTGTCACACCATGCCTGAGTATTCTGCTCCAAGCAGATGCTCCGTTTTAGCACCTGAGCAAAGTCATAGTTCTTCCCTGTTTTATCTGAGGGAAAATTGAATGATTCACTCTGGGTTCTCCTGTTACCCGCTGTTCACAACTCCCCAGCCCCAGCCCCAACCCTCTACTGAAGGTTACAGACACTTGGGGGAGCCTTCCCAGCCCAGCTTCAGAGTATACCCTCAGGGTAGGAAAGTGTGAAGAGCAGAGTGGATGAGGCGCGCACAGTCTCACTGCCACAGCGACAGAGGCTGCAGTTTTCCATCTCACAGCTGAACAGCTGCCCGATGACAGAGTCTCCCGAGGAGCAAAAGCTGCTAAGAGCAGAGAGGGCGATCTACGCACACTGAGGGGACTGGAGGGGCTACTTAGGGTGACTCTGGCTCTTCCAGTCCCCAGCTCATACCTTCCTCCTGCACCCCGATAAGCCTGAGGCACTTCCAGCTCCTGCATGTCCTGATGTAGTTGAGTAAGGATGAAGCGGTTCCACCTCTGAATGAGCCTCGCAAGGTTGCCCTTTCCTGAAGCCTCGTCAGAGTCTGCCAGGATCAAACCCAGGGCTGAAGCCTCGGGAATGGTGCGGAAGGCCCGAAGAAAATTACTGCCCTGCAATCCGGGAAGAGTATTGCTGAAAGGTTCTTTTCTCCTTGTGGCAGTCTGTGGCTGTTTGCCCCACTGACTAGTCACCTCCCTTCTTTTATTGTCCCAGGTCTCAGGCACTGACCTGACATGGGTCACCTCGAGAGAGGTCCAGCATGTGGAAAAGGAAGCCCAGTTCACATGCCAGGCAGAATTCCTTCTGGCAAAGGTGATTCTGGATTAGGCAGCGCACAGGCTCCAGGAAATAGAGCACCTGAAGGAGAGAGCAGGGGAACTGATGCGGGTGACTGGGTTGGGAAGGGAGAGACAGATGGGAAGGTTAAGTGAGGTGATAGAAAATATATACCAAGGGACCAGAAGTGAGGTGATAGAAAACATGTAACAGGGGCTGGAGAGATAGCATGGAGGTAGAGCATTTGCCTTGCATGCAGAAGGACTATGGTTCGAATCCCGGCATCCCATATGGTCCCCCAGCCTGCCAGGAGTGATTTCTGAGCACAGAGCCAGGAGTAACCCCTGAGCGCTGCCGGGTGTGACCCAAAAACAAAAACAAAATAAAAAAATATATATATCAAGGGGCCAGAGAGATAGCATAGAGGTAAAGTGTTTGCCTTGCATGCAGAAGGATGATGGTTTGAATCCTGGCATCCCATATGGTCCCCCAAGCCTGCTAGGAGTGATTTCTGAGCATAGAGCCAGGAGGAATGCCTGAGCACTGCCGGATGTGACCCAAAAACCAAACCAAAACAAAACATATATGAAGGGCTGGAAAGATAACATGGAAATAGGGCATTTCTGATTTCTGAGCGTAGAGCCAGGAGTAACCCCTGAGCACTGTCGGGTGTGACCCAAAAACAAAAAACAAAAAACAAACAAAAAAAACAAACAAACAAAAAAAAAGAAAACATATATCAAGAGGCCAGAGAGAATAGTATACTGGATAAGGTGCACCCCCCCTATGGTGCCCTGAGCCTGCCAGGAGTGGTCCCTGAGTGCAGAGCCAGGAATAATCCCTAAGCACAGCTGGGAGTGGAAGGAGAGAAAGAAAAAGGAAGAAAGGGGAAAAGGGGAGCGAAGGAAAGATAAAAGGGAGGGGTGGAGAGAGGAAAGAAGAGAGAAGGGGAGGGGAAGGGAGAAAAAGGTAGGCAAGGGAGGAAAGAGAAGGGGGAGGGGATTGAGGGGAGGGGTTTACAGAGGGGAGAGGAGGAAAAATGCGGGGAGAGGAAGGGAAAAGGGAGAAGAGAGGAAAGAAGGGTATAGGGGAGGAGGGATGGGGAAGAAGGGAAGCAGGTGGACAGAAGAAAGTATAAAGCAAAGGTCTGCAGCATTGTAGAGCTTACAGAGGAGACTTGAAGGCCATGGGGCAAAAAAGAAAGGTAGAGATAGACCGGAGAGATAGCATGGACGTAGGGCATTTGCCTTGCATGCAGAAGGATGGTGGTTTGAATCTGGGCATCCCATATGGTCCACCGAACCTGCCAGGAGTGATTTCTGAGTGTAGTGCCAGGAGTAACCCTGAGCGCTGCTGGGTGTGCCCCAAAAACCAAAAAAAGAAAAAAGAAAGGTAGTGATGGCAAGGGGGGCATGGACAATGAACAGGGCTGTGGCTCACAGAGAAGGGAAAGGTGGTAGGCACACTGAAGTTACAGGATACCACTCTTACCTGGATCATGCAGTTACAGTAGGCATTGGGAATGTGGGGCTCTAAGCCAGCAAACAAGGTTTTATTGTAGTGTTTGAAGTTGAAGTCCTCCAGCCCAAGCTTGGAGTATTTGATAGTGACCTGAGGTAGAAAGAGTTTGAGCAAGACAGTATCTTTGGAGAGTCCCCTCTAAATCTTCCCAGTGGCCATACCCTCCTCTTGAGACCAGGATTCTCAAGTGCAAACTCTCAACTGTTTCCTTCATATGGGTTTTTCCTCATAGTCCAGATACCTCTCCCTGCCCTCCCAGAGGATTTCAACCTGGGGCAGCCCCTGCACCTTGCGGTACTTCTTAGAAACCATGTGGAGATGTGGCTCCTCTTCTCGTCCTATTGGTGACTCTGTGACCTGATTGAAGCTGTCAAATTCACTGTCTGACTCCTTGAGTCGGTATGGAATCTGGAGTTTTTAAAAACAGATAATAGTTAGGAGCTTTAATCATCATTGGTTTTCCCCCACCTTTAACCAAATATTGAGATCATCATCAAGTTTTTGTGTTTTTCTTTTGGGCCACACCCGGCGGTGCTCAGAAATCACTCCTGGCAGACTCAGGGTACCATATGGGATGCTGGGAATCAAAACCAGGTCTGTCCTGGGTCGGCAGCATGCAAGGCAAATAAATGCCCTACTGGTGTACTATCTCTCTAGTCCCTCATCAAGTTTCTTTTAAAAATTGTCTTTCTTGGAGCCAGAGAGATAGCACAGCGGTGTTTGCCTTGCAAGCAGCCGACCCAGGACCTAAGGTGGTTGGTTCGAATCCCAGCATCCCATGTGGTCCCCCATATCTGCCAGGAGCTATTTCTGAGCAGATAGCCAGGAGTAAGCCCTGAGCATCGCCGGGTGGCCCAAAATCCAAAAAAAAAAAAAAAACTTTTTTGTGGGGGACATACCAGGTGATGCTCAGGGGTTACTCCTGGCTCTGCACTAAAAAATCACACCTGGCAGACTTGGGAGACCTCCTGGGATGCTAGGGATCAAACTCAGTTGGGCATGTGCAAAGCAAATGCCCTATCTGCCATACTATCACTTCAGCCCCCAAAATTGAATTTCTTAAGATTAAGAACCCTAGAACCAGAGAGATAGACCAACAGGCTGAGCATATGAAAGCATAGGGGAAATCCAAGTTCAATCTCCTACACTGCCAGGTCCCCCAAGCAAAGCTGAGAGGGAGTTCCGAAAACAGCTGGGTGTAGTACAAGAACAACAACAACAACAAAAATGAGGTGCTGGAGAGATAACACAGCAGTAGGATATTTGCCTTGCATGCAGCTGACTCAGGACGACTCAGGACGGACCTCAGTTCGATTTCCGACACCCCATATGGTCCCCCAAGCCTTCCAGGAATGATTTCTGAGTGCAGAGCCAGAAGTAACTCCTGAGCGCCACAGGGTGTGGCCCAAAAAAAACAAACAAAACTAAAACCAAAACAAACCCACCTAAAAAGAGCAAGAACCCTATTTTTCTGTCTATGACTCTTCCCTAATAACTACCATTACCTGACTAGCTGGGCCTCAGGAAGTCTTTACTGCCTAGAAATAAAAACTACTTGAGACAAAGTAAAGGAATAAACCAGAACCAATGCCAAAGGGCTGGGGAGGGGTCTCTAAGCTCACCTGATTGCGAAGCCTGGTACGAGGGTTGGGTGCATAGCCAATGAAGCCCACTTTCTTCATGGTGCGCAAAATCTCTGCATCCACAGGAGGTGCTCGCCTGGAATGCAGGATCATGTAAGAGTTGGGTAGTTTGTGGTGTTTGCCCGTTCAATCCCCAAGGAGCGAGCCAGGAAAAAATGTAATCCAAAGGTAGACAAATCAGACACAGAATCTGTCCAACCCATTCCCTCCATCTGGCCCAGATGTGAGGTACAACCTGGGAGCTGGAGCAGAGTTGGCAGCAGGCCAATCGGAGAGGAGTGTGTCAGTGGTGAGTGGGACAGGGATGAGGGATAGAGGCAGCAGGTCCTGGCTCCAGTCCAGAGGAGGCAGTGAGTCCACGAGACAGGGCAGAGCAAATTCCGTCTCCCGGGAGTAAGGGTTGAAGGAAGGCTCTGGGGAATCAGTCCAGAGGTGCACACAGCCCTCAGAGTCCCCAAAGGCCAGGGCTTGCTTGCTGGCTGACACATCAAACGTCATTAGCAAAGGCCCCACAGGATTCACATGAAAGATGTCGGCTGGGTTGGCCAGGCCTGTGGGTTCACAGAACTGGCACTGTCCTAGGAAAGAGGACAAAGCCCAGATGAAAGGGTGTGTAAGCCTTCTATCTCCTTTGTACTCTTTTTCCTTTATATCAAAGGAAGATGGCCCCCAGATACATGCATAGAGAGAGAAAACCACCAGGTGCCTTCCCATGAACCATTAGAATCAGGAAGTTGGCCATCAGCAAAGGGCAGTTCTAATGTTGCTTTTTTTTAAAGTGGGCCACACCTGGTGATGTTCAGGGGTTACTACTGGCTATTCGGTCAGAAATTGCTTCTGGCTAGGACCATATAGGATGCAGGGGATCGAAATGCAGTCCGTCCAAGGTTAGTGTGTGCAAGGCAAAGGCAAACGCCCTATAACTTGCGCCACCGCTCTGGCCCTAATGTTGCTTTTTTATTTGTTTTCAAGTAAAAGGTTTTATTTGGAAATTCTGAGGTGAGGAAAAAGAGTAAAAGAAAGAGTAATGTGCTCGAGGCCAGAAAGATAGCATGGAGGTAGAGCATTTGCCTTACATGCAGAAGGTCGGTGGTTCAAATCCCAGCACCCCATATGGTCCCCCCAGCCTACCAGGAGTGATTTCTGAGCGTAGAGCCAGGAGTGATCCCTGAGCGCTGCCGGGTGTGACCCAAAAACAAAAACAAACAAACAAACCAAGAGAGTAATGTGCTCAAAGAGAATGATGGCTTTTCCAAAGTGCAGAGCCCTGGCACACAATCCAACGTGAAAGTGGGAATGTGCACATCTCCAAAGAAAAAATGAGGGTGCCATGTGCACAGGCCCAAGAGCATATGTACCAGTTTTTTTTTTTTTGGTTTTTGGGTCACACCTGGCAGTGCTCAGGGGTTCCTCCTGGCTCTATGCTCAGAAATCACTCCTGGCAGGCTCAGGGGACCATATGGGATGCCGGGATTCAAACCACCGTCCTTCTGCATGAAAGGCAAATGCCTTACTATCTCTCCGGCCCCCCTTCATTTATTTTTTTTGGAGGGTGGGGGTCATATCCAACAGTGCTCAGGGTTTACTCTTGGCTCTGTGTTCAAATCTTACTCCTGGCTAAGTGCTCAGGAATTACTCCTGGTAGTGTCTGGGAACAATATGGTGTACCATAGATCAAGCCCTGGTTGGCTGCACACAAGGCAAGTGTCCTACTTGTATTATCGTTGTGACCCCTATAACTCCTTTAGTACCTGACTGGGAGATGATGGCAAGACGAGAAGTGTAAGTAGGGATGAAACGCAGGAAGGCAGGATCCACGTGTACTTGAAGTGGTGTGATGGCACGCATCATGCGCAAATCATACACCTTGAGGAAACGGTCGCAGGCCAGACCAGTGAGGCGACTGGAGAAGCCACAGGCAGCCAACAGGTTGCCATGCACATCAAAATCTGACAGACTCCCTGAGAAAGCATCGAACTCATGCTCTGCTTTAAAAGTACGCAAGTCTCGTAGGGAAACCTGCAGGAAACATAACGACCATCATATACCAGTGTAGTCATCAAGAAAAGTACCTGTTACCTACCTAACCCTGTGAAATCCCTACCAAAAGAACAAAGACTTTAGGTATGGGTGATAAAAGGACAGAAAAGGCCAAAGGAAGACTAGAGCTGGAAGGAACCCAAAGAGGTACAGTATTTACACTCTGCTTGGTGAGTGTAAATAAACAGAAGAAAACAAGAGGCTGAAAGGTAAAATCATAGTGTAACATGACTGAGCAGGAGCTCAATTCACTCCTTCCCTGCCTCCAATGTACCCCCTGAAGTGAGGGAAAGGCAGAATCCAGTAATTTATCAGGGCCCCACAGTGGAAGGTAGACTGGAACTTAGCCTACCTTGCCAGAGGTGTGACCACAAAAGAAAAAGCGATTTGTCTGTCTCATGATGGTGACTCCAGGTGTCTCAACTGCATACTGGGGAGGGAAGCAGAAGAAACAAGGGGGACAATTCTTCCCACAGACCAGAGAAACAGAAACCACACCCCCACACACACCCACATTCCTAATCCCCTCACACCCCCCCAAAATAACCTCTCAAATACACACACTCAGGCATGTTCCCAGCACTCTCTCACCCCCAAAATAATCTGAGCCCTGCAAAGTTCTTTTTTTGGGAGGGCCACACCCGGTGGTGCTCAGGGGTTACTCCTGGCTCTCTGCTCAGAAATCACTCCTGGCAGGCACAGGGGACCATATGGGATGCTGGGATTCAAACCAACATAGGTCCTGGTCGGCCGCTTGCAAGGCAAACGCCCTACTGCTGTGTTATCTCTCCGGCCCCTGCAAAGATCTTTCTGGTCCTAGGCTATACCTTCTGAGTCTCCTGGATAGTGTTGAGGTCAAACTCCAGTATGTGACTCTGCAGGCCCCCAACAAGCAGAGTGCTGCTGTCAGTCAGCAAGAGACTGTGCATGTCCTCACTCTCCTCAAGCCTGTAGAGGAGAATTGAGCTGGGGGGTCAGGCTCTCAAATCTCAGAGGCTTCCAGGCCCTTGGCTTTCCAATCTAGATGGAACCCTCTTTCCCAGTCCAGAACTGAGAAGCCACTTACAGGTAATCAAATATAATGAGGCCCCCTCGGGCCATGTATTTGAGGTTGTTCTTGGTGAGGAAAAGAATTCCATTTTCCAGGCTCTGGATCTGCCGGATGTCATCACTGCCATTAACCTGAAAGGATGAGTAGCGTTCCAACGTTGGGCCAAAAAATGAAGTGGCGTGACCCTGGAGATGATAAAAAAGACGAGATACACTGAGTTGAGGGCAGAGCCATCTGAGATGAAAGTCAAGGACAGATGTTATTTGGCTTGTCTCAGTTCTCTCATGGCCTTTCTGGCTTGCAGCAACCAAGTGTAAGGTGAAGGACAGAGTTAGTGATAAAGACACTAGAAAATATGGTTTTTAATTCTGCCAACATTACCTTATGCTCAATGAACAAACAAAAAATGAGCTAGAACTTAAAAAAGTACTTCTGTAAGTTCTATCTCATTTTTTTGTTTGTTTTTTGGGCAACCCAGTGATGCTGAGGGGTAACTCCTGGCTTTGTGCTAAGTCTAATGATGCTCTGGGGACCAGATGGGATGCTGGGGAATGAACCCATTCATTCAAGTCCAGGTTGGCAGCAAAGCAGGTCCCCTAGTCATTGTACTATTGTTCTGTTCCCTCTAGCCATTTTTTTTGGGGGGGGGGTCACACCCAGTGACGCTCAAGGGTTACTCCTGGCTCTGAATTCAGAAATCGCTCCTGGCAGACTTTGGGGACCATATGGAATGCCAAGATTTGAACCATCATCTGTCCTGGATCAGTCGAGTGCAAGTCGAGTGCAAGGCAAACACCCAACCACTGTGCTATCTCTCTGGCCCCTCTCTAGCCAAATTATTATATTCTCTACCCAAGATTTACTCAGTGGACAAAGTCACTGGGAGTCAATTTAAGTCTTGTTTACTTTCTTTTTTTTTTTTTTTTTTTTTTTTGGTTTTTTGGGCCACACCCGTTTGACGCTCAGGGGTTACTCCTGGCTGTGTGCTCAGAAATCGCCCCTGGCTTGGGGGGACCATATGGGACGCGGGGGGATCGAACCGCGGTCCGTTCCTTGGCTAGCGCTTGTAAGGCAGACACCTTACCTCTAGCGCCACCTTCCCGGCCCCTTGTTTACTTTCTTTCCTAAATATTTCTCAGATCTCAGGGCTGGAGAGAAAGTACAGTGGTAGGGAATTTTCCTTGCATGCAGCTGACCGGGGCTTGATTCTCTGCATCCCATATGGTACCCCTTGCCTGCTAGGAGTGATTATATTTTTGGGATTTTTGGGGGGGCACACCCAGTGATGCCCAGGGGTTACTTCTGGCCATGCACTCAGAAATTGCTCCTGGCTTGTGGGACTATATGGGATGCCAGGGGATCAAACTGCGGTCTATCCTACGCTAGCAAGGGCAAGGCAGACATCTTATCCCTTGTGCCACTGCTCTGGCCCACAGGGATGATTTCTGAATGCAGAGCACTGCCAGGTGTGACCAAACCAAACCAAAACCAAAAACATCTCAGATCTCTCCTTATATAGTCTTCTCCAAGAGTATTTCAGTTAGGTCTTCACATATTTTATATAAAATACTACAAGTGCCTGAAAACTGATCAGAGTCCTGCCCTATCTATTTTTTTTTGGGGGGGGGGGGCATACCTTGTGGTGCTCAGGGCTTACTCCTGGTTCTGCACTCAGGGACCACTCTTAGTAGGCTTAAGGGACCATACGGATGCCGAGGATCAAACTCAGGTCAGCCACATGCAAGGTAAGTGATCTACCTGTTGTACTATTACTGCAGTCCCCAGCATTGTCTCTCTCTCTTTTTTTTTTTTTGGTGGTTTTTGGGTCACGCCTGGCAGTGCTCAGGGGATATTCCTGGCTCCATGCTCAGAAATTGCTCTGGCAGGCACGGGGGACCATATGGGATGCCGGGATTTGAACTGATGACCTTCTGCATGAAAGGCAAATGCCTTACCTCCATGCTATCTCTCCGGCCCCCTGAATTGTCTCTTTTAAGTCAAAGTGTGTATATAAGCAAACTGGAACTTGTCACTGTGGACAGAGATCTTTAGTGGTTCCCAGGGCTCAAGTAATGCTCTGAATATGGCAGAATTCAATCCCCAGCACCACCTGGTCACCTCGCTTACCTGAGGGTGACCCCCTGGCACCAGACTGGAGTAGCCCCAAAGCACTGTCTGGTGTGATCTATTTGAGGCTAAAGAGATAGGTCAGCAAGTTGGAGTGCAAACTTAGCATGCAGGAGGCCTGAGTTAAGTCTCTAGCACTGCATGATCTCCCAAGCACCATTAGGAGCAATTTTCAAGCACTTAGTAAGCACAGATGTGGTCCCCAAACAACAGGCCCTGAGCACTACCTAGTATGGTCCAACCCCCATCACCAATAAAACATTAAAAATGAAAAAATTTTAAAGTAAATTATCAAAAAACTTCAGAAGTGGGGCCGGAGTGGTAGCAAAGCAGTAGGGTCTTTGCCTTGTATGCAGCTGACCCAGGACAGACGCGGGTTCGATCCCTGGCATCCCATATGGTCCCATGAGTCTGCCAGGAGTGATTTCTGAGTGCAGAGCCAGGAGTAACCCCTGAGTGCCACTAGGTGTGGCCCACAAAAAGCAAAACAAATAAATAAGCTTCAGAAGTGGCCAACTTGCTTTGCATGTAAGAGGCCCTAATACTGCATTAATATCACCAGATAAGACCTCCATGCAACAAGTTGAGAGTAGCCTAAGTACTAATAGTGTGACAAAACAAAACAAAAACAAGGGCTGGAGAGATAGCATGGAGGTAGGGTGTTTGCCTTGCATGAAGGACAGTGGTTCAAATCCTGGCATCCCATATGGTCTCCCGAGCCTGTCAGGAACAATTTCTGAGCTTAGAGTCAGGAGTAACCCCTGAGCACTGCCAGGTGTGACCCAAAAACAAGTAAAAATATCCCTGATTATAGTTGGGGCTGGAGTAATATTACAGAGGTAGAGTTTAATCCCTGGCATCCCATATGGCCCCTGAGACTCCAGGAATAATTCCTTAATTGCTTAATGCAGAGCCAGGAGTATCCCAAATACTACCAGATATGGCCCAAAATCCTGACCAAAAAAACCTAACAAAAAAGCCTCAGATTATTTGTAGTTCCTACACTCTGCAATTCCTCACTGTGCTAATATCCTAGGAAAGTTTATTATTCTATTATTCTTGTTTATTTTTGTTTGGTTTTTGGGCCAGACTTGGTGATGCTCAGGGGTTACTCCTGGCTCTGCGCTCAGAAATTGCTCCTGGCTTTGGGGGGCCATATGGGATGCCGGAAGATCGAACCGTGGTCTGTCCTAGGTCATTTGCATACAAGGCAAACACCCTACCACTGCGCCACTGCTCTGGCTCCTATTCTATTATTCTTGTATATCCCACTCTAAAAAAAAAAGCTGGAAGCTCTATTATTTTTATTTTAGGGCCATACCCAGTGGACTCCTGGTTCTGCATTTAAAGATTACTCCTCATTTAAAGGGAACCTATATTGTGCTGAGCTTCAAATCTAGCTTAGACATATGCAAGGCAAACATCCTGCATGCTATACTACTATTTTTTCCTGGCTCTTTCCCCTGTTCTTTTTTTTGGGGGGACCGACACTCAGTGGCATTCAGGGGTTACTCCTAGCTTTGCACTCAGAAGTCACTCCTGGCAGGTTTGAGGACCATATAGGATGCTGGGAATCAAACCTGGGTCTGTCCCAGGTAAGTAACGTGCAAGACAAAAATGCCTTACTCCTGTGCCTTTCCCCTGTTCTTTATCTGACTTACTCACATCTCAAAAATTCGTATCTCAGGGCTCCACTGAGTAACATAAAGGGGCCCTGAATTTGGTCCCTGGCACCACCACTGGGTAGGGAATACTGAGCGCGGCTGGTTATGCTCACCCTACGTACGCCCAAATAAATAAGACTCAGCTCAGATGTCGCTTCATTCTGGAGATCCTCTGACCCACATCTATGCTCACAAATGCAGTATATTTAAAAAAATCTGGGGGGGGGGGGGCCGGAGAGATAGCATGGAGGTAAGGCGTTTGCCTTTCATGCAGGAGGTCATCGGTTCGAATCCCGGCACCCCATATGGTCCCCTGTGCCTGCCAGGAGCAATTTCTGAGCCTGGAGCCAGAAATAACCCCTGAGCACTGCCGAGTGTGACCCAAAAATCACACAAAAAAAAAAAAAAATCTGGGGGGCCCACACCTGGTAGAGCTGAAGGGGTGCTTCTGGTAATGCCTAGGGAACTACAAGGAGCCAAAGATCAAACTTGGTTGTGGTGTTTTGTTTTGTTTTTGCCACATTCAGTGCTCAAGGGTTATTCCTGGGCACTGCCCTCAGAAATTGCTCCTGGCAAGCTCAGGGTACCATATGGGGTGCCAGGATCAAACTTGGGTCCGTCCCAGGTCGGTCACGTGCACAGCGAATACCCTACAACTGAGCACTCAGGAATTACGTTTTGTGTGTGTGAGTGTGTGTTTGGGCCACACCCAGTGAAACTCAGGAGTTACTCCTGGCAATGCACTCAGAAACTGCTACTGGCTTAGGGGACCATATGGGACTCCAGGGGATCGAACCTTGGTCTGTCCTAGGTTAGTGCTTGCAAGGCAGATGCCTTACCGATAGCACCACCACTCCAGCCCCAAGGAATTACTTTGTTTTTTGGGTCACTCCCGGCAGCGTTCAGGGGTTACTCCTGGCTCTAGGCTCAGAAATCGCTCCTGGCAGGCTTAGGGGACCATATGGGATGCTGGAATTTGAACCACCGTCCTTCTGCATGCAAGGCAAATGCCCTACCTCCATGCCATCTCTCAGGCCCCACAAGGAATTACTCTTTTTTTTTTTTTTTTTTTTTTTGGTTTTTGGGCCACACCCGGTAACGCTCAGGGGTTACTCCTGGCTATGCGCTCAGAAGTTGCTCCTGGCTTGGGGGACCATATGGGACACCGGGGGATCGAACCGCGGTCCGTCCAAGGCTACCGCAGGCAAGGCAGGCGCACCTTACCTTTAGCGCCACCGCCCGGCCCAAGGAATTACTCTTGATAGTGCTTGGAGGACTATATGGGATGCCAAGCATTAAATCTGGGTCAGCTACATGCAAGGCAAGCACCCTACCTCCTGTACTACCACTCTGGCCCCAAGGATAAAACTTAGACCTCAAATAAAGCATCCACTTCTGCTAACCTCCTTAGTTCCAAAATTATGATCATTTTCTTTTTTGGTGGTATGGTACAGAGAATCACACTCAGCATTTTTCAGGGGTTAATCCAGGTGGAGGCTGCTTACAAAGTAACTGGAGGACCATGCATACAGTACATATTTTTGCCAGGATTTGAACCACCGTCCGTCCTGGATTGGCTGCATGCAAGGCAAATGCCCTAACGCTGTGTTCTCTCTCTGGCCCAAGGAGTATGTTTTAGTTTTATTTTCTAGGTCTAAAACAACTCACTGAAATTAAAACAAGATTTAATTTTCTTTTGAATATTTGTTGTTGTTTTTAGACCACAAGGTTAGCTTTGTGCAAGGCAAATGTCCTACCTACTATATTATTTCTCCAATCCTGCGTGTGTGCATGCGTTTATGTGTAATCATACCTGGCAGTGCTCAAGACTTATTCCTGGTTCTGGTTATGTGCTCAGGGAGCACTCCTGGCAGAACTTGGGAGTTCATATGGTATAACCAGAGATTGAACCAGGGTCAGTCACAAACAACGCAAGTATTTTACCTGCTGTACTAACTCTCTGCCCCCACCCCCACCAGTTTAATTCTAACGGAAAAAACAATTTATGCCCTAGGAAAGTTAAATTTATAAACCAAGGATAGTATATTATTGCTTACAAGATCTTTGTGTTTCCTAGTATATTAGCAATAGAGATATACCCTATATTTGGATGCCAATAATTGAACCTAGGGCCTCACATTTCTTTTTTTTTTTTTTGGTTTTTGGTTTTTGGGCCACACCCGGTAACGCTCAGGGGTTACTCCTGGCTATGTGTTCAGAAGTTGCTCCTGGCTTGGGGGACCATATGGGACACCGGGGGATCGAACCGCGGTCCGTCCAAGGCTAGCGCAGGCAAGGCAGGCACCTTACCTTTAGTGCCACCGTCCAGCCCCGGGCCTCACATTTCTAAAGTATACACTCTAGGGGCCATCACCATAGTATATCAGATCAGGTGCTTGCGTTGCATATACCTATCCTGGGTTCAATTCTTGGCATCCCATATAGCTCCCTAAGCAGTACCATGCTCTAACTGCAGAGCCTAAGCACTGTTGTGTGTGGCCCCAAAACAAAACCCCTCACAAGAATGTTCTCTATTCATGGCCTGGATACAATTTTTCTTAAATTTTGGGGCTGGAGCAATAGCACAGTGGATAGGGTGTTTGCCTTGCATGAGGCTGACTCAGGTTTGATCCCTAGCATCCTGTATGGGCCCCCGAGCCTGCCTGGAGCTATTTCTGAGCGCAGAGTCAGGAGTAACTCAAGTGCTGCTAGGTGTCCCAAAAAAAACAAAACAAAAAAATAGATTAAAAAAATTGGTAGTTGGGGCCGAAGAGATAGCACAGCGGTTAGGCATTTGCTCTGCATGCAGAAGGATGGTGGTTCGAATCCCGGCGTCCCATATGGTCCCCCGAGCATAGAGCCAGGAGTAGCCCCTGAGTGCTGCCGGGTGTGACCCAAAAAACAAACAAACAAAAAAATTTGTAGTAGTATTGTTTTTGGACATCTGGCAGTGTTTGGAGATACTACTGGCTCAGTACCCAGGGACACTTTAGACCTAGGTGGTATCAGGGATCAAATCAGGGTCTGCTGCAAACAAGGAAACTCCTAATTCTAGCACAACCTCTCCAACCCCTATTTTTAAAAAAATTCAGGGCTGCTCTTTCAAACCCATGTTCTCTCTTCAATATGTATCTTTGCTTGGTTGCTGTATTTCACTCTGAGAAGCCCATGTTCTTTTTTTTTTTTTTTTGGTTTTGGGTCACATCTAGCAACATTCAGGGGTTACTCCTGGTTCTACGCTCAGAAATCGCTCCTGGCAGGCTGGGGGGTGGGGCAGGGCGGGGGGAGACCATATGGGATGCCGGGATGCAAATCACTGTCCTCCTGCATGCAAGGCAAATGCTCTAAGACCTCCATGTTATCTCTTTGCCCTCCTCCCATGTTCTCTCTTGAACATGCATTCCTCTTTCTCTTCCCTCATCTCTCTCTTTTTTTGGGGAGCACATTCGGTGATGCTCAGGGCTTATTCCTGTATTTACACTCAGATATCACTCTTGGTTGGTTTGTGGGCCCTTATGGATGCTTGGGATCAAACCAGATAAGGCAAGTGGCCTACTAGTTGTACTCTGATCCCTCTCCTCAAACTTTTTTTTTTTTTTTGGTTTTTGGGCCATACCCGGTGACGCTCAGGGGTTACTCCTGGCTATGCGCTCAGAAGTCGCTCCTGGCTTGGGGGACCATATGGGATGCCGGGGGATCGAACCGCGGTCTGTCCTAGGCTAGCGCAGGTAAGGCAGGCACCTTACCTTTAGCGCCACCGCCCGGCCCCTCTCCTCAAACTTTTTAAATTTCATTTAATAAAAACTATCTTTACACAAACACCACAGCAGGGGGAGGGGTTGGGGCACACCTGATCATGCAAATAAACAGCAAAATAATATACTTTGCATATAGGAAAAGGTTCAATCCCCAGAACTCACGGTCTCATTAGCACCTGGATAGGAGTAGCAGCCCCATAGGTTGCAAATAAAAATAGGTATGAAGAGACAGAACAAAAATCAAGCATGTGGGGCCAAAGAGGTAGCATGGAGGTAAGGCATTTGCCTTGCATGCAGGACGGTGGTTCGAATCCCAGCATCCCATATGGTCCCCTGAGCCTGCCGGGAGCGATTTCTGAGTGCAGAGCCAGGAGTAACCCCTGAGCGCTGCCGGGTGTGACCCAAAAACAAAAACAGAAAAAAAATATCAAGCATGTGGCTGTGGCTGTGGCTGTATGGTCCCTATAAGCACTGCCAGGTGTAGTCCCTGAGCAGAGAGTCAGGAGTGGCCCCTGAGTACTGACAGATGTGAGGCCCTTTTTCAAAACAAAGATTTAAAAATGTCAATACAGGGGTCTGAGAGATAGCACAGCGGTAGGGCGTTTGCCTTGCATGCAGCTGACCCGGTTTAATTCTCAGCATCCCATATGATCCCCCAGCCTGCCGTGGGAGATTTCTGAGTGCATAGCTAGGAGTGACCCCTGGGCACAAATGGGGGTGGCCCAAAAACCAATCAATCAATAAAACTTAAAACAAATGTCAGTTCATTACTCTCGAAGACATTAAAATCAATCAGAAAGGGCTGGAGCAATACGATAATGAAAAAAGTGCTTGCCTTGGGCCGGGAAGGTGGCGCTAGAAGTAAGGTGTCTGCCTTGCAAGCGCTACCGTAGGACGGACCGCGGTTCTATCCCCCGGTGTCCCATATGGTCCACCCAAGCCAGGGGCAATTTCTGAGCACATAGCCAGGAGTAACCCCTGAGCATCAAATGGGTGTGGCCCAAAAACCAAAAAAAAAAAAAAAAAAAAAAGTGCTTGCCTTGCACACAGTGAAATGGGTTTGATCTCTGGTATCATGTATTTCCCCAAATCACAGCAACAGTGATCCCTGGTTTTGTGCTTAGGAATTACTCTTGGTAACAATAGGGGTACCTAGTTAGGGATGCTGGGGATAGAATCCAAGTCAGTGGCGTGGAAGACAGAAACCCTATCCATTATACTATCACTCTGGGACTTCCCCACTCCTCAACACTCTTATCAACCTATAAACCAAAGTATTGCAAGTTAAGTAGGATGTCTTCTGAAAACAACAAATTTCTGAATTCATCTCTGGATCTTCTGGTTCCCCTTTTCTCCCTCCACTCTGCTCCTCTTGGCATCATTTAAAGGTTCAATCTACTCAACACAGTTCTCAGTCCCTGCAAATCAATTGTCCTGTAACTACAACTAGAAAAATTACCTCTAACATTTCCTTACAAAGAGGTGCAATTCTGGGGCCGGGCGGTGGCGCTAGAGGTAAGGTGCCTCCCTTGCCTGCGCTAGCCTTGGACGGACAGTGGTTCGATCCCCCAGCGTCCCATATGGTTCCCCAAGCCAGGAGCGACTTTTTTTTTTTTTTTTTTTTGTAGTTTTTGGGTCACACCCAGCAGTGCTCAGGGGTTATTCCTGGCTCCAGGCTCAGAAATTGCTCCTGGCAGGCACGGGGGACCACATGGGGTGCCGGGATTTGAACCGATAACCTCGAGCATGAAAGGCAAACTCCTTACCTCCATGCTATCTCTCCGGCCCCCAGGAGCGACTTCTGAGCGCATAGCCAGGAGTAACCCCTGAGCGTCACCGGGTGTGGCCCAAAAATAAAAAATAAAAAAATACACTCACAAAGAGGTGCAATTCTTTTGTTGTTTTTGTTTTGAGTCCACACTCAAGAGATGCTCAGGGATCATATCTAGTAACGCTCAGGGGAACATGCAGTGACTGGAAACTGAACCAAGGTCTCCAGGATACAAAATTATCTGCTCAGACATTTGGATCAATCTCTCTGGCCCATACAAAGAGTTATAGCTCTTACCCCATGGCTTCCCACCCACAGCATCTCCTCGTGCAAGTCAAAGTGGGAGACGGAGACAGGCACGCCCACTTCTGCCACCACACTGTGCAATTCAGAGTAGACACCTTCCATTATGTGCACTGATTCTTGGACAGGAAGAGCCTCCAAGGCCACTCCCTCCGGATCCAACTCCACATTTTGTAGCAGACTTGGGTTCAGGTGGGCATCGAGAACAGGGTCCAAGGTAGAATGCATGGCTGGGGCATATTCTGCCAGTCCAGGGTCCAGACCCTCGAAGTTCATGATGGTGGTGGTGGTGATGATGGTGATGAAAAGATCAGCAGATTAGGCTGAGTCACTCCCTCCCTGGAAAATACCTCACCTAACCTTCAGCAGGTCGGCACCAGTGGACCTAGAATGGACATCCTGGCCTGCAAAGGGAAAGAAGTAACTCAGTCAGAGGTGGTGCAAATACTTGTACTCAGTTTATTACAGGTTGCATTGGAAGGATGAGACAAGAAGACAGGAGAATGTCTAAAAAACTAAAGCAGGTAGGAAAGGGGTTGGTGCCCTCCCTACTTCCCACCAATACACTATCTATCGAACCTAATCCTTGACTTCCTTTTTCACTTCCTTCAAGTCTGCTCACTTGCCCTGGAATGAACAGCAAAGCAACTCTGGATTTAGGAATTAAGTAGCAGAGATGACAGGGCTTATTTCCAAGAACAGGGGGGTGAGGTAGAGTTGACAGATGGGTGGGTAAAGAAAGGAAGAGTTTCCCAGCATCCTTTGCAAAGCACCCAGCATTCTCTAGGGGGCCATCAGAATGGCCATTGCCCACAACGGGGAAGGGGCGACAGGGGGACCGGAAAGGAAATGTTAAATTACCCAGAGTCCTCTAGGGGCGGTTGGTGGAGCTCAGAAACCAATGACCTAGAATCCTTTCCCATCAGCGGAGAGGAGGCTTTGGAGCGAGGGTCAGATGTGTCTCCTGGGATGCTTATGGGGAATGTGTGTCATTATCAAAATTTCTCCAGGGCGGATATTTTGGAGCTCGCGGAATTAAAATGAGTAAGAGGGACCGCAAGCGCCATCAGTTCCGCGGGAAATTCCAGTTTCCTACTTCTTCCCCGCGCCGAAAGTACGACGGCGAAAGGGGCGTGGGCTTCCGGTCGTAGCTACCAATCAGAAAGGAGTAAGCCCGCCACAACCACCAATCAGAAAGGAGTTGTGATCTTTTCAGCCAATCACGAGGGACTTCCGTGAGAAAGCGCGTGACTTAAGGAACTGCGCGGACATAAATGACAGTAAGCTACGGGCCGCCGTTAGGGACAAACGGATTCAGGCCCTGGGGCTTTTGGCTGTTGTTGAAAGCCATCTTTTCTCCATAAAGGCAAAGATCCCGAAGCCGAATTTCAATGCTTTTTTTAACTTTAGAAATACTAAAATGGGGCCCGGAGAGATAGCACAGCGGCATTTGCCTTGCAGGCAGCCGATCCAGCACCAAAGGTGGTTGGTTCGAATCCCGGTGTCCCATATGGTCCCCCGTGCCTTCCAGGAGCTATTTCTGAGCAGACAGCCAGGAGTAACCCCTGAGCAATGCCGGGTGTGACCCAAAAACAAAAAAACAAAAACAAAAACAAAAACAAACAAGAAATACTAAAATAAGGGTCCGGAGCGATACAACAGTCTTGCATGTGGCAATCCGAATTTAATTTAATATCTGGGCCCCTGAGCCTCGCCAGGAGTTACAGCATAACTATGAGTAAACCCTGAGCACAGCTGGGTGTGACCCCAAAACAAACAAAAAACAAACCCAAAACCTAGAAGGAAGAATGTCCAAAGCATAGGACTGGTAACCAACTGCTGGGTATTCCCCCCACGATTCTTAGACCAGGCCCTCTTTCCACGGTGCTCTTTTAGAGTTTGACCACCTCTGACCCTACTGTCCCCTAAAATTTGCTGGCATTTCCTATGACAGACATACGAGAGTGAAAATTTTGGGGGAAAACAATTTAAAACGAAAGCAAGAACCAAGCTCCAGTCGGATTTTAGCCTCCACTTTCTGTGATTAATTTTAAAGACATGCATTTGAAATTCTCATCAGGAATTATTCTCTTCCCCCCACGGTCTTCAGTCATATTCCCAATGGAACAAGGCCCGGAAGCTATCAAATTTCCCTTGCTGAACTGGGCGTTACCTGGAGGAAGTACTGTAAATTAAAACTTACCTTCCCCAAATTTAAGGATTTAGTATCAACAGTTCTGAGGAATTCTTGCTTCCTGGAACAATGGAAGTTACATTGTGGTGGATTCAGGTTTGAGGATGTCACTTTTGTTCCTAAAGGGGACAATAGAAGCCGTTGGTGGGAGGGATTTCTCAGAATACAGTATATTAAAACTTTTTTTTGGTTTGTGTTTTTGGGTCACACCGGCAGCGCTCAGGGGTTACTCCTGGCTCTACACTCAGAAATCACTCCTGGCAGGCTTGGGGGAACCATATGGGAGGCCGGGATTCGAACCACCGACCTTCTGCATGCAAGGCAAATGCCTTACCTCCATGCTATCTCTCCAGCCCCATTAAAACATTTTTCTCTCAGTAAATGCAGACCTCAAAAAAACAGAAAACGGGCCCAGAGAGATAGCACAGCGGTGTTTGCCTTGCAAGCAGCTGATTCAGGACCAAAGGTGGTTGGTTCAAATCCCGGTGTCCCATATGGTCGTCCGTGCCTGCCAAAAAAAACAGAAAACAACCCAGAAGTAATTAATTATTGAGTAAGGACTACTACTCAGGGGTCCCTGGCTGAACTGGGAAGACCATAAGCCGTTTGAGATGGGTCACATTTATAAGGCCAATATTAACCTCTGTATTATCTCTCTGGTTCCAAAATGTCCCCAGAATTTAGATTTCTAGGACTCCTTAGAGTTCTGGACTTGGACAATGAAGAATGCAAAGAAAAAACGTTTTTAACTCAGCAGATTCCTCCAACTATTTTGATTTCACAGGTTTGTAAGTTTAAAAACCTCATAAGGATGTTTGTTAGTACACTAGTATGATTAGGGCATTTGCCTTGGTTGACCCAGGTTTGATCCCTGGCACTCAGCACTGCCAGAAATAACACCATCACTGGGTGTAGGCAAAAACAACAACAACAACAACAACAAAACCCGCACACACAACCTCATAAGGGGCCAGGATACTGTGGGTAGGACATTTGCCTGGCATGCAACAAATGTGGGATTGATTCTGACACTCCATATGGTCCCCTGAGCCCCATCAGGAGTAATCCCTGAACACAGATCCAGATGTATGTTCTGAACACAGATAGATGTAGCCCCACTTATACCCCAATAAAAGCAAGATGAGACCCAGGAAGTAAAGCAGAGGGTTAGTGCACATGTGTATTGGAGGCTAGGGTTCAATCTCTGGTCTTGAGACACCATCAAGAGTAGCCCCTGAACACCAATGAGTGTCGTCCTGAACAAAAGAAAATATAACAAAATTTGCCTAAGGTAGCCAGGATGATGGCTCAGTGGCTAAAGATCCTGCCAGTGGCTAAAGATTTTCTGGTAGCAGCCTTGAGTTGATCTTAGTCCCAGTTCCACATTAAAACACAGAAATGACCTAGCTGTGCTGCTGCTGTTGTGCTATCTGTGAACCTGAGCCACACCACAGCCAGATGTGTGCCAGCACAACTAATAAGTGTGAGCCCTGGTGACCATAATTTAAAAGGTTGTTTAAGCTCCAGAGTCAGGAGTGTAACACATCTCCCACCATTTGTGTGAGCACCACAGCTAAAGTGTGTGACTTATGAGCTCTAGAACCAGAAAATTTCATTCCTGGCAAGCACTGCAGCCAAGAGTGTAAGCACTGTGATCTAATTATTCAACCCTGGCAAGCACTATACCAAACATGAGGATGTCCCCAGGTCATCACAACAACATCAAAGGGAAGAAAGAGATGGGAGAATTAAAATTTTCTAAATTTCTGGGCAAAAAAAAATAAATACATAAATAAAAATTTCTGGGCATGGAACCAGAGTACATGGTGATAGTACAGATGGTAGGGTACTTGACTTGCACGCAGCTGACCCAGATTAAATTCCTGGCACCACGTATGATCTCTTGAGCACTGCCAAGAGTAATAATTAAGCCCAGAGCCAGGAATATTATTATTATTATTATTATTATTTTGGTTTTTGGGCCACACCCAGCAGTGCTCAGGGGTTCCTCCTGGCTGTCTGCTCAGAAATAGCTCCTGGCAGGCACGGGGGACCATATGGGACATCGGGATTCGAACCAACCACCTTTGGTCCTGGATCGGCTGCTTACAAGGCAAACGCTGCTGTGCTAACTCTCCGGGCCCTTTTTTTTTTTTTTTTTTTGGTGAATATTCTTGAGCACTGCTGGGTTTGGACCAAAAAAATTTCCAGGGGCCAAAGAGATAGCATGGAGGTAGGGCATTTGCATTGCATACAGAAGGATGGTGATTCGAATCCCGGCATCCCATATGGTCCCCCATGCCTGCCAGGAGTGGTTTCTGAGCACAGATTCAGGAGTGACCTCTGAGTGCTGCCGGGTATGACCCAAAAACCAAAAACAAAAAAAATTCTGGCAGGACCAGAGAAATGGCACAGAAGTTGAAGACATTTGCTTTGCATGCAGCAGATTCTGGTTAATCCTAATACTAAATAGTGTACATGAAGTACTGCCAGGTATGGCCTCCAAAAACCAAAAGTCTCACAAGACTTAGGGTCTGAAAGACCTAGATGACTCCTATGCTTTCAGAAATGTCTATATTGTTACCAAATTGAGAGACTTAATAGAACTATGATAATTCTAGGACCTGACATTCTTAAAAGATACCTGGGCTAAATGAGCTACATACAAAGATATTAATCATAATGCCCAATACATGGAACAACTGAAGATGCAGAATCTGAAGCCAGATTTTCTTCATTGCAACTTTTTTGGGGAGCTGGGGAAGGTGATAGTTACCAGGGGCTACTTCTGGTTCTATATTCAGGATCATGCAGTGCCAGGAATAGAACCAGGGTCAGTAAATTACAAGGCAAGTTAAGTGCCTTACTGTGATACTATCTCTTCAGCTCTACAACCATTTTTTTTTTTGGTTTTTGGGTCACACCAGGCAGCACTCGGGTTAGCTCTGCACTCAGAAATTGCTCCTGTCAGGCTTGGGGGACCTTATGGGATGCCGGGAATCTAACTGAAGTCCGTGCTGGATTGGCCTCGTGCAAGGCAAACACCCCTACAACCATTATTCTTTATTTTTTATTTTATTTTATTTTATTTTACTTTTTTTTTTTTTTTTTGATTTTTTGGGCCACACCCGTTTGACGCTCAGGGGTTACTCCTGGCTATGTGCTCAGAAATCGCCCCTGGCTTGGGGGGACCATATGGGACGCCGGGGGATCGAACCCGGTCCGTTCCTTGGCTAGCGCTTGTAAGGCAGACACCTTACCTCTAGTGCCACTTCTCCGCGCCCCCCCTTTTTTAAATCTTATTTATTTCTGAGGCTTTATTTATTTATTTTTTTTACAACCATCATTCTTAATGACTCAAGGGAACTTCAACAGGATTTGGAATTTGGGCATCCAACTGAAAAGGCCTGCTTTGGGGTGTCAGGAGTGTCTAGTGAATGTGATTTGCATAATAATTGAGATCCCACTGACGTCAAGGGCAACTTGCAGCTCCAGGTCAAATTTAGACTACAAGTAATAGCTGCCACACAACAATCCCACATTGGCCTCATCAACTCTGCTTCCTATCCAAGTCCTGCAGCATCAGGAAGTGAAACAAAACCACAGAACCCCGTGCCTCCAGCTCACCCTGAGCCAGGCTCAACCTATCTCCCAGGCTCAACTTCCTCCTCACTCTCATCACTTTTCATCTCCTGTCCTTTTTGGGCTCTCAGAATGGAGCTAGAGGTGAGACAGCCATAGGAGACATTAAACCAGTGAGATGAGATTCCCTCAGTTCCCTCACCTTCAATTCCTTTATTGTATTTGTATTCACTCTATGAAGAAACAGAGAAACCATTTCTCACTCAAACTGAGATAATGTTTCTGATGCTGGAACTGTTTATCAAAAGGGCGAATTGACCAGGAAGTCAGAACATTTGAATCAGAAGTTTCATGGCCAGTTTTGGATAGTTCTATGGGAAAGAAGACCTCCACTAGGGTGAAATTCTCAGTGGAAAAGGATCAACCCCTTGGGGAAGCTTTGGGAGCCATCAGTGTGGTCACTCATGGCCTTATTCTGACGTCCAAATGGGACCCTCCATTGGGGTTGGGACAGTCCCAGATTTTGACCACCCTCTTCAACTCCCACACCCCGATTTCATACTCTCAGCTATTTCACTAAGGTTGCATCAGGGAAGATGATGAAATGTGGCAGCGGATTTTACCCACAGATGCAACAAGCTGAAGGACAGGACAGGGTCATGACACTGTACCTTCAACTACTTGGCTTGGACTCTATAGCCATGAATCATGGAAGTGACTGAGTAGGAGCCAGAGTGGTAGCACAGCGGTAAGGCATTTGCCTTGCACGTGGCCAACCCAAAATGAACCAGGTTCTATTCCTGACATCTCATACGGTTCCCCGAGCCTGCCAGGAGTAACTTTTGAGTGCAGAGCCAGGAGTAACCTCTGAGTGCCACTGGGTGTGGTCCCGCCAAAAAAGGAAGTGACTGAGCACTGGGCATCTCTGTTTGATTTCTAGCCCTTGCTTAAACTGATCCTCAAAGAACCATTATGTAACCATTATGCCCCAATTGGGGCACTAAATTTGAGTGATGTAGTTTTCCCCTCAGAGCTTACTCCTGGCTCTATGCTCAGCCATCACTTCTGGTGGGCTTGGAGGACCATATGGGGTGCCGCATATTGAACCTGGGTTGGCTGTATCAAGTTCCCTAGCTGCTGTACTATCATTTCATCCCCTGATGGAGCTTGCTTTCTTCTCTTTCTTTCTTTCTTTCTTTCTTTCTTTCTTTCTTTCTTTCTTTCTTTCTTTCTTTCTTTCTTTCTTTCTTTCTTTCTTTCTTTCTTTCTTTCTTTCTTTCTTTCTTTCTTTCTTTCTTTCTTTCCCTTCCTTCCTTCTATCTTTCTTTTTTTTTTTTTTGGTTTTTGGGTCACACCGGGCAGTGCTCAGGGGTTACTCCTGGCTGTCTGCTCAGAAATAGCTCCTGGCAGGCACGGGAGACCATATGGGACACCGGGATTCGAACCAACCACCTTAGGTCCTGGATCGGCTGCTTGCAAGGCAAACGCCGCTATGCTATCTCTCCGGGCCCCCTTCCTTCTATCTTTCTTCCTTCCTTCCTTCCTTCCTTCCTTCCTTCCTTCCTTCCTTCTTCCTTCCTTCCTTCCTTCCTTCCTTCCTTCCTTCCTTCCTTCCTTTCTTCCTCCCTTCCTCCCTTCCTTTCTTTCCTTCCTTTCTTCCTTTCTTCCTTCCTCCCTTCCCTTCTTTCCTTCCTTTCTTCCTTTCTTCCTTCCTCCCTTCCCTTCCCTTCCTCCCTTCCCTTCCTCCCTTCCCTTCCTCCCTTCCTCCCTTCCTTCCTTCCTTCCTTCCTTCCTTCCTTCCTTCCTTCCTTCCTTCCTTCCTTCCTTCCTTCCTTCTTTCCTTCCTTCCTTCCTTTTTTTTTTTTTTTGGTGTTTGGGTCACACCGGTGACACTCAGGGGTTACTCCTGGCTATGTGCTCAGAAGTCGCTCCTGGCTTGGGGGACCATATGGGACACTGGGGAATTGAACTGTGGTCCATCCAAGGCTAGCACAGGCAAGGCAGGCACCTTACCTCTAGCACCACCGCCCAGCCCCTCTTTCTTTCTTTTTTGGGTTACACTCGGCAACTCAGGGATTCCTCCTGACTCTACACTCAGAAATCGCTCCTGGCAGGCTCAAGGGACCATATGGGATGCCGGGATTTGAACCACTGTCCTTCTGCATGCAAGACAAATGCCTTACCTCCATGCTATCTCTCCGGCCCTCTGATGGAGATTTCTTAGCATCATCTCTCCCTCCAACCTTACCAACCTCAATCAGAGGCACCCATGTTCCTTGGCTTGAGAAATAGAAATTTTACAAGGCCAGAGAGATAGTACAGTGAGTAAGGCACTTGTGTAAAACATAACCAAAGTGATAACACAGTGGATAGAGCATTTACCTTGCACATGGCTGACCTGGGTTCAACCCCCAGCATCCATATGGTCCTCCAAGCCTGCCAGGAGTAATTTTCTGAGCACAGAGGCAGGAATAAGTCATGAGTGCCTTTGGGTATAACCCCAAAACAAACAAACAAAAATCCCCAATCAATCAAACAAACAAAAAACCATAGCCAACTGAATTTGATCCCAGCACCCCTTATGATCTAGATTTCTGAGCTTGCCAGGTATGATCCCTGAGCATACAGCCAGGAGTCAACCAAGAAGGGATTAAAGTTCCAACAATCATGTCCTTTGCCAGAGGATTCTGGAGTTCGCTCCAGTGTGAGGCTTGCTGGTCTGCACTTATCTTTACCCTCACCCCAAGAAGGTTATAATGCAGACAGATTGTGCAAACATGGAGGTTAAAAATTCTACCCTTGGGGCCGGGCGGTGGCGCTGGAGGTAAGGTGCCTGCCTTACCTGCGCTAGCCTAGGAGACGGACCGCGGTTCGATCCCCCGGCGTCCCATATGGTCCCCCAAGCCAGGAGCGACTTCTGAGCGCATAGCCAGGAGTAACCCCTGAGCGTTACCGGGTGTGGCCCAAAAACCAAAAAAAAAAAAAAAAATTCTACCCTGCCTCCCAAGGGAAGTGGATGGGGGGGGGGGGGAACAGGTGTCTCAAAAAGCCTGATTAGCTTGCTCTAAAGAATTTGTAGGCTGAGTAGCGTTTTTGCCTTATGGTTCTATCTTGGGAATTTATTGATTGGATTTCAAGATTGAAGTAAGAGACCAAATCTTTGTTGTTGTTGTTGTTGTTGTTTTGGGTTTTGGGCCACACCCGGAAGTGCTCAGGGGTTACTCCTGGCTGTCTGCTCAGAAATAGCTCCTGGCAGGCACGGGGGACCATATGGGACACCGGGATTCGAACCAACCACCTTTGGTCCTGGATCGGCTGCTTGCAAGGCAAACGCCGCTGTGCTATCTCTCCGGGCCCGAGACCAAATCTTGTACTCTCTCCTCCACAGTGACAATTGAGGAGGGGTATAACAACACTACTGCTTGTAAATTGATTTCCAGCTCACAAAGGGCCTTTGAGTTCAGCTCTCTCAGTGAAAAGAACACCTTTTTTTTTTTTTTTTGTTGGGGGGGGGCCACACCCGGCAGTGCTCAGGGATTACTCCTGGCTGTTTGCTCAGAAATAGCTCCTGGCAGGCATGGGGGACCATATGGGACACCGGGATTCGAACCAACCACCTTTGGTCCTGGATCGGCTGCTTGCAAGGCAAACGCCGCTGTGCTATCTCTCCGGGCCCGAAAAGAACACTTTCTAACGTGTGTGTGTGTGTGTGTGTGTGTGTGTGTGTGTGGTGTGTGTGTCTATTTCTGGTGACACTTTCTCCAGGGGATCTGTTGTATGCCTTAACTCCTGTGCTATCTCCCCCTTCCCCACTCTCCATAACATTGAGAGGCAAAAAGAGCAGGGAAAGGCTAATCAGGAAGAACTAAATTTAGACTCATTTCAATATTCCTTATTGCCACCCCCTTCGACAGCCATTTCAATTCCTGGAGAGCATTACACATTGTGTCCCAACCTAAGCCTCCGGCCACAGCCACCACACACTCATTTCCCCTGGAACTGAGCCTGCATACCTGGGCTCCCCAAGTAGGGGAATGATGCAGGGAGGGAAATCCCACCTGCTGTGAGTCACCTGCTGCTCTAAAGGGCGGGTCTTCCAATGCAGGGACCTTAAAAAGAGACTGCTAGACAAGGGGACCCAAAAATTAAAAAAGGACAGGAAGTGGCTCAGATACTGGGTGGACAACAAAGGGAACAAAACCAGAGACACAAGAACAGACTGGCTCTGAGCTAGGAGAAGTGGGTAGAGATTCCACAGGCCGAGGACTGGGCAAGGACAAGGGAACCGGATCTGAGAAGTGGTCAACATGATGCTGGGGAACAGAGCTCTGCTGCCGATGCTATTGCTGCTGCTGCTGCTGTCTGACACTACTGAGGGCATGGCTGTGGCTAAGAGCAGTAACCCTGCTTGGGGCCAGTGCCAGCAGCTCTCTCAGAAGCTCTGCACATTGGCCTGGAGTGCCCACTCCCCCCTTGGGCATATGGTAAGTGGCAGCAGCTCTGAGAAGGGACCAGCTAGGTAGAGGCTCATGAGGGATTAAGAAAGGTTGGAGGAGATGGGTTTGGAGGAGTCCTGGGACTGAAGGGTTTAGGTGGGTTTGTACGTTGTCATTTCTTCACACTGTCCACCCCCTCTGGCATTCCAGGATCTGCCACGAGAAGAGGGAGATGAGACAACAAACGATGTCCCTCTTATCCAGTGTGGGGATGGCTGTGATCCCCAAGGACTTAAGGACAACAGTCAGGTACTAAGATGTGATGGGGCCACCAGGAAGAGGAAACTGGGGACATAGCAACAGGGTAAATTAGAAGTGATCCTGGGTTCGGACCACTATAACAAAATGCCTACGAAGGCTAGAAACAAACAAGCTTTTGTTTCTCACAATTCTGGGTGCTGGAGCTCTAAAATGAGGGTGTCTCCACCTCCCTTACATGGTAGCTCTTTGATAAGAGGAATAATCCCATGCTCGAAGACCCCACACTCACACTTCACCTCCCAGAGGTCCCACTTCATTCCAGAACTTGGGGGGAAGTGGGTACCACGGTTCCATGTGAATTTTGTGGGAATTCATTCAGGCCACTGAAAGAGTCCAAGAAAGGCAATGCATTGGTTGGGCTATCAGTGAAAGAAGCATGTTTCATGGCTTTCCTCTCCCTAGTCCTGCCTGCAGAGGATCCACCAAGGCCTGTCTTTCTATGAGAAGCTATTGGACTCCGACATCTTCACAGGGGACCCTGCTCTGCTCCCTGATGGTCCAGTGCATCAGCTTCACACCTCCTTGCTGGGCCTCAGGAAACTCTTGCAGGTATAAATGAGGGGCCTGGAGACTGATGACAGGTGACAATGGCTGCACATGGGAAGGGTTATGTGCAAAGGATCTAGAGTCTTTTTTGATCATGCCCTATGTTCTTTCAGCCTCAGGGACACCAGCAGGAGACAGAGCAAAGCCCAAACCTCAGTCCGAGCCAGCCATGGCAGCGCATTCTGCTTCGACTTAAGATCCTTCGCAGCCTTCAGTCCTTTGTGGCTGTGGCTGCCCGGGTCTTTGCTCATGGAGCAGCAACTTTGAGCCCCTAAAGCCAGTAGCTAAAGATGGCACCCACATCTCTACACTCAATACTAAGATGAATCCATCTGCCTGGGCACCTATGAACCAACACATTAATTAGCCCGTTAATGCTCACTGGTCTTGGATATGTTGAAAATTGCCTCTACTAAGTTATGATGTTTATCTAGAACAAAGACAACGTTGAATATTTATTAGATGGGAGGGAAAGTTTGGTATTATTTATCCTCAATGAAGATATTTGGGGTGAATTATTTATTTTATTTATGCTAAATTATTTTTTCCAATAAACCTTGTTTTTTAATGAATAGCTGTGTCTAATATCTAGCCTTGATTGGGGAAAAAATTAAACAGAATGGAAGAATATAACCAAGAATACTCTTTAATTTTCTTGGGTCACACCCAGGACTCTTTTCTGGCTTTATGCTCCTCCTGGAGAGGCTTGGAGTATGTGGTAAAGGGGAGTGAACCCTAGTTAGCTGCATGCAAGGGAACTTCCCTACCCACTGTGCTCTCTCTCTCTAGACCTGCGAGGATTCCTTCTATTTGCAGTTACAGCTGAGAGGGAGATTTCCTCATAGCCCCCTGTGTGTAGAGTAACTAGATCCTGTTTTCCTTTCCTCCTTCCGTGCACTGTTTTTGCCAAAGAGAGAGGGATTTTCTGTGAGTTGTCTGTGGTGCTTCCACGTTTCATTTGTGCTAGCTGGGCAGTCACAGGCTGAGGTGCTCATACTCACCTGTAGTACCTGCCCTGTGATCACACTCCTTTAGTTGAGGTACTTACACATGAAACACCACTTTGTGGCTCCTCACACACATCTGGATCAGGTACAATCAGAAATCACATGCATGCAAGGGATCACAGGTATTTGTGCCAGGTCCAAACAAGCAGAGATGCCAAGATCATGATCTGCTCAGGTGGCAGTACTGGAGAAGAACATGTAACCCAAATGGCATTCTAAGCCACTAAACTACTACCTAGGTCCCCAAGATTTTTGTTTGTTTGTTTTTTGGGTCACACCCAGTGATGCTCAAGGGTTACTCCTGGCTTGGAGAACCATATGAGATGCTGGGGGATTGAACCACAGTCCATCCTAGGTTAGCTGCGTGCAAGGCAAATGCCCTACAGTTGCGCCACAGCTCCGCCCCCTCCCCAAGATTTTTTTCCAAGATATTTTTTGTTTTTTGGGGGGACATATCTGGCAGTACTCAGTTAACCTGGTGTTACTCCTGGCTCTGCAGTCAGGAATCACTCCTGGCAAGCTTAGGGGACCATATAGGATAACAGGAATCAAACCCAGGTTGGGGGCCGGAGAGATAGCATGGAGGTAAGGCGTTTGCTTTTCATGCAGAAGGTCATCGGTTCGAATCCCGGCGTCCCATATGGTCCCTCGTGCCTGCCAGGAGCAATTTCTGAGCATGGAGCCAGGAGTAACCCCTGAGCACTGCCGGTGTGACCCAAAAACCACAAAAAAAAAAAAACAAAAAAAAAAAACAAAAACAAACCAGGTTGGCAGGGAGCAAGGAAAGCATTTTACCCACAGTGATATTGTTCCAGCCCTTCTCAAGATCTTTCTGATCTTAATCACCATAGATCTAAACAAACTGAGATTACAATGGGATTAAGAAGTATAGTTCTGAGGCTAGATAGCTAGCTCAGCAGTAGGGCATTTGCCTTGCATGTGGCTGACCCTAGATGGACCTGGGTTCAATTCCTGGAATCTTGTATGGTCCTCTGAGCCTGCCAGGAGCAATATATATATTTTTTTTGTTTGTTTGTTTTGTTTTGTTTTGTGTTTTAGGTCACACCCGGTGGTGCTCAGGGGTTAACTCCTGGCTCTGTGCTCAGAAATTGCTCCTGGCAGGCTTGGGGGACCATATGGGATGCTGGAGATTGAACCTGGGTCTGTCCAGGGTCCAGGGTCGGCTGCATGCAAGGCAAACATCCTACCATTATGCTATTACTCCACCCTTTTTACTTTTTTTTTATTTTTGGGCCACACCAGGCGGCACTAGGGGTTACTCCTGGTTCTGAGCTCAGAAATTGCCCCTGGCAGGCACAGGGGACCACATGGGCTGCCAGAATTTGAACCACAGTACAACCTGGATTGGCTTCTTGCAAGGGAAATATCCTACCACTGTGCTATCTCTCCAGCCCCATAACAGGAGCGATTTCTGAATGCAGAGCCAGGAATAACCCCTGAGCACCACTGGGTGTGGCCCAAAAACAAACAAGTCACATCTATTTTGTGTACAGAGGACATTTTACGAAAAGGAAGGTAAGAGCTTGGGAGACAGTTCAAAGAACTGGAGCACATGCTTTCCATGTGGGAGCTCCGGGTTCCCCTATATCAGCATAGTCCATTGAGCACCTCTGTATATGGAACCAACCTTGAAATGAAGGTAACTTCCCCAAATTAATGATTCTCCCTAATTGGAGATTCCTTCAGGAGGTACCTGACTAATGAAGGGGAACCAAACTGCCTTTTCTCCATAGTCACATTACAAAGGAATGAGCAAACCCTATTCTGTCAGCATTCACAGCTCAGTGACAATAAACTAATTGCACAATTATTCATACCCATCCTCTCCTAACACACACGCACAATTCCTATATAGCACACAACCACCCTTGGAAGAATATGGACCAGGAGGGATGCACACAGCAGGAATGTAAGAAGAAACAACAAGAACATAGAACAGGCCGCAATGTGATGCGCTTATTCCAACATGAACTGCTGGTGTCTCACAAAGTTATCATTGTGAAAATAATATTTAGAGGAAAACATTTCCAGGTCAGCACTGAATTTATTAGCTGCTCTGTTCTCTTTCTGAACAGGCCCTGAAATACGCCTGTTAGAAAACTGACATCTCGGGCCCGGAGAAATAGCACAGCGGTGTTTGCCTTGCAAGCAGCCGATCCAGGACCTAAGGTGGTTGGTTCGGATCCTGGTGTCCCATATGGTCCCCCGTGCCTGCCAGGAGCTATTTCTGAGCAGACAGCCAGGAGTAACCCCTGAGCACTGCCGGGTGTGGCCCAAAAACCAAAAAAAAAAAAAAAAAAAAACTGACATCTCAGAGCCAGAGAGATAGCACAGCGGTAGGGCGTTTGCCTTGCATGCAGCTGACCCAGGACAGACGGTGGTTCTAAGACCAAATCCCATATTGCCCCCTGAGCCTGCCAGGAGCAATTTCTAAGTGAAGAGCCAGGAGTAACCCCTGAGAGCTGCTGGGTGTGACCTAAAAATCAAAACCAAAAAGAAAACCAAAAAACTGACATCTGGGGCCAGAGAGATAACACAGCAGTAAGGCTGTGGTTTGAATCCTGGCATCCCATATGGTCCCCCGAGCCTGCCAGGGTCGATTTCTGAGTGTGGAGCCAGGAGTAACCCCTGAGTGCTGCCGGGTGTGACCCAAAAATCAAAACCAAAACTTTTTTTTTTTGGGGGGGGCACACCTGCTTGATGCTCAGTGGTTACTCCTGGCTAAGCGCTCAGAAATTGCCCCTAGCTTGGGGGAACCATATGGGACGCCAGGGGATTGAACCGTGGTCCTTCCGTGGCTAGCGCTTGCATGGCAGACACTTTACTTCTAGCGCCACCTCACCGGCCCCACAAAAACAAAAACTGACATCTCAGGATACACTAGAACCATAACTGAGAGCCCACACAGTAGTCCCCAGTGCTTCTTAGGGAATGTCTAAGATGTGACAGATGTGATGTTGTTCAGAGCCTCATAATAAACTACCAGCAAGTTTCTAAGATCCTGAAATTTGGTCTTTGCCCAGATCCACATCCAAGTAAAAGAAACCCTCCTCTAGGCAAATAATATTTATTATATTGCACAAAAGAAAGGAGATAAATTTTATTTAGTTTTGGGACACACCTAGAGGTGCTCGGGGCAGTTCTCAGCTGGGCTTCTCATAGTCCTTTAAGTTATCTCCTCAGCCCAAGGGTATATTTTAATAGAGAAATGTAAAAAAAAAAAACAAACTGTAAAAATAACACATTCTGGGGCCGGAGAGATAGCATGGAGGTAAGGCGTTTGCCTTTCAGGCAGAAGGTCATTGGTTCGAATCCCAGCGTCCCATTTGGTCCCCCGTGCCTGCCAGGAGCAATTTCTGAGCATGGAGCCAGGACTAACCCCTGAGCACTGCCAGGTGTGACCCAAAAACAAAAACACAAAAACAAAACAAAACAAAACAAAATAACACATTCTATTCAATACTCTAAAGAGCAATTCTTTTTTCTTTATTCCCTCCCTCCTAAAGAGCAATTATTAAATTCCCATCCCTAGTCTCTAGGTCCCATCGGATGGGATGGGATTTCTCTGAGCTGGGGAAACAGAGCCCAGGTAGAGTAAATTGTGCAAAGCAGTACCGGTCCAGTGGACTGTCAAGAGCATTTAAATTTGCAGGGAAGGGGCACACACAACAGTGCTCAGGGGCTCTGCACTCAGAAAACACTCCTGGTAGGCTTGGAGGATCATGATGGATAATAGGGCTTGAACCTGGGCCAGCCATGTGTTATCACTCCAGGCCTGCGTGTTTAATTTTTTTAAATTGTTTTTGCTTTTGGGTCACACCTTGCTGTGCTCAAGGTGTACTCCTGGCTCTGCAATCAAGGATCACTCCTGATGGTACTTAGGGGACCATATGGAGTGCTGGAGACAGAACCTGAGTAAGCTGTGTGTAAAACAAGTGCTCTACTTTCTTTACTATTGCTCTGGTCCTGTCAGAAGCATTCGAGGGGGGAGGAATGGGTATGACCACTGAAGGGAGTGGAGAATACAAGAAAGAGAGGTTCTGTATTCTGTTCTTTCATATGATGGGAGCTTTATATTATGGGGCTGAGGCAAAAAACACTCAGTTCCTACACGAAACAAAAACCGCTGAACTTGAGTCAGGAGTGACTCAAGTTATTTGCAACCATATGAGATGCTAGGGATTAAAACTGGGTTGGCCACTTTCAAGAGAAATGTCCTACCCATTCCCTCGATGGCGAACCTATGGCACTTGAAGGCCTTGCAGCTGCACGTGGGAAGGTCCGCAATTAAGATACGCGGCATGGCAGGAGGCAAGTGTGCCGGTCTGCTTTGCAGCTCACCTGGCAACAGGGCCGAACTTGCCATTGGGAGGACCGGGCATTGTGCGGCAGTTTGGGCACCCGGGCTCAAAAAGGTTAGCCATCACTGCTGACTATACTATCTCTCCGGCCCCAGGAAGAGAATTGTTATGCTTTTTTTTCCTTTCCCTGTCTCCTAAAAATTGTTTTTGTTTTGGCCACATCCAGTGGTAAAAGAGCTTATGCCTGGCTGCTTTCAGGAATACTTTCTGGCAGTGCTTGGGGGGGCCATAATGTATTTGGGATGCCAGGGATCAAGAATGGGTCAGCCATGTGCAAGGCAAGTGCCCTACTCACTGTACTGTCTCTCCAGTCCCCACTCTCTAAATTAACCCTGAATTCTCCTCTCCTTTGGAGAACAACATCACAATGTGGGGGGAGAGAAGAGACAAGAGATGAAAAGAACATTGGTCCAAAATTTCTAGAAGTCGGAAGGAATCAAAGTCCGGTTGTGGAGAAATGGTTGGATTGGAAGTAGTCATCGGCCTCATCCCTGCTGTTCTGGTCGCACAACAGTGGGTCACCATTGGTCATGATTTCTTCGAAGTTCATGTTTCTGAAGACTGGGCAGTTCAGAGAAAGAGGTCAGGACCAGACCCGAGGTAAGGAGACCCCAACACAGTGAGAAAAGTGTGGAAGACAGCCAGAGAGGCCAGGCCTGAGCCTGAACGGTCCCCCCAAGAAGGACTGGAAGTCAGGGCTCAGCCAGTTCTGTAGGTGAGGGAGGAGAATTGGGAAAGAGACTGTGCCCCTCTTCCCTAGCCCCATTTCATCACTTACTCTCCATTTCCTCAGTGTTCACATTTCTCAGATCAGGAGGCAAGTCTGGCTCGATTTCTCTCTGTGTAAAAGGACCTGGGAGAGGTTCCCCGTTCAGTTCTGCACCCAGACTCAGTTCTTGTATTCTAGCTAGCTCCCCACTCAACAGAGGTTCCTGCATGGTCTCCAGTGTTGGCTCTAGCACCAGTCTTGTCTCCAGCATGGGCTCCAGCAGCAGGTCTTCCCCAGGCACTGACCCTGGAGCCAGATCCAGAGTCAGGTCTGGTAACTCCTCTTCAGGATCCAAATTATCAAGCTCCAGTGGTTGTGGCTGCTCCTCCGCCTGTCTGGACAACCCAAGGAAGACAAGGGACAGGGCCCAGTGATTTTGGTGAAAAGAGGAATGAGAGAAAGCAGATAAAGAGTCATGGGGCCTGCGAGGTGGCGCTAGAGGTAAGGTGTCTGCCTTGCAAGCGCTAGCCAAGGAAGGACCACAGCTTGATCCCCCGGTGTCCCATATGGTTCCCCCAAGCCAGGGGCAATTTCTGAGCGCTTAGCCAGGAGTAACCCCTGAGCATCAAATGGGTGTGGCCTGAAAAACCAAAAAAAGAAAAAAAAAAGAGAATCATGGGGCCAGCGAGGCTAGAGGTAAGGTGTCTGCCTTGCAAGCGCTAGCCAAGGAAGGACCACGGTTTGATCCCCCGTCATCCCATATGGTTCCTCCAAGCTAGGGGCAATTTCTGAGCACTTAGCCAAGAGTAAACCCTGAGCATCAAACAGGTGTGGCCCGAAAAACCAAAAAAAAGAAAAAAGAATCAGAAAGCCTGAGAGCACAGTCTTTGGAGCCAGGCTTGTCTGACTATATAAACCCTGTCATTTACTAGTGACTTACTTAATTTTTTTTTGGGGGGGGGAGCCACACTTCGTGCTGCTCAGGGATAAATCCTGGCTCTGTGCTCAGGGTTTACTCCTGAAAGTCTCAGGGGACGATATAGGGTACTACTGAACCTACATCAGCCACATGCAAGGTCAGCACCTTACCTACTGTCCTATCTCTCCAGATCAATCTTTCAAACTTATTAATCTGTAAAATGGGAATAATACCTAGTAAAACTTGAGAGGCAACTTAAAAACAGTGCTTTGGGGGACTGGGGAGATAGCTCATGGCTATTTTCTTTTTCTTTTTTTTTGTTTTTTGGGCCACACCTGGTGGTGCTCAGGGATTACTCCTGGCTGTCTGCTCAGAAATAGCTCCTGGCAGGCACGGGGGACCATATGGGACACTGGGATTCGTACCAACCAGGTCCTGGATCGGCTGCTTGCAAGGCAAACACCACTGTGCTATCTCTCCGGGCCCTATTTTCATGTTCTTTGCACACAGGAACATAGGAGCCCCTTGGTACTAAAGGGGCCCCCAAACAATAAAAATGAAAAAACAGGGAGAAACATAAGGGGGCTTGAGCAGGTAAGATGTTTGTCTTTTAGGCAGCTGATAGGGGTTTAATTCCCAATGCTCCTATCGCCCCAAACCCTGCCAGGAGTGATCCCTGAACACAGAGCCAGAAGTAAACCCTGAACACCCCTTTTGGGATTACCTAAAAGTGAAAAAACAAATTAACAAAAACAAGCAAACAGGACCCAGAGAGATAGCATGGTGGTAAGGCATTTGTCTTTCATGCGGAAGGTTGGTGGTTCAAATCCCAGCATCCCATTTGGTTCCCCCGAGCCTGCCAGGAGTGATTTCTGAGCATAGAACCAGGAGTAACCCCTGAGTGCCGCCAGGTGTGACCCAAAAAAACAAACCAAATCACAAACATAAAACTGGGGGCTGAAGCGGTGGCGCAAATGGTAAGGTGTCTGCCTTTCCCATGCTAGCCTAGGACGGACCGGACTTCGGTTCATTCCCCCAGCGCCCCATATGGTCCCCCAAGCCAGGAGTGATTATTGAGCGCATAGCCTGGAGTAACCCCTGAGCGTCACTGGGTATGGCCCAAAAATCAAAAACCAAAAAACAAGCCCCATAAAATCTATATTTTCAGCTGAAGACCATAGGGATAATGTAATCTGCTTCAGAGAAGAGCTGGAGTGATAGTATAGTACAGCAGGGCATTTGACTTTCACAAAGCTGACCCACGTTATATCCCTGGCATCCTATATGGTGTTCCAAGCACTGCCCAGAGTAATTCCTGAGTGATTACTGATCAGAGTGATTCCTGAATAATTAATTACTCCCGGCTCTTCAGAAGTAAGCCCTGAGCATTGCTGGGTGTAGCCCCCCAAATAATTAACAATGACAACAAGCCCCCAAAAAGCATTATCAAAAAGACTTGATAAATGAGAAAATAAGCAAAAGACTTTTAGCTCATAATAAATGTTTCTAGCACAAGACTGTTGTTACTACCTACTCAGATGATCTCTCATACTGTTTTTTTTTTTTTTTGGAGAGGGGGGAGATGGTGGAGATTGATCTCAGGTTGGCTACGTTCAAGGCAAATGCCATACTTGATGTGCTCTGGCTCCCTCATACTTTTTGGTTTTGTTTTGTTTTGAGTCACAACCAGTGGCGCTCAGGGGTTATTCCTGACTTTGCGTCATTCCTGGGGACAATATGAGATGCTGGGGATCGAACCCAGTCAACTGCATGCAAGGCAAATGCTCTACCTCCTGTGCTATTGTTCTGGTCGCATGCATTATTTTATTTTATTTTTTTTTGGTTTTTGGATCACACCCGGCAACACCCGGCAACGCTCAGAGGTTACTCCTGGCTCTATGTTCAGAAATTACTCCTGGCAGGCTCAGGGGACCATATGGGATGCCAGGATTCAAACCATTGACCTTCTGCATGCAAGGCAAATGTCTTACTTCCATGCTATCTCTCCAGCCCCTATTTTTTGGGCCATACCCATTTGACACTCAGGGGTTACTCCTGGCTAGAGGCTCAGAAATTGCCCCTGGCTTGGGGGGACCATATGGGACATCAGGGGATCGAACTGCTGTTTGTCCTAGGTTAGCATGCTCAAGGCAGATGCCTTACCTCTAGCGCCACCTCCCCAGCCCTCACATACATTTTTTTTTAAGAAGCTCTAAAAAAATCTAGTATCATCGTTGGTGTAAGCAGCTAGCTGGTCCTATGAGAGAGTCTGTTATTATCAAGGAATCTCTGGGGGAAATCATTTAAAGAGGACAGTAGGTGCCTAAAAGGGAGAGCAGGACCCAGAACAGAGATGGAGAGTCAAATCTCACCTGTTAGAAACCACAATGAGCTTATGTTTCAGGTATTTTCTCTGTTCCTGGAAGTCAACTATGGGGGACATACAAAGAAAGAAGAGTCAGTAGATGAGACACAAAGCCCCAAGGTCCTCCTAATGTTTTTTTCTTATTTTGCGGGGTGGGGATTATTCCTGGCTCTGCACTCACAAATGGCTCGTGGCTTGGGGGACCATATGGGACACTGGGGGATTGAACCACAGTCCGTCCTAGGTCAGCTGCGTGCAAGGCAAACACCCTACCGCTGTGCCACTACTCTGGCCCCTGTCCTCCTAATGTTGACTGGCTCTGACAGTCAGGGCTCTCCAACAAATTATGTTTCCCAGGAACATATCCCTGACTCCTTTGGATATGGGGGTTCCCACCTGGAAGGAAGGGTTTGGGTCTGTGAATGCCTGAACATCCCTACAAGCTACCAGTGATGTCTGGCAATGATCCCACCTTTCTCCCAGTAGTAGCGACCAAAAGCCTCATCCCGGGGTATTTGGGGATAGAGGAAGCGCAGTGGGTTCTCAGGGATGTTCTGTGTGGTCAGCATCTGGTAGTGGCGGATGATTTCGGTCAGCGGGAGCCTCTGAAGCACCTCCTTGGTGTAGGGCTGCACTGAATAGATGACCACCTTATCTGGAGAGTGAGTGAAAGATGGTTAGTCAGAAGGCAATGGCTGGGCTAGAGGCTGTCCTTGACTGCCCAGTCCTAATGGTGCTGAGAGATTTAGGACAGATCCAAGGATCTGCAGAGGAGCAGAAAGGACAGAGCAGAGCAGCTGACCATCATCCTGGTGCTCCACCCACGAGCAGGTAATGCCCCCTTCTGATGTTTCGCTGAAGCGTAGTAGAAAGGTGCCAGGCATGGACTTCTTCAGCAGCCGGCGTTCCTGGTTTCGGCTCACAAATCCCATGATGAATCTAGAACACAGAAAGCATCTGTGAAACTCTGCTACCTCCTATCTCTTTGCCCTCTGTTGCTGTTGTTGTTTTTGAGGGGGCACAACTGGTTTGTCGCAGGGTTTATTTCTGTCTGTGTTCAGGGATCGTCACCCCAGCGGGGTTAGGGGCATGGTTCTAGGGATTGAACCCTGGTGTGCTGTGTGCAAGGTAAGTAAGTGCCTTACCCACTATACTATCTCTCTATCTCTCTGGTCTCTCCTTGCCCCCATTGTATAGGGAGAAAACGCCCATTTTGATCCTGGTTTGGCTACTTACAAACTGCTCCCTCTCAGTCAAGTTACTTCCCTTATATTTGCAAGAACCAAATCCTAGGGGCTGGAGAGATAGCACAGCGATAGGGTGTTTGCCTTGCAAGCAGCCTATCTAGAACAGACAGTGGTTCCAATCCCGGCAGTTCATTTGCTCCCCCGAGCCTGCCAGGAGTGATTTCTGAGCATAGAGCCAGGAATAACCCCTGAGCATTGCTGGGTGTGTCCCAAAAATAAAAAATAAATAAAAAAAAAGAACCACATCCTAGTGTTAGAGGGTATATGAGGATTCAGTCAGGTTGTGGAGATAAACATTTTCTTGTATGAGGCCAGAATAATAGTACAAGGGGTAAGGCTCTTGCCATGTATATGTCCAGCCCCAGCTCTAATCCTAGTACCACATAGAAATCCTGGGGTGGTCAGAGCTGAATAAACCCTGAGCAATGTTCGTTGTGGCACAGTATGAAAAAAACAAAACATTAAAATTGAAGGTATAAACTATTTAATAAGGGGCCAGAGAGATAGTACATCAGATAGGGTACTTACTTGTATGTAGCTGACCTAGATTTGCTCCCTGTTACCACATATGTTCCATCACTTCCAGTAATGATCCCTGAGTGCAAAGCTAGGAGAAAAGCCTGAACACTGCTGGGTATGGCTCCAAAACAAACAAGCAAACAAAAAAGAAAGGAAAATGCCAGTGGAAGGTTTATATAGGGGCAAGCGGTTTGGTAGAAAAGAATTTGGGGGGCCGGGCGGTGGCGCTGGAGGTAAGGTGCCTGCCTTGCCTGCGCTAGCCTAGGACGGACTGCGGTTCGATCCCCCGGCATCCCATATGGTCCCCCAAGAAGCCAGGAGCAACTTCTGAGCGCATAGCCAGGAGTAACCCCTGAGCGTCACAGGGTGTGGCCCAAAAACCAAAAAAAAAAAAAAAAAAAAAAGAAAAAAAGAAAAGAATTTGGTGGAAAGGGGCTGAAGAGATAGCATGGAGGTAAGGCATTTGCCTTGCATACAGAAGGACAGTGGTTCAAATCCCGGCATCCCATATGGTCCCCAAGCCTGCCAGGAGCAATTTCTGAGTGTAGAGCCAGGAGTAACCCCTGAGTGCTGCCGGGTGTGACCCAAAAACCAAAAAAATAAGAAAAAATGTGGTGGAAAGGATATAAGTTTGGGATGACACGGAACTTGGATCCAACTCTTTCTCCTTAAATACATTCTTCCTTCATTTCTTCCTTGAAACAAGCATGACAAAACCTATCCCACTATAGGGCTAAACTGTTAGGAGAGAATTCATGAAAAGATCCAGAAGACCATGGAACACATCAGATGCTTCACAAATCCAGGCCACCACCATGACTGCCTGAGTAGCTTTGCATTGGTATTTACCCTTTATGTTTACCACATAAAGTGCTGAATACTCTCTCAAGGCTAGCATGACGGGTAGGAGGAGGGGAGAAAGAAGGAAGAGTCAGCAAGGGAAGACTCACCCATTAACCCAGAGGTCCTTTAGGTGGTCGTGGACCAGTTCCAGAATTTTGTCCAGCCATGTCCAGAACGGCAGCTTGCCGGGGGGGCTCTCTCGCTGAATGTGGAAAGGGAAAGCAGGAGGGGATCAGGGAAGGTCCGTGGTGTGACGAAGAGTCAGAGGAAGGGATCTGGATTAAGCTGAATGAACATACTTCAGAGTATTACCTTAATAAAATCAGCCCAGGACAGTAATGTATCCTGGGTCTTTGCATTCTTTCCTGTGAGCAAGCAGAGTTAGATGAGTGATGGATGCAAGGCCAGTGGCCCTGGGTTAGAAAGGACAGAGGGACTGGCCCACAGAGACTAAGAGAAAGAAAAAGTGGCTTCTACCAAACAGCTTGTTTCTCAGCATGTTCAGTTGCTCCACGCTGAGGCCTCGGCCAACGTAGGAGGAAAACTGCCAGCTGAGAGCAAGACCCAACAAGTTCCAGGGCGCCTTTGGAGGGTTGGAGAAGAACTGTTGATTCTACAAGGGTGGGAGGACAGGGACAGAGTTGGGAAGCAGAGTCCTCATCCCACTCTTGCCCTCTGCACCCTCCACCTGTGGAGCACACCCATCTCTTACCTGGGGTTTGGTGCCGAGTAGATTGAACCAGAGGACTGAGGCCCAAGCAATGGACAGCTGGTTCATATTAGAAATGATCACCACAGGGAGGGTGTCAGTCTGTTGAGAGAGGGGACGAAGATGACTCTCAGTTATAGCAGGCCAAAGGAGGGAAGACCACATATGAGAACTCCATTTGACCCCTGCTGTATCTTCTCTCTAGCTAGCTTCATCCCTCCTCGCCTTCATGTCCACTCACTTTTAACTCCTGCTCCAGTCCCTGATAGGTGTATTTGATGGTGAAGCTGATGATGTGTAGTTCCTCGGTCACACTCACCAGTCCCTGAGATAGCCAAAGACAAAGTGACAAAGGAATCCCCTAAAAACATCCCCCAACTCTTCTGTCCCAGCCTCACCTTACTGATGCCTTTTCCAGAGTCGCCTGAGCGTTGCTCCTTCAGAGTCTGTGAATTAGAGGGAAAGCAAAGGTTCAATGAGGGAAAGCAGGGCCCCAAGGACTCTCTATTCTGGCTTTGTATGTTTGTTTTGGGCTACATCTGGAGATGCTCAAGGTTCACTATTGTCTCTGTGCTAGGGATCACTCATGGCAGTGCTGGGGAACCCAAAGGTATGCTAGGGATCGAACCCATGTCAGTCACCTGCAAGGCAAGAGTCTTGCCCGCTGTACAATCTCTCTAACCACTCTATGCTGATTTTGACCTCAAGATTTACCAATGTTTGAGAATTTACCTTCAATTCTTTTTTTTTTTTTTTTTTTTTTTTTTTTTTTTTTTTTTGGGCCACACCCGGTAACGCTCAGGGGTTACTCCTGGCTATGCGCTCAGAAGTCGCTCCTGGCTTGGGGGACCATATGGGACGCCGGGGGATCGAACCGCGGTCCGTCTCCTAGGCTAGCGCAGGTAAGGCAGGCACCTTACCTCCAGCGCCACCGCCCGGCCCCACCTTCAATTCTTTATTCCATTGACTTATATTCATTCCCCCCTAAAAAGCTGAAGTTACTGGGCTTAGGGTACACTACCTTGCATATGTCAATCCCCAACACACACACACACACACACACACACACACACACACACACACTACACACATGAAAAAGAACTTGAGCCAGGAGACGGCTCGAAGGAGTAAATGTATGCTTAGCATGTGGTCTCCCACACGCCTGGATTCAATCCTGGCATGGCATGGACCACGGAGAAATACTAGGAATGGCCCCAAAGCATTAAGTTGGGAGTAGGCCCTGAGCACTACTGGGGCAGCACCCCAAAACCAAAACAGAAAACCAAAAATATATGTTACTAACCTTCTTGGCCTAAAACGATACTACAGCAGCTAAAGGTGCTTGCCTTGCACAAAACTAACACCCTCCCTGGAACCAAACATAGTCCCACGGTACCACTAGAGGTCACTCTTGAGCACATAGCGAGGAGTAGCCCAAACCTGACACCAATTCACCCAAAAATAAACAAACCCACAACCCAAAAACTAGCCCTTCTTACCATGTAGCCAAAGTCCCAAATTAAGCCATTATTCTGCCCTTTGTCAGGGGTCAAAGTTTTCTGGTTTGAAGTGATAATATTGAATTTCCGGAAGCTACTCCAGGAGGGAGACAAAAGAAAAGAGGAGTTATTCTAAAATCTCAAGAGGCAAACAACAAAATTCCACTTCATTCCAGACCCTCCCTGCTCCTTTCAGCCATGTTCCATCCAGATTAACCTCCTCCTTGTTTGTGCCCCCAAAGTGATTATATGTGTCACATGGTATAGAGATATGTAGCATCCCTGTCAGACACCTACCCTTGTAATTGAGACGGATTCCTGAAAAGAAATACAAAAACATTAGGAAATAAAACAGTATAGAAGAAGTTTGATTGCTGGGATCAAATTCAAATCTACAGCTCGTATACTACATGGCTTTCAACAAGAGGCACTCGCTCCTTGAACTGGTTCCCTCCTCCTTTTCTTTTCTGGGGGAGCTTTTGCTTTTTGGGCCTCACTCAGTGGTTCTCAAGGGTTACTCCTGGCTGGGAGCTCAAAAATTGCTCCTGGCAGGCACAGAAGACCATATGGGGTACCAGGGATTGAAATCAGGTCTGCAGCATGCCAGACAAATGCCCTAGCTGCTGTGCTATCGCTCTAGTCCCTGATTCCCTCCTTTGTTTTTTTTTTTTTTTTTGGGCCACACCCTGTGACGCTCAGGGGTTACTCCTGGCTATGCGCTCAGAAGTTGCTCCTGGCTTCTTGGGGGGCCATATGGGACACCGGGGGATCGAACCGCGGTCCGTCCTAGGCTAGTGCAGGCAAGGCAGGCACCTTACCTCCAGCGCCACCGCCCGGCCCCTGATTCCCTCCTTTGAATGGTGCACTGATACTTAACTTCTGATCATAATTAAATGCAAGTCACAAGGTTCTCAACAAGAGGGGTGAATTATGATTTCTATGGAGTAAGTTTGGAGGAGGGAAAGACAGAGACCAGCATACTGTTGTGAGCAGTGGGTATCTCATCCCAATCCCCAATCAGGCTACCTCTTGGCCACTACTTGGTCCCACCCTCACCTGCCCCAATTAACCTGTCAATGAAGACTTCTGTTGTTAGTGACTTATTGCCTTCTTGAAGTCTCACCAGCAGCCTGAAAGAGAGGGAATTAGAGGGGAAAACTGGTCACTCTTAATCTCCAGGATAGATCTGATGTTTGAAAAAAGTAAGGATTAGAAGAACTACATAGCTATAAGAAAAGATAAAATCTGGGCCGAAGAGAGTTTAGCAGGTAAGGCGCTTGCCTTAAATATGGCTAACCCACGTTCCATTGCCAGCATCCCACAGGGACCTCCCAAGCACCACCAGGCATGATTCTTGAGTGCAAAACTAGGAGTAACCCCTAAGCACTGCTGTGTGGCCCAGAAAATGAAAAATAAAAAATAAAAAACAACCTCCCTCCCCAAAAAGAAAAGATGAAATAATTCAAGTTGCTGCTATATGGAGGATTTGAAGAGTATTATGTTGAGTGAAGCTAGAGAGAGAGGGACAAACACAGAATGATCTTTTTTCTATGTGGAGTAGAAAGAAACACAGTTTGGGGGGGGGGCAGTGTGATAGCACAGTGGGTAAGGAGTTTGCCTTTAATGCAGCTGACCCAGACCTGGGTTTGATTCCCTGTAACCTGGATGGCTCCCCAAACTTGTCAGGAGCGATTTATGAGCACAGAGTAGGAATAACCCCTGAGTGTCGTTAGGTGTGGCCCAAAAATTTGATCCCCCTCCCAATAAAAAGAAACATAGTTGGGAGGGTGTAACACATGCCCAAAGGTGACAGAAAATGAGAACTTGTTTTCAGTAGAAAGTTTATCAAAGGGTGGGGAAAACAGGATAGTAGGAACACTAGGACAATGGTGGAGGGAAGCAGGCATGCTGGTGGAAGGTGTGGTGCTGAAATGTGTTATGTATAAAACCTTACCATAACAGCATTGTAAATCATGGTGCCTAAAATTAAAAATTAAAAAAAAAATTTAGGGGGGGCCCAAGAGATAGCATGGAGGTAAGGCATTTGCCTTGCATGCAGAAGGATGGTGATTCGAATCCCGGCATCCCATATGGTCCCCCAAGCCTGGGGCGATCTCTGAGCGTAGAGCCAGGAGTAACCCCTGAGCGATGCCAGGTGTGACCCCAAAACAAAAACAAACAAACAAACAAAAAACAAATTTAGGGGCCAGTGTCATCGTATAGAGGGTAGGGTGTTTGCAATGCAGTCAACTCAGGTTGGATCGCTGGCATCACAAATAGTACCCTAAGTACCACCAGGAGTGATTGATCCCTGAGTATAGAGCCAGGAGTAACCCCTGAGCACTTCTGGGTAAGGCCCCAAAATAAACAATAACAAAAATGCCCAAACCGCCAAACATTTTAAAAGGGAAAAAAGATTATAAGCAGTAATAGATTAAGAGAAAAAAGAAAGAAGGAAGGGCAGGAGTGAGGACATTTTTAAGTTCACGAAGCAAATTGCGCAGGACTGGAAAAAGGAAGCAGGCATGAGCAGGCGGGCTCTGTAAAACCAACCGTGTTCTGACAGTGAACTTGTTCCCAGTCTTGAGGATGAGGGGTCGATGGGGAGTCTGGGGCATGCAGGGCTGCGTTTCTACCACGAAGGCCCTGGACAGAGAGACACAGGAGAATTACATCACTCAGCATCTGCCACAACTCCCCTTGTTCCAGCCCTGTCTCCCCTCCACGCCACCTCGTCAGTTGGGTACCTGTGGAGCAGGCGCTGGAGCAGCTCTGTGACCTGGGCGTCCAGCAGGCCCACTCCTTTGAAGACAACATCATTCCGGTATTTGATTTCGAGGCTCATTTCCTTCAGTTGGTTCAGCAGCTGCCGCAGGTTGAACAGTATTTTCCCTGTAGCTGTGAACCTAGATGTCAAAATTGGAGGGAAATCCATGAGTTTAACTCTTTGTAAAATCAGAAACTAATGGAAACAAAAAACCAAAACAAAACAAAAATTCCCAATGAGGAAGGATATGAAAGATCATTCAACATGATTCATAATCCAATCAAAGTCTTTTTCAGGGGCCGGAGCGATAGCACAGAGATAGGGCGTTTGCCTTGCACCCAGGATGGACGGTAGTTCGATTTAAGGTATCCCGTATGGTCCCCTGAGCCTGCCAGGGGTGATTTCTGAGTACAGAACCAGGAGTAACCCCTGATCACCGCCGGGTCTGACCCAAAACCCAAAACCAAACAAACCAAAAAAAAAAAAAAAGTAATTTTCACGGAATAATTATTGACATAATAAAGTTAATTTTCATATACTTGAAATAAACCCTACACACTTCACTCCTATTAATGCAAATAAATGTTTTGAGGAGACAGGTACTGTTATCCTCATTTCACAGATGTTAAAACTGAGGCAGATTTTAGGTGTGGCCTAAAAACCAAAAAAAAAAAAAAGTAGTAATAATAAGAAATGTTATGACAGATAAGGTGCTTGCCTTGCACACAGACAACAAGGTTTAAGCCCTAAGTATGACCAAATGCGGCCTAACCCCCCTCCCCAAAATAACCTCAGAGATATAGGGGTTGAGAAATAGTACAGTGATTAGTTTAGCTTAGTTTTTGGTACTAGGAATTGAACCCGGAGCCTCACACATACAAAGCAAATGTTATGTTGCTGAGTCATATCTCTGATCCTACAACTCAATTTTTGTTGAATAATACTACAGTAACAACATCTGGGTAGTAAGGTAATTTTTTCCTGCTCAGGTATTTCCTTCCTTCCTTCCTTCCTTCCTCCCTCCCTCCCTCCCTCCCTCCCTCCTTCCCTCCCTCCCTTCCTCCCTCCCTCCCTCCCTCCCTCCCTCCCTTCCTGTTTTTGGGTCACACCCGGCAGCGCTCAGGGATTACTCCTGGCTCTCTGCACAGAGACCATTCCTGGCAGGCACAGGGGACCATATGGGATGCCAGGATTTGAACCACTGTCCTTCTGCATGCAAGGCAAACGCCCTACTTCCATGATATCTCTCTGGCCCATAAGGTAATATTTTCTTCCCTCCTTTAAAAAAGAAAAGGCCTCCCAATTCTTACCACAGGCTGTGTTCTTTACACTGACTGTATAGAAAGAGGAGGTACAGTAAATGCACGGCCCTTGCCTGGTCTGTATTATGAATTGGGGGACAAAATAAAATAAAAAAGAAAAGAAAATATATTTCTCAGATATTTTTTAAACTTTATTTATTTATTGATTAATTAATTGATTGGTTTCTGGGCACACCCAGCAGCGCTCAGGGATTACTCCTGGCTCTGCACTCAGAAATCACCCCTGGCAGGCTGAGGGACCATATGGGATGCCAGGAATCGAACCAGGTCCCTCCTGGGTCAGCCAAAATGCAAGGCAAAGGCCCTACCACAGTGCTATATCTCTGGCCCCTCTCTGATGTTTAAGTGATTAAACAAGGCAAGAATCAGAATGTGGGGCCGGAGAGATAGCATGGAGGTATGGCATTTGCCTTTCATGCAGAAGGTCATCGGTTCGAATCCCGGCATCTCATATGGTCCCCCTTGCCTGCCAGGAGCAATTTCTGAGCACGGAGCCAGGAGAAACCCCTGAGCACTGCTGGGTGTGACCCAAAAACCACAAAAAAAAAAAAAAAAAAAGAATCAGAATGTGGGGCCTGGAGAGATAGCACAGTGGTGTTTGCCTTGCAAGCAGCCGATCCAGGACCAAAGGTGGTTGGTTCGAATCCCGGTGTCCCATATGGTCCCCCGTGCCTGCCAGGAGCTATTTATTTCTTTTTTTTTTTTTTTTTTTTTTTTTTTTTTTGGGGGTTTTGGGCCACACCCGGTAATGCTCAGGGGTTACTCCTGGCTATGTGCTCAGAAGTTGCTCCTGGCTTGGGGGACCATATGGGACACCGGGGGATCGAACCGCGGTCCGTCCAAGGCTAGCGCAAGCAAGGCAGGCACCTTACCTTTAGCGCCACCGCCCGGCCCCAACCAGGAGCTATTTCTGAGCAGACAGCCAGGAGTAACCCCTGAGCACTGCCGGGTGTGGCCCAAAAACCAAAAAAAAAAAAAAAAAAAAAAAAAGAATCAGAATGTGATTGCCATTTTCACCAAAGAGACAGAGTAGGTTCTAGGGGACTGGAGAATAAGGGGGTTAAGGTGCTGTCTTGCATGTAGTCAATCTAGTTGAATCCCTTATCTCCTGAGTACTTTCAGAAACACTCCTCCAAGCACCTCTGAGATGGCCCAAACCCCCAGCCATCACCAACTTCGCCACATAAAAGAAATAAAATAGTGGAACCAGAGCCATAGCACAGCAGGTAGGACACTTACCTTGCATTAGGCTAACCCCGGTTCAATCCCTAACATCTCTTATGATTGATTTCCTGAGCACCAACAGGAATGATTCCTGAGCCCAGAGACAGAAGTAAGCCCTGAAAATTGACAGGTATGGCCCAAAAATAAAAAAAAGAGAGAGAAAGAGAGGGAAAGAAAGAATGCACTCTGGGATAACTGGATAAAGAGTAGAAATGGGGCCCGGAAAGATAGCACAGCGGTGTTTGCCTTGCAAGCAGCCGATCCAGGACCAAAGGTGGTTGGTTCGAATCCCGGTGTCCCATATGGTCCCCCGTGCCTGCCAGGAGCTATTTCTGAGCAGACAGCCAGGAGTAACCCCTGAGCACCGCCGGGTGTGACCCAAAAAAAAAAAAAAAAAAAAAGAGTAGAAATGAAGAGCAGGGGTTGAGGGTGCAGCTTGATAACAACTTAGGTTTGATTTCCAACACAACACAAAAATACACCAACAGGGGCTGGAGAGATAGCATGGAGGCAGGGTGTTTGCCTTGCATGCAGAAGGACGGTGGTTCAAATCCCAGCATTCCATATGATCCCCTGAGCCTGCCAGGAGCGATTTCTGAGCACAGAGCCAGGAGTAACTCCTGAGCACTGCCGGGTGTGACCCCCCCCCAAAAAAAAAATACACCAATAGTAACAAAAAATGAAAAGCAGTATGGAGCTGTAGGACTAGGATGATACTGGGGAGCAGAGATTAAGGAAAGTATTACCTATCACAACCATACAGGGCCTTAAAATTTATAAAGTACAAAATTGGGGGAGGTAGACAATGGCCAGGGTAGCACAAGTGTGGGGTGTGGGGCCTCTCACCATTGCTCTAGCTTCTCCAAGCCACAGTGCAGTGGGGCCCCAATGCAAGCTTTCTGCTGCTGGGCTTTCCATTCATCCAACTTGGGCAGGAGGAGGTCCACTAGGGTAGTTAATCGGCCCAACAGAGCTTTAAATTCATCCAGTGTCTCCTAGGGAAGATTTCAGATGAGCTATGAGTGCCTCTCATCACCAGCATCCACACTCCAACTTCAAACTGAGAGACAAAGACAGCTAAGTGAAGAAGTCAGGATTCCAGCCACCTCGTCCCCAATTCCCTACTGCCCTCTCCCCCTCTTCTTCTGATTCCCACCTTTCTAGACTTGTCCAGTTCATTGGCAGTTTGCTGCAGCACCTCGAGTTGTTCTTTCTTATGGATGTCCAAAGAGGATGTTTTCACTGGATGGTAAAAGTGAGAGTCAGACATGCACTCAGACCTCAGGCTATTTCTCCTCTCCCTTCTGATGCAGAGGAGGGATTTTTTTTTTTTCCAAAAGGGCACAACTGGAGCCGAAGCAATAGCACAGCGGTACGGTGTTTGCCTTGCACATGGCCAATCCAGGACAGACCTGGGTTTGATCCCCAGCATATGGTCCATATGGTCCCCGGAGCCTGCCAGGAGCAACTTGAGTACAGAGCCAAAAATAACCCCTGAGCGATGGGTGTGACCCAAAAACCAAAAAGAAAACAAACAAACAGAAGGGTGCAACTGGTAGTATAGTGTTCAGAGGTTACTCTTGGCTCTGAACTCAAAGGCCACATCAGATTCTACTTGAAGACTTTACATAGTGCTGGGATTTGACGCATAACTATAACTATAGTTATGACTATAGCATAACTATAACGAAAACCTTAACCTCTGTCCTTTTTCTCTAGCACAGAAATTTTGTTTATCTTCTGATTTTAGGTCGCACCTGGCAGTGCTTAGGGGAAGGAATCTGTGCTCAGGGGTCACTCTGGTGGTGCTTGAAGAACCATGCAGTGCTGGGGCTTGAACCTTAGCACAGCATGCTGAGATATCTCTGGTATAAGAAGGGGGTGGGTCTGAGGGCCACATCTAGAAGTGCTCAGAGCTTACTCCTGTCTCTGCATTCTGGGATTATTTCTGGAGAGCACAGGGGATCATAAGAGAGTGGAGGGGATTAAAACTGAGACAGAAGTCTGCAAAGCAAGAAAACATGGGCACTTCTTGGCCCTCAAGCAAATTCTGAGTGATCCCACTTGGAGCAGCAGCCCACTTTATCTGCCAAGGCAGTTTTCCCTAAATTTCCACTAATACTCACTATCTGTCCCTCAACCACAACTCCAGTGTGAACCTTATGACATACCTTGGCACTTCAAGCTTTAAAAGCCAAGACTGTAGGCAGAGAGGTAGGGTCAAAAGGTATTCACTCTTCCCATAAGACACCTGTATTTCTCCCATACTTCATGTGCTTCTTACCTTTGACATTGCAATTAAAGCGGAAGGAGAAGATATCTTGCAGGTCTTTCAACTGTTCCATGGATTTCTCCAGCGTCTGTAGAAGGGATGAGACCCAGATGAAGGCTACTTCTGACGGAGGACACAGGCTGAGTCCTGCCTGCCAACTCTTGCCACATCAACCAACCGTTATCCTGGTCCTTAATTCTACAATCCGGAATTCAATTTCATGCTGCTTGCTCTCCACAGACACTTCATGGACTGGCTCTTGTTTCTGAAATACAAAGCTCTCAGCGCATTTCAACTCTGATCTTTCTTCCCTGAAATCCAGACTAGGAATTTCTACCACAGGATGTCAGGGGATATGAGGCAAATTTTGAATCCTTTCCCTGTCTCCTCTCTATTTCAGCATTACCTCCTGAACTGTTCTTACCGACTGAGCTGTCTGAGCCTTGATCAAAATTTGTTTTTCTTCTCGAAGGAGATTAAATATCATTTCGGCCAACTGGATATGGGCGTTGGGTAAGGCCTGTGGAGAGAAAGAGAAAAAGTCGGTCCAATTTAACTGCTTTAATAATTGTTGCCTCTATTTGCTTTGTTATTGCCTTTGGGCCAAACCTGGTGATGCTCAGGAGTTACTCCTGCCTCTGCTCAGGTTTCAATCCTGCTAAAACTTGGGAAATGCTATAGGATGCTGGGGACTGAGCTTGGGTCGGCTGCATGCAAGGTAATACTATCACGCTGGACTCAATAACGCACTCTAGATCTTCCCTACCAGTGACTCCACTACCTCCTCTCCATAGTGTCTCTAGTCTCACTAGTTCCCAAAATTGAGCTTCCTCCCAGCAGTGTCATCTAGATTCTGTTCCTGTCTATGTCAGTGATCCATATAGTACCACTCTGCCCTTCTTTTTCTTATTTCTTTTTTTTTTTTTGGTTCACACCTGGTGGTGCTCAGGGGTTACTCCTGGCTATCTGCTCAGAAACAGCTCCTGGCAGGCACTAGGGACGACATGGGACACCGGGATTCGAACCAACCACCTTTGGTCCTGGATCGGCTGCTTGCAAGGCAAACGCCACTGTACTATCTCTCCGGGCCCCTGCCCTTTTTCTACATCTGTCCCTATGCTTTTTTTTTTTTTTTTTTTGGTTTTGGGGTCACACCCATCACTGCTCAGGGGTTACTCCTGGCTCTCTGCTCAGAAATTGCCCCTGGCAAGCACGGGGGACCATATGGGATTCCAGGATTCGAACCCCCATCCTTCTGCATGGAAGGCAAATGCTCTACCTTCATGCTATCTCTCCAGCCTCCGTGTCCCTATGCTTTTGTCCTCTAGGTTCTACTATACCAAACCCTACACTGTATTCCTCTACACTCAGCTCTTATTCCACTTTGTTATTTTGGCCCCCTCCTAGCACCTGAATTTCCCGATGCATTTTTCGCAAGTTGTGCTTGAGCAATATGCACTGTTCCCCGCTGCAGCGTCCAATCTCATTGCTCAGTTGTTCCAAGAAGTGAAAGAAGAGCATGTTAGCCTTGCCCTCATCATTGCCCAGTACAGCTTGATCCCTGGAGACCAGAAAAAACAAGGATTACTATCGCTGCTGTGGTCTCTCCAGTTCCTTCTTGCCCTCAGAGTCTCCATGATCCTGGGGGCCCCGAAAAGAGAATGACATTTGTCATCATCCAGTTTCCTGAAAGGCTCACCAATTCTGGTCCTCAATCCAGACAGCCAAGTGCTGCCGAACTTCCATTGGCAGGAGGCTATTTGTATAGAGTACATGCAGCTCCTCATTAAATGGGCTGTCAATATTGTGCAACATCTCCCACTGTGCCATTTTGGTCTGATTCTGAAGGATGAAAAATGAGTCTCAATTAGCACTTTTGCTAGGGTAAATCATCCACAGTTTCTGACTGTGTTATGTTTATCTGTTTATTGCCTCATTTGGGGGCTATTGCAAGCTCTATGCTCAGAAGTTGCTCTCAGGGGCTGGACAGATCGTATGGAAGGTAGGTATTTGCCTTACACACAACTGACCTAGGTTCAATCCCCGCATACTGTATGGTTCCCCAAGAAAGCTGGGAATGATTCCTGAGTGCAGAGCCAGGAGTAACTCCTGAATAATGCTGGGTGTGACTCAAAAACAAACAAACAAATAAACAAAAGATGTTTTGGGCTGGACAGATAGCATGGAGGTAAGGCATTTGCCTTGCATGCAGAAGGACGGTGGTTCAAATCCTGGCATCCCATATGGTCCCCCGAGCCTGCCAGGAGCGATTTCTGAGCGTAGAGCCAGGAGTGACCCCTGAGCGCTGCCGAGTGTGACCCAAACACAAAACAAAAACAGGGCCCAGAGAGATAGCACAGCAGCGTTTGCCTTGCAAGCAGCCAATCCAGGACCAAAGGTGGTTGGTTTGAATCCTGGTGTCCCATATGGTCCCCCGTGCCTGCCAGGAGCTATTTCTGAGCAGACAACCAGGAGTAACCCCTGAGCACCGCCGGGTGTGACCCAAAAACAAAAACAAAAAAAAAACACAAATAAAACCCAAAACAAACAAAAAACAAAAAAGATGTTCCTTGTGGCGGTCAGGGACCGTTATGCAGTGTTGAGAAGTGATCCAGGGTTGGCTGATTATAAGGTAAGCCATAACTCCTATACTATGTCTTTGACACTCCTGATATTGATTTATGACTGCAAAAACTGAAACAGGAGTGGTCAGAGCACTGTGGGGTTTGGCTCTCAAATAAATAAAAAACAGAATCTCTAAAAATTAATCCAGCTTTATTTAAATATTTATTTATTTATTTATTTATATTTTAAGGCCATATCAGCAATACTTAGGAGTACTCCTGGCTCTGTACTCAGGAATTACTCCTGGTAGTGCTGGGGGGTGGGGGGGACTGCTTGTGATGCCAGAATCAAACCTGGGCTACAGGCAAGGTACATGTCCTATCCACTGTACTATCTCTCCAGTGCCTTCCTTCTCCCCCAATTCCCCCAATTAATCAGCTTTTAAAAATGCAGGAAAAATCTACATAGACCCCCACACTCATCTCTTTTGTTTGTTTGTTTTCAGGGGACAATGCAGTGCTGGGGTCTGAATCACTCCAGAATGCAAAGCCTGTATTACAGCCCCTGATCTAGCCTTCTCTTTCCAATACTAGTTCCTTCTTTTCTTTTTTCTTTTTTCTTTTTGTTTTTGGGCCACACCCGGCGGCGCTCAGAGGTTACTCCTGGCTGTCTGGTCAGAAATAGCTCCTGGCAGGCACGGGGGACCATACGGGACACTGGGATTCGAACCAACCACCTTAGGTCCTGGGTCGGCTGCTTGCAAGGCAAACACCACTGTGCTATCTCTCCGGGCCCTAGTTCCTTCTTTTCTAGAAGAAACCAACATAATGTGCTGAGAACTATTTTAGGACTCTAGTATGAGGCCACTCCCCACCCAAGATTGCCAGGTGTACCCATAATATTTTATGCTTGGTTTATATCACTTTCAAGAACAGAGAACACACCAATTTAGATGCCAATCTGTAGCTGAAACTTCCTAATGTCTACAAAGGAATGAACAGAATGGTCAACTAGCAATAAGAGTTTACTAACCCTCTGACAATGACTTAATGACCTCACTGAAGATACAAGACTTTTCTTTTTCTTTTTTTTTTTTTTTTTTTTTGGTTTTTGGGCCATACCCGGTAACGCTCAGGGGTTACTCCTGGCTATACGCTCAGAAGTTGCTCCTGGCTTGGGGGACCATATGGGACACCGGGGGATCGAACCGTGGTCCGTCCAAGGCTAGCGCAGGCAAGGCAGGCACCTTACCTTTAGCGCCACCGCCTGGCCCCTTTTTTCTTTTTTCTTAATTTTTTTTTCTTTGGTTTTTGGGTCACACCTGGCAGTGCTCAGGGGTTACTCCTGGCTCTATGCTCAGAAATTGCCCCTGGCAGGCTCAGGGGACCATATAGGATGCCGGGATTAGAACCACCGTTCTTCTGCATGAAAGGCGAACACCTTACCTCCATGCTATCTTGCCAGCCCCTTTCTTAAATTTTTTTTCTCCCACCCCCCCTTTCTTAAAATTTTTAATAGCACAGCCAGAGTGCAATGGGTGAGCCTTGCCCTGGGGAAACCAACTTCGTGATCATGGTATCTCCCCTGCCAGATAAGTATAAAGATACTAGAATTTTCACTAATTGGCTTGTAACTGTACTTTTTTTTCCTTTTCCTTCTTTTTCTTTCTTTCCATTTTTTTTTCTTTTTAATAATTTCACTCCCACTTACCTGAAATAAATGTATTATGATCAACTATGTCAACTATATAATACTCTTTAAATATAGTAAATTAAAAAGAAAGAAAAAAAATCCAATACAGGGTTTTTTTTTTATTTGTTTTGTTTTTGTTTTTAGGTCACACCTGGCGGGCACTCAGGGGTTCCTCCTGGCTCTATGCTCAGAAATCGCTCCTGGCAGGCTCGAAGGGGACCATATGGGATGCTGGGATTCGAACCACCAACCTTCTGAATGAAAGGCAAATGCCTTACCTCCATGCTATCTCTCCAGCCCCAACCTGGGTCCAGGCCAGCTTTGGTCACCTTTAACAATAAGCATCTCACCTGTAGTACTATCCCTCCAACCCAAATCACAGTTCTGTTGCCTATATCTCACACAGGTTATTTCCATTGGGATTAGCCTGCCTTTTATTATTATTATTTTATTTTATTTTATTTTTTGGTTTTTGGGTCACATCGGCAGCGCTCATGGGTTACTCCTGGCTCCATACTCAGAAAATTGCCCCTGGCAGTCACGGAGGACCATATGGGATGCTGGGATTCGAACCACCGTCCCTCTGCATGAAAGGCAAACGCCTCACCTCCATGCTATCTCTCCGGCCCCGAATATTTTTTCTTGTATTATTATTGTTGCAAATCAGCCCCTGATGAGGTTGACTGATGGAGGGATGGAGGATGAGGCCTTTCTCCTCCAGCTCGCCCCCCCCCCCCCCCCCGCTTCTGTTACCCTGTTCAGCAGGCGGTTCTGAGGTGAATGTGGTGGGAAGAAAGCCAACAGGCATTAAGGCTTCCGAAGAAAACAGCTCTTTATTCCGTGAAGAGGCCGAAGCCAAAAGGCCTAAGAATAGGCCCCAGGAAAAAAGCCCCTCACCTTCCAATGGTGGGAGCAGAATCAGGTACCACCCTAGGGTGGGATCAGAATCAGGTACTACCCTAGGGTGGGAGCAGAGTGCCAGGTCACACCCTAGGGTAGGGCACAATCACTATCAGGGTAGAGTCAGTAGCATAATAATCCCATAAAAATGTTTACAAACACGGGGCGGGCGGTGGCGCTAAAGGTAAGGTGCCTGCCTTGCCTGCACTAGCCTAGGACGGACCTCGGTTCGATCCCCCGGTGTCCCATATGGTCCCCCAAGCCAGGAGCAACTTCTGAGCACATAGCCAGGAGTAACCCCTGAGCATTACCGGGTGTGGCCCAAAAACCAAAAAAAAAAAAATGTTTACAAACAAAACAACAACTATTATTATTATTATTATTATTATTATTATTATTATTATTCCATCTGGCAATGCTCCAAGTTTATTCCTGGCTTTGTGCTCAGGAATCACTCATGGTGGTGCCTAGGAGATAGACATAAGGGATGCCAAGGATCAAACCCAGGTTGGCGAAGTGCAAGGCAAGCACCTTACCTGCTGTACTATCTCTTTGGACCCCGCTTTCTTTTTTTTGGCAGGGTGGGGGGACTTTTGGGTCACACCCGGCGGCACTCAGGGGTTACTCCTGGCTCTGCATTCAGAAATCGCTCCTGGTAGGTGCACAGGACTATACGGGATGCCGAGGATTGAACCTAAATTGGCCATATACAAGGCCAGCACCCTAACCTCTGTGCTACTGCTTCAGCCTCCTGTTTTTGAGCCACACCTGTTGGTACTCAGGGGTTATTCCTGGTTCTGTGCTCAGGAATTATCTTGGTGTGCTGGGGGGATCATATAGGATGCTGAGGATCAAATCCAGGTCAGGCGCATGCAAGGCAAACTCCCTATCTGCTATACTATAACTACTGCTCCATCCCTCTTTTTATTTTTTGCATATATAGTAGCACTCAGGAAACCATATGTAGTGCAAGAGATTGTTTTGTTTGTTTTTGGGTAACACCTGAAGGCATCAGGGGTTTCTCCTGGCTCTATACTCAGCAGTTACTCCTGGCAGGCTCAGGGGACCATGTGGGATATGCTAATGCTTCGGCCCCTAGTGCCAGAGATTAAAACCAGGGTCAACTGCATGCAAGGCAAATCTCTTAACCTCTTTATATCTCTGCAGCTCAATATGCCACAATTTCTTTTTCCACTCATCTCTTTTTTGGGGGGAGGAGGGACCACACCTAGTAATGATCAGTTGTTACTCCTGGATATGAACTCAAGAAACAATCCTAGTGGTGCTGGGGGGAACCATATGAATGCCATCTATGAGTGAATCCAGGTCAGCCAAGTGCAAGACAAGCACTCTATCCACTTTACTACTTATACTAACTCACCAGGTGCACAGACCCCCTTTTATTTTTATTTATTTCTTTTTAATTATTTTTTGCCTTTTATTTTTTTTATTTTTTTGGGGGGGGGCTACACTCGGTGATGCTCAGGGGTTACTTCTGGCTATGTGCTCAGAAATAGCTCTCGGCTTGGGGGGCCATATGGGACGCCAGGGATTGAACCGTGGTCTGTCCTAGGCTAGTGCAGGCTTGCGCCACCACTCCGGTCCCAGACCCCCTTTTTAAAAATGTTGCTTTTTGGGTCATACCTGCTCAGGGGTTATTCCTGGCTCTGCACTCAGGGATAACTCCTGAAAATGCTCTGGGATCACTCCTGGTGGTGCTCAGAGGACCATATGTGGTGCTGGCGACCAAACCTGGGTAGGTGAAAGACAAGAGATTAAGTGCCCGTCACTTTTGTGCTAGCTCTCTGTCACTGTTTCTCTGTTTTATAGGGACCCACTAGGCAGTGCATGAAGGTTGGAATTATTCCCAGTGGTGTTTAATGCCAATAGGATCAGAAGTATGCTCTCTAGGCCTAACTTTTATGTTCGGCAAGCTTTTATGAAATGAATTCCTTTTCTTGTGTGTTTTTTGTTTGTTTGTTTTGCATCACACTCTGCGCTCAGGAAGCACTCCTTGACAGTGCTCTGGGGGCTCGATGGGGATACTGGGGAACAAACTCAGGTGGGGCACCTTATTTTTCATTGATTTGTTTTTTGGGTTGGTGTGACACCTTTGGTGCTCAGGGGGGGCTCTGATGGGCTCAGTGTTCAGGTGGATCTTGGCTTTACTATAACTGTATGCACTGACCCCGCATGCACTTCTGCTTTCTGCAATTTAACATGCATGCTAAAAATCTGACCCACCTTGGGGGAGGGAGTAAAATGCATAAGACACTGAAGCCAGGTTTGGGATGTCGAGGCCACCAGGGGGTTCTAGTCAGGGAGGAGTTAGAATTGGGGAGCCCCAAGGAGCTCCAGGAAGCAGCAGGTGATAGCTAACTAGCTCCTAGTTCTCCCAGGGCAAAGAGGCTGCCAGCACCGTCCCAGCCCCCGCGCATGCGCCCTGGGTACCTGGCTGGGGTCTCCGTCTCCTCGGCCGCCCGAGGCTCGCTCAGAACGAGGCTTCCGGTGTCCGGGAGGGAGTGCGGGCCGCCCGGGCGTCCAGCTGCAGCCTCACTTTAGCCCGGGCCCGCGATCCCCGCCGCCTCAAGCGGGAGCCCCGCCTCTCTGGGAGGTGCCGAGCTCGGCTCTTCCTATTGGATAGGCACCGGCTCCGCCCCTCCCACGGGGCGGTTCTATAAGGAGCGTGGTAGCCACTCTGGCCTCAGCGATTGGCTGGAGTTTTGTAGCCACGCCCCCGGCTCGCAGAGGGAGGGCGGCGTCCCCAGAGTGGAAGAGCCAAAGCGCATCAGCTGACTTCTGAGAAGCCTTTGCACCTGGGCGGAACCGAGACTAGGCCGGGATCCTGGGAATGTGGAGGGAGGCACCGGAATTTCCACATTAGGAAAAGGAAGGGGTTGGGCTGAAGTCTTGAAAACAACAACAACGGGGCCGGGTAGGTGGCGCTGGAGGAAAGGTGTCTGCCTTGCAAGCGCTAGCCAAGGAAGGACCGAGGTTCGATCCCCCGGTGTCCCATATGGTCCCCCCCAAGCCAGGGGCGATTTCTGAGCACATAGCCAGGAGTAACCCCTGAGCGTCAAACGGGTGTGGCCCAAAAACCAAAAAAAAAAAAAAAAAAAAAGGGGCTTGGCGGTGGCGCTAAAGGTAAGGTGCGCTTGCCTTGCCTGCGGTAGCCTTGGACGGACCGCGGTTCGATCCCCCGGTGTCCCATATGGTCCCCCAAGCCAGGAGCAACTTCTGAGTGCATAGCCAGGAGTAACCCTGAGCGTTACCGGGTGTGGCCCAAAAACCAAAAAAAAAAAAAAAAAAAAAGAAAACAACAACAACAACAACAACAAAACTATAGTAGCAGGCTTTCTAGGGGGGGGCTAGGGAGGTGAGAAATTTGAGGTATTGGTGATGGGAATGTTGCACTGGTGAAGGGGGGTGTTCTTTATAGGACTGAAACCCAACTGCAATCATGTAATCAAATTGTATAAATAAAATAGAATTTTATAAATGTATATAAACTTTGATAAATTTTATATAAAATTTATATTTAAAATTTAAATAGAAAATATTTAAACTTTACAAATTTTATATAAGATTTTATAAATTTATATAAACTAAAACAAAATTTTATAAATAAAATAAAAATCGAATTGTATAAATATTATACATTTTATATTTCTAAAATATAAATTGTATAAATAAAAATGTACGAAATAAAATTGTATAAATAAAATAAATAATTAAGTTTATGTATACAAAAGTTGTATACATAAATTTTTTCTTTTTTTTTTGGTTTTTGGTTTTTGGGTCACACCCAGCAGTGCTCATGGGTTACTACTGGCTGTCTGCTCAGAAATAGCTCCTAGCAGGAATGGGGGACCATATGGGACACCGAGATTCGAACCAACCACCTTAGGTTCTGGATTGGCTGCTTGCAAGGCAAATACAGCTGTGCTATCTCTCCAGGCCCAATAAATAAAAATTTTAAATAAAAGAAAAATATTATAGTTAATGTTATATAAAAATATAGTGTTGAATGCTGATTTTTTAAAAAAAATATGCACTAGTGTGGGTTTGGACACTTAGGACTGAAACTCAGAAACAACTCTGTAACTATATTTCATGGGGATTCACTTAAAATTATTTATAAAGTAAAAGAAAATAAGTTTGCTGAATCTAAAAAACAACTATGCATAGCATCTTTTCAGCACTTTCTTTTTTTTTGGGGGGGTGGGTTTTTGGGTCACACTCAGTGACGCTCAGGGGTTACTCCTGGCTTTGTGCTCAGAAGTCGTTCCTGGATTGGGGGACCCATATGGGACGCTGGGGATCGAACCCAGGTCCGTCCTAGGATCTTTAGATTGCTTCCTTTCTCTGCCTCTTTCCTCTTCTTTCTGGGGCCATACCCAGCAGTCCGGGTCAGCTCAAGGGACCCCTCTGTGGTGCCCTGGATGGATCAAAGTTCGGTTTGCAGCATGCCAGGCAAGGGTACAATGGCTTTCGATCCCTCTTGTCATTTAACAGTAGGATGCTGGAGCTCTAATCTAGAGCCTCCAATGTGCAAAGCATGTGCTTGAGAAATTAATTACTAATCAAGGATTAGTGGATCCAAATCCGGACTCCAGTTTTGTGTTTGTTTTTGGGTAACACCCAGTTGGTTCTCAGAGTTTGCTACTGGCTTGCACTTAGGGATTATTCTTGGCAGTGTTCGGGGAACTATATAGGTTGTGGCGGATGGAATCTAGATCAGCAATATGCAAATCATGTGTCCTACCCACTGTACTATCACTCCACCACCTGACTTCTAATTTTAAACTTTACATTTTACGATATCATTACCTTTCTTGATTCAAACAACAGAGGTTTCTGTGTCCAGGTTGAATTCTCAGCAACCTATATAGTTGTCCTAGTCAGGAATGATCCTTGAGTGTGGAGCCAGGAGCACAGACAGGGATGCCTCCCCAAACACCCTTTATCCTGGGAACTAGCAGAAGGTGGGTGGGGGGTTAGCATGTGGGAGCTCTGACTTTGATCCCCTGAACTTGCTTGTTCTCCATCATGGGAAGTGACTCCTCAAGAAATAAACCAAGGGGCCGGGCGGTGGCGCTAAAGGTAAGGTGCCTGCCTTGCCTGCGCTAGCCTTGGATGGACCGCGGTTCGATCCCCCGGTGTCCCATATGGTCCCCCAAGCCAGGAGCAACTTCTGAGCACATAGCCAGTAGTAACCCCTGAGCGTTACTGGGTGTGGCCCAAAAACAAAAAAAACAAAACAAAAAAAAAAAAAGAAATAAACCAAGGGGCCCGGAGAGATAGCACAGCGGTGTTTGCCTTGCAAGCAGCCGATCCAGAACCAAAGGTGGTTGGTTCGAATCACGGTGTCCCATATGGTCCCCCGTGCCTGCCAGGAGCTACTTCTGAGCAGACAGCCAGGAGTAACCCCTGAGCAACACCGGGTGTGGCCCAATAAAACCAAAAAAAAAAAAAAAAAAAAGGAAAAGAAATAAACCAAGAATAACCCTGAACACTTCAAGGTGTTACCAAAAATGACATCAATAGATCAGGATTTCATTTTTGTTTAATTTAATGTGTGTGTTTGTGTAGTGGATATATATGTAATGCCAGGAGATGAACCCAGAACTTCATATATGCAAAGCATGTATGAATTTCCCTTGCCAGAAATTTAAATTTTGAACATGCATATACAGTTTGTCAGAATAGATTTATTCATTCTGTGTTTCTGCTATATTCCAAGATTCCTTTTCCCAAAGTCTTAGCTCTTGACAAAGTTCCACACCCAGTAAAAATCTGAAGTTCCTTCTGGCACCAATGGGGCCATGGTGGTTGTTTCTTACACATCACTCACATCTAAGGTTCTCCCAACAAGTGCTTCTAGCCACTGGGAAGGATGTCTTGCCTTTCTTTCTTTTTTTTTTTTTTGGGGGGGGGGTTCACACCCGGCAGTGCTCAGGGGTTACTCCTGGCTCTACGCTCTGAAATTGCTCCTGTCAGGTTCAGGGGACCATATGGGATGCTGGGATTCGAACCACCATCCTGCATGTAAGGCAAACACCCTCTCTCCATGCTATCTCTCCAGCCAGGATGTCTTGCCTCCTGTCATACTGCCGATCAGCTGATTGACCCCTGCCTTCACTGCAGGCTGAAGAGCAGTGCTGATTAATAGTCCTGTGCCACTTGCTGAAATTCCAGTCACTACCATCAGAAGGTCATAACCCAGATCAATTGCTCCCTCTTTTCCTCGCTCCTTGGCCTTGTCTGAGCAGTCCTGAGTGGCATAATATAAAGCTGTTCCCAGGTTGTAGAAGGTAGCCACCACTGGAACCATCTGGATTTTACTGTATACTTCCTGTTCCTGCTCATACTCACAGTTCTTCATGGAAACAGAGCGTCGAACCCTGTCACGACCTACTTGCTGCTCAGCCAACAGCAGCAGGGCAGAGGCCTGAGTTTCTGCAGACACTCTTCTCCCAGTGCTTCTGCCTTTCTGGAGCTCTTGGAGATGTCTCGTGAGGATCTGTGTAGCTTTTATACCACCCTGGCGGTGGAGCTGAATCTGTAGAGCTTGAGCATCCTCCTTACAGCCAGCTTCCTCCAGTGCCATCATAAATGACAGGCCTATGAGGAATTTGGGCAGAGGGGCCAGGGTGGTGAAGCCAGGCAAGAATTTTGGGAGCAAGTTGTGGCAGGACAAGAGGTCTGAAGAAGGTGACAAAGATCCCAAGGATGAGGGAAGGTGCATCCGGGCCTTTGTCTGGTTTCCATATGAAACAGCATTCACAGGGTGTAGCAGGAGGAAGTAAAGAAGTAGCTTAACTGGTATTGTTAGGATGCTGATGCTACACATGTCTGGCACAGGATACACTAGAGAGAAGAGAAATAGTAAATATACAAACAATTCACTTAACTCTCTGGGCCTGAAAGAGCCCAGGACTCAGGCATGTCATCTTCCTCCATGCCTCTCTTCTTTCCGGGCTGAGGTCTCAGAAACAGGTCAGTGCAACCAGTTGTTCCCTCTTGGCCTTTGCCATGTTTAGGTCACCAGTGACTCTGTTTTATTTCCTCCTATTTGTGGGAGGGAGGGGGAATGTCAAATTACCACAGCATGGAGTCCTTAAGAAGTGAAATAGGGGGGGCGGTGAGGTGGCACTAGAGGTAAGGTGTCTGCCTTGCAAGCGCTAGTCAAGGAAGGACTGTGGTTCAATCCCCTGGCGTCCCATATGGTTCCCCCAAGCCAGGGGCGATTTCTGAGTGCTTAGCCAGGAGTATCCCCTGAGCGTCAAACGGATGTGGCCCAAAAAAACAAAACAAAAAAAAAATAAGTGAAGTAGGGGGCCAGAGCAATAGCACATGTGGCCAATACAGGACAGACCCTGGTTCGAATCCCAGTATCCTATATGGTCCCCGAGCCTGCCAAGAGCGACTTCTGAGCAGAGAGCTGGAAGTAACTCCTCGGCACCACCAGGTGTGATCCAAAAACCAAAAGAAAAAAGAAAAAAAAGGGGGGGGGGGTCACAGAGATATCATGAAGGTTGTGCATTTGTCTTGCATGCAGAGGGACGATGGTTTGAATAACAGCATCCCATATGGTCCCCTGAGCCTTCCAGGAGCGATTTCTGAGCGTAGAGCCAGGAGGAACCCCTGAGCACTACCGAGCTTGGCCCAAAAACAAAAACAAACAAAAACAAAAAACAAAAAAAAAGAAGTGAAATAGTCTCAATAAATTTAGTTCCTCCTCAGTCTGTTATGTCAGCCTCCTGTGAAACAAAGGAGTTGCTTGCTCTCTCTATGACCAGTAAGAGCTATAATCTTTGCAAACATTTGTCTATTGGTGCTGACTGTGCAAACCTTGTTTCTGTCACACACACACACACTCAGCCTCAAAACTGCAGACTCTGTTCTTTGGTATTTCTTTTATTTATTTATTTTGTTGTTGTTGTTGTTGTTGTTTTTTAGGGCCACATCCGTTTGACGCTCAGGGGTTACTCCTGGCTAAGCGCTGAGAAATTGGCCCTGGCTAGGGGGTACCATATGGGACGCCAGGGGATCGAACCACGGTCCTTCCTTGACTAGAGCTTGGAAGGCAGACACCTTATCTCTAGCGCCATCTCGCCGGTTCCTCTTTGGTCTTCCTTCCTTCCTTCCTTCTTTTTTTTTTGGTTTTTAGGCCACACCCGACGGTGCTCAGGGGTTACTCCTGGCTGTCTGCTCAGAAATAGCTCCTGGCAGGCATGGGGGACCATATGAGACACTGGGATTTGAACCAACCACCTTAGGTCCTGGATCGACTGCTTGCAAGGCAAACACCGCTATGCTATCTCTCCGGGCCCCTCTTTAGTATTTCTTACATGCACCTGACACAATTTCTCTGTATCTCACAATAGAAGCTGGGAAACCCCAGGATCAAGAAAAGCTGGGCTTTTGTTTTGATTTCTTCTAAAGCGGAGAGAATTTCCCCAATAGGTTGAGGACCACCAGGCTATACCGCTATACCAGTAGTACTCAGAAAAAACTGTGTTGCCAAGGGCCCCTGGGGGCATGCCAGGTATATACCCCAGTTGATTGAGATATCTCCCAAGCCCTCAGAAAACATTCAATGTCTATTATTCTCTCTTATTTCTCTTATTTATTATTTCAGATTAAAAATGGAACCGGGGGCCCGGAGAGATAGCACAGTGGTGTTTGCCTTGCAAGCAGCCGATCCAGGACCAAAGGTGGTTGGTTCGAATCCCGGTGTCCCATATGGTCCCCCGTGCCTGCCAGGAGCTATATCTGAGCAGACAGCCAGGAGTCACCCCTGAGCACTGCCGGGTGTGGCCCAAAAACTTAAAAAACAAAACAAAACAAAAAAAAAAACGGAAGACCGGGCCCGGAGAGATAGCATGGAGGTAAGGCGTTTGCCTTTCATGTAGGAGGTCATCGGTTCAAATTCCGGTGTCCCATATGGTCCCCCGTGCCTGCCAGGAGCAATTTCTGAGCCTAGAGCCAGGAATAACCCCTGAGCACTGCCGGATGTGACCCAAAAACCACACACACACACACACACAGACACACACACACACACACACACACACACTCACACAAATGCGATTAAAAATGAAAGACCAAGAGCTAGAGAGATAGTTCATGAGGTTCAGTTCACACTTTACCTATAGGAGGCCTCCGTTTGATCTCTGGTACTACATGATACCCAGAGCATTGTTGGGATCAATTACTGAGTACTGAGTTAGGTGTGACTAAAATAAACTACACACACACACACACACACACACACACACACACACACACACACACACACATACACGTACGCACTCAAAATACACATATCACTTTTGGGTTACACCCGGCAGCTCAGGGGTTACTTCTGGCTCTACGCTCAGAAATTGCTCCTGGCAGGCAAGGGGACCATATGGGATGCCGGGATTCAAACCACCGTCCTTCTGCATGCAAGGCAAACGCTTTACCTCCATGCTATCTCTCCGGCCCCTAATCCTCAAACTTTTTTTTTTTTTTTTTTTTTTTTTTGGTTTTTGGGCCACACCCGGTAACGCTCAGGGGTTACTCCTGGCTATGTGCTCAGAAGTCGCTCCTGGCTTGGGGGACCATATGGGACACCGGGGGATCGAACCGCGGTCCGTCCAAGGCTAGCGCAGGCAAGGCAGGCACCTTACCTCTTGCGCCACCGCCCGGCCCCTAATCCTCAAACTTAATTGGCCTACTGCCCCCTTTCAGGAAAAAATTGTCAGGAGTCAGAGAGATGCAAGTCAGATGCTTATATTATATGTAATGGACCTCAATTCTGTTCCTAACACTCCCTGGTATTGTGAGCCCTGCCAACTGTGACTCCTGAGCCCCTAGGCCAGGGTAAACCTGGTCATCATAGGGTGTGACCAAAAACCAAAATGAAAAAAGAAAAAGAGGAAAATTATTTTGTGTTTCCTTTTGGGAATCTATCTTCATTAGGTAAACAAACAGAAATGCCCCAAATAGCACTCAAGGATTTTATTGCACCATGGAAGGTTCTGGTGTCCTTCTAAGTGGGAGCCAACATGACAGACTTTGACGAAAAGTACTCTAAGGGCCGGAGTGCATGCTTTGCATGTCAGAGTCCTGGGTTCTATCTCCCTTTGCACCCCCTCCCCAAGTAAAGGAATAAAGAATGGTTAAATGGAATTAGAAATAGAAACAGGAGGATCAGTTCTTGCTCAGCTATAGAGCACATGCTTAACACGTGAGGCTCTAGGTCTGATTTCTGCACAGCAAAAGTAAACATAAATCATAATAAAAAAAAGAAAAATAAAAGAAATAGGGATTGAGAGATACTACGTGGAGAGGAACAAAGATGACACTAGTAACGTGTGTGTTATAGTCCTGGGTGGGGAAATAAAGAGCATGCATTTGTTTTAACTAGTCCTGAACATTTCAGTGGCAAATAAGGTCAGTGCCATTCCTCCTGTACTACCTCTGCCTCTCATCTCCCATTTCTTTTTTTTTCCTTTCTTTTTTGTTTTTTGGGCCACACCCGGTGGTGCTCAGGGCTTACTCCAGGCTATCTACTCAGAAATAGCTCCTGGCAGGCTCAGGGGACCATATGGGACGCCGGGATTCGAACCAACCACCTTAAGTCCTGGATCAGCTGCTTGCAAGGCAAACACTGATGTGCTATCTCTCCAGCCCCTCTCATTTCTTTTTTTTTCTTTTTTTTTGGGTGGGGTCACACCCAACAGTGCTCAGTCACACCCCTGGCTCAATGCTCAGAAATCGCCTTTGGCAGGCACAGGGGACCATATGGAATGCTGGGATTCGAACCACCTTCCCTCTGCATGAAAGGCAAATGCCTCACCTCCATGCTATCTCTCCGGCCCCAAATATTTTTTCTTTTATTATAATTATTGTTGCAAATCAGCCCCTGATGAGGTTGACTGATGGAGGGATGGAGGATGAGACCTTTCTCCTCCAGCTGGGACCCCGCGTCTGTTACCCTATTCAGCCGGCAGTTCTGAGGTGAATGCCGTGGGAAGAAAGCCAACAGGCAGTCAGGCTTCCGAAGAAAACAGCTCTTTATTTCGTGAAGAGGCCGAAGCCAAAAGGCCTAAGAATAGGCCCCAGGAAAAAAGCCCCTCACCTTCCAATGGTGGGAGCAGAATCAGGTACCACCCTAGGGTGGGATCAGAATCAGGTACTACTCTAGGGTGGGAGCAGAGTGCCAGGTCACACCCTAGGGTAGGGCACAATCACTATCAGGGTAGGGTCAGTAGCATAACAATCCCATAAAAATGTTTACAAACACAACAACAACAACAACTATTATTATTATTATTATTATTATTATTATTATTCCATCTGGCAATGCTCCAAGGTTATTCCTGGCATTGTGCTCAGGAATCACTCATGGTGGTGCCTAGGAGATAGACATAAGGGATGCCGAGGATCAAACCCAGGTTGGCGAAGTGCAAGGCAAGCACCTTACCTGCTGTACTATCTCTTTGGACCCCGCTTTCTTTTTTTTGGCAGGGTGGGGGGACTTTTGGGTCACACCCGGCGGCACTCAGGGGTTACTCCTGGCTCTGCATTCAGAAATCGCTCCTGGTAGGTGCACAGGACTATACAGGATGCCGAGGATTGAACCTAAATTGGCCATATACAAGGCCAGCACCCTAACCTCTGTGCTACTGCTTCAGCCTCCTGTTTTTGAGCCACACCTGTTGGTACTCAGGGGTTATTCCTGGTTCTGTGCTCAGGAATTATCTTGGTGTACTGGGGGGATCATATAGGATGCTGAGGATCAAATCCAGGTCAGGCGCATGCAAGGCAAACTCCCTATCTGCTATACTATAACTACTGCTCCATCCCTCTTTTTATTTTTTGCATATATAGTAGCACTCAGGAAACCATATGTAGTGCAAGAGATTGTTTTGTTTGTTTTTGGGTAACACCTGAAGGCATCAGGGGTTTCTCCTGGCTCTATACTCAGCAGTTACTCCTGGCAGGCTCAGGGGACCATGTGGGATATGCTAATGCTTCGGCCCCTAGTGCCAGAGATTAAAACCAGGGTCAGGGCCCGGAGAGATAGCACAGCGGAGTTTGCCTTGCAAGCAGCCGATCCAGGACCAAAGGTGGTTGGTTCGAATCCCGGTGTCCCATGTGGTCCCCCGTGCCTGCCAGGAACTACTTCTGAGCAGACAGCCAGGAGTAACCCCTGAGCTCTGCCGGGTGTGGCCCAAAACAAACAAACAAACAAAAAAAAAACAGGGTCAATTGCATGCAAGGCAAATCCCTTAACCTCCCTATATCTCTGCAGCTCAATATACCACAATTTCTTTTTCCACTCATCTCTTTTTTGGGGGGGAGGAGGGACCACACCTAGTAATGATCAGTGGTTACTCCTGGATATGAACTCAAGAAACAATCCTAGTGGTGCTGGGGGGAACCATATGAATGCCATCTATGAGTGAATCCAGGTCAGCCAAGTGCAAGACAAGCACTCTATCCACTTTACTACTTATACTAACTCACCAGTTGCACACACCCCCTTTTATTTTTATTTATTTCTTTTTAGTTATTTTTTGCCCCTTTTTATTTTTTTAATTTTTTGGGGGGGGGCCACACTCGGTGACGCTCAGGGGTTACTTCTGGCTATGTGCTCAGAAATAGCTCTCGGCTTGGGGGGCCATATGGGACGCCAGGGATTGAACCGTGGTCTGTCCTAGGCTAGCGCAGGCTTGCGCCACCACTCCGGTCCCAGATCCCCTTTTTAAAAATGTTGCTTTTTGGGTCATACCTGCTCAGGGGTTATTCCTGGCTCTGCACTCAGGGATAACTCCTGAAAATGCTCTGGGATCACTCCTGGTGGTGCTCAGAAGACCATATGTGGTGCTGGCGACCAAACCTGGGTAGGTGAAAGACAAGAGATTAAGTGCCCGTCACTTTTGTGCTAGCTCTCTGTCACTGTTTCTTTGTTTTATAGGGACACACTAGGCAGTGCATGAAGGTTGGAATCATTCCCAGTGGTGTTTAATGCCAATAGGATCAGAAGTATGCTCTCTAGGCCTAACTTTTATGTTCGGCAAGCTTTTATGAAATGAATTCTTTTTCTTGTGTGTTTTTTGTTTGATTGTTTTGCATCACACTCTGCGCTCAGGAAGCAGTCCTGCCAGTGCTCTGGGGGCTCGATGGGGATACTGGGGAACAAACTCAGGTGGGGCACCTTATTTTTCATTGATTTGTTTTTTGGGTTGGTGTGACACCTTTGGTGCTCAGGGGGGGCTCTGATGGGCTCAGTGTTCAGGTGGATCTTGGCTTTACTATAACTGTATGCACTGACCCCGCATGCACTTCTGCTTTCTGCATTTTAACATGCATGCTAAAAATCTGGCCCACCTTGGGGGAGGGAGTAAAATGCATAAGACACTGAAGCCAGGTTTGGGATGTCGAGGCCACCAGGGGGTTCTAGTCAGGGAGGAGTTAGAATTGGGGAGCCCCAAGGAGCTCCAGGAAGCAGCAGGTGATAGCTAACTAGCTCCTAGTTCTCCCAGGGCAAAGAGGCTGCCAGCACCGTCCAAGCCCCCCGCGCATGCGCCCTGGGTACCTGGCTGGGGTCTCCGTCCCCTCGGCTCGCTCCGGTGTCCGGGAGGGAGTGCGGGCCGCCTGGGAGTCCAGCCGCAGCCTCGCTTTTGGCCGAGCCCGCGATCCCCGCCACCTCAAGCGGGAGCCCCGCCTCTCTGGGAGGTGCGGAGCTCGGCTCTTCCTATTGGATAGGTACCGGCTCCGCCCCTCGCACGTGGCGGGACTATAAGGAGCGTGGTCGCCACTCTGGCCTCAGCGATTGGCTGGAGTTTTGTAGCCACGCCCCCGGCTCGCAGAGGGAGGGCGGCGTCCCCAGAGTGGAAGAGCCAAAGCGCATCACTGACTTCTGAGAAGCCTTTGCACCTGAGACTAGGCCGGGATCCTGGGAATGTGGAGGGTGGCATCGGAATTTCCACATTAGGGAGAGGAAGGGGTTGGGCTGAAGTCTTGAAAACAACAACAACAACAACATAACTATAGTAGCAGGCTTTCTAGGGGGGGCTAGGGAGGTGAGAAATTTGGGGTATTGGTGATGGGAATGTTGCACTGGTGAAGGGGGAGTGTTCTTTATAGGACTGAAACCCAACTGCAATCATGTAATCAAATTGTATAAATAAAATAGAATTTTATAAAAGTATATAAAGTTTGATAAATTTTATATAAAATTTGATAAATTTTATATAAAATTTGATAAATTTTATATAAAATTTGATAAATTTTATATAAAATTTATATTTAAAATTTAAATAGAAAATATTTAAACTTTACAAATTTTATATAAGATTTTATAAATTTATATAAACTAAAACAAAATTTTATAAATAAAATAAAAATCGAATTGTATAAATATTATACATTTTATATTTATAAAATATAAATTGTATAAATAAAAATGTACGAAATAAAATTGTATAAATAAATAAATAAAATTTATTGTATACAATAAATTGTATAAATAATTTTTTTTGTTTTGTTTTTTGGGCCACACCCAGCAGTGCTCATGGGTTACTCCTGGCTGTCTGCTCAGAAATAGCTCCTGGCAGGGCCCGGAGAGATAGCACAGTGGTGTTTGCCTTGCAAGCAGCCGATCCAGGACCAAAGGTGGTTGGTTCAAATCCCGGTGTCCCGTATGGTCCCCCGTGCCTGCCAGGAGCTATTTCTGAGCAGACAGCCAGGAGTAACCCCTGAGCACTGCCGGGTGTGGCCCAAAAACCAAAAAAAAAAAAAAAAAAAAAAAAGAAATAGCTCCTGGCAGGTACGGGGGACCATATGGGACACCGGGATTCGAACCAACCACCTTAGGTTCTGGATTGGCTGCTTGCAAGGCAAATACCGCTGTGCTATCTCTCCGGACCCAATAAATAAAAATTTTAAATAAAAGAAAAATACTGTGAAACTAAGTTAATGTAATATAAAAATATAGTGTTAAATGCTGATTTTTTAAAAAAAATATGCACTAGTGTGGGTTTCGACACTTAGGACTGAAACTCAGAAACAACTCTAACTATATTTCATCGGGATTCAATTAAAATTATTTATAAAGTAAAAGAAAATAAGTTTGCTGAATCTAAAAACAACTATGCATAGCATCTTTTCAGCACTTTCTTTTTTTTTGGGGGGGGTGGGTTTTTGGGTCACACCCGGTGACGCTCAGGGGTTACTCTTGGCTTTGTGCTCAGAAGTCATTCCTGGATTGGGGGACCTATATGGGACGCTGGGGATCAAACCCAGGTCCGTCCTAGGATCTTTAGATTGCTTCCTTTCCCTGCCTCTTTCCTCTTATTTCTTTCTGGGGCCACACCCAGCAGTCCGGGTCAGCTCAGGGGATCCCTCTGTGGTGCCCTGGATGGATCAAAGTTCGGTTTGCAGCATGCCAGGCAAGGGTACAATGGCTTTCGATCCCTCTTGTCATTTAACAGTAGGATGCTGGAGCTCTAATCTAGAGCCTCCAACGTGCAAAGCATGTGCTTGAGAAATTAATTACTAATCAAGGATTAGTGGATCCAAATCCAGACTCCAGTTTTGTGTTTGTTTTTGGGTAACACCCAGTTGGTTCTCAGAGTTTGCTACTGGCTTGCACTTAGGGATTATTCTTGGCAGTGTTCGGGGAACTATATAGGTTGTGGCGGATGGAATCTAGATCAGCAATATGCAAATCATGTGTCCTACCCACTGTACTATCACTCCACCACCTGACTTCTAATTTTAAACTTTACATTTTACGATATCATTACCTTTCTTGATTCAAACAACAAAGGTTTCTGTGTCCAGGTTGAATTCTCAGCAACCTATATAGTTGTCCTAGTCAGGAATGATCCTTGAGTGTGCAGCCAGGAGCACAGACAGGGATGCCTCCCCAAACACCCTTTATCCTGGGAACTAGCAGAAGGTGGGTGGGGGGTTAGAATGTGGGAGCTCTAACTTTGATCCCCTGAACTTGCTTGTTCTCCATCATGGGAAGTGACTCCTCAAGAAATAAACCAAGAATAACCCTGAACACTTCAAGGTGTTACCCAAAAATGACACCAATAGATCAGGATTTCATTTTTGTTTAATGTGTGTGTTTGTGTAGTGGATATATATGTAATGCCAGGAGATGAACCCAGAACTTCATATATGCAAAGCATGTATGAATTTCCCTTGCCAGAAATTTAAATTTGAACATGCATATACAGTTTGTCAGAATAGATTTATTCATTCTGTGTTTCTGCTATATTCCAAGATTCCTTTTCCCAAAGTCTTAGCTCTTGACAAAGTTCCACACCCAGTAAAAATCTGAAGTTCCTTCTGGCACCAATGGGGCCATGGTGGTTGTTTCTTACACATCACTCACATCTAAGGTTCTCCCAACAAGTGCTTCTAGCCACTGGGAAGGATGTCTTGCCTTTCTTTCTTTCTTTCTTTCTTTTTTTTTTTGGGGGGGGGGTTCACACCCGGCAGTGCTCAGGGGTTACTCCTGGCTCTACGCTCTGAAATTGCTCCTGTCAGGTTCAGGGGACCATATGGGATGCTGGGATTCGAACCACCATCCTGCATGTAAGGCAAACACCCTCTCTCCATGCTATCTCTCTAGCCAGGATGTCTTGCCTCCTGTCATACTGCCGATCAGCCGATGGACCCCTGCCTTCACTGCAGGCTTAAGAGCAGTGCTGATTAATAGTCCTGTGCCACTTGCTGACATTCCAGTCGCTGTCATCAGAAGGTCATAACCCAGATCAATTGCTCCCTCTTTTCCTCGCTCCTTGGCCTTGTCTGAGCAGTCCTGAGTGGCATAATATAAAGCTGTTCCCAGGTTGTAGAAGGTAGCCACCACTGGAAACATCTGGATTTTACTGTATACTCTCTGCTCCTGCTCATACTCACAGTTCTTCATGGAAACAGAGCGTCGAACCCTGTCACGACCTACTTGCTGCTCAGCCAACAGCAGCAGGGCAGAGGCCTGAGTTTCTGCAGACACTCTTCTCCCAGTGCTTCTGCCTTTCTGGAGCTCTTGGAGATGTCTCGTGAGGATCTGTGTAGCTTTTATACCACCCTGGCGGTGGAGCTGAATCTGTAGAGCTTGAGCATCCTCCTTACAGCCAGCTTCCTCCAGTGCCATCATAAATGACAGGCCTATGAGGAATTTGGGCAGAGGGGCCAGGGTGGTGAAGCCAGGCAAGAATTTTGGGAGCAAGTTGTGGCAGGACAAGAGGTCTGAAGAAGGTGACAAAGATCCCAAGGATGAGGGAAGGTGCATCCGGGCCTTTGTCTGGTTTCCATATGAAACAGCATTCACAGGGTGTAGCAGGAGGAAGTAAAGAAGTAGCTTAACTGGTATTGTTAGGATGCTGATGCTACACATGTCTGGCACAGGATACACTAGAGAGAAGAGAAACAGTAAATATACAAACAATTTACTTAACTCTCTGGGCCTGAAAGAGCTCAGGACTCAGGCATGTCATCTTCCTCCATGCCTCTCTTCTTTCCGGGCTGAGGTCTCAGAAACAGGTCAGTGCAACCCAGTTGTTCCCTCTTGGCCTTTGCCATGTTTAGGTCACCAGTGACTCTGTTTTATTTCCTCCTATTTGTGGGAGGGAGGGGGAATGTCAAATTACCACAGCATGGAGTCCTTAAGAAGTGAAATAGGGGGGGCGGTGAGGTGGCACTAGAGGTAAGGTGTCTGCCTTGCAAGCGCTAGTCAAGGAAGGACTGCGGTTCGATCCCCTGGCGTCCCATATGGTCCCCCCAAGCCAGGGTTGATTTTTGAGTGCTTAGCCAGGAGTATCCCCTGAGCGTCAAATGGATGTGGCCCAAAAAACAAAAAGAAACAAACAAACAAAAATAAGTGAAGTAGGGGGCCAGAGCAATAGCACATGTGGCCAATACAGGACAGACCCTGGTTCGAATCCCAGTATCCTATATGGTCCCTGAGCCTGCCAAGAGTGACTTCTGAGCACAGAGCTGGAAGTAACTCCTCAGCACCACCAGGTGTGATCCAAAAAATAAAGCAAAAAGAAAAAAAAAGGGGGGGGGGTCGGAGAGATATCATGGAGGTGGGGCATTTGCCTTGCATGCAGAGGGACGATGGTTTGAATAACAGCATCCCATATGGTCCCCTGAGCCTTCCAGGAGCGATTTCTGAGCCTAGAGCCAGGAGGAACCCCTGAGCGCTGCCGGGCATGGCCCAAAAACAAAAACAAAAACAAAAAACAAACAAACAAAAAAAGAAGTGAAATAGTCTCAATAAATTTAGTTCCTCCTCAGTCTGTTATGTCAGCCTCCTGTGAAACAAAGGAGTTGCTTGCTCTCTCTATGACCAGTAAGAGCTATAATCTTTGCAAACATTTGTCTATTGGTGCTGACTGTGCAAACCTTGTTTCTGTCACACACACACACACTCAGCCTCAAAACTGCAGACTCTGTTCTTTGGTATTTCTTTTATTTATTTATTTATTTTGTTGTTGTTGTTGTTGTTGTTTTTTCGGGCCACATCCGTTTGACGCTCAGGGGTTACTCCTGGCTAAGCGCTGAGAAATTGGCCCTGGCTTGGGGGGACCATATGGGACGCCAGGGGATCGAACCGTGGTCCTTCCTTGACTAGAGCTTGCAAGGCAGACACCTTATCTCTAGCGCCATCTCGCGGGCTCCTCTTTGGTATTTCTTTCTTTCTTTCTTTTTTCTTTTTTTCTGGTTTTTGGGCCACACCCCGGCGGTGCTCATGGTTACTCCTGGTTGTCTGCTCAGAAATAGCTCCTGGCAGACACGGGGGACCATATGGGACACCGGGATTCGAACCAACCACCTTTGGTCCTGGATCGGCTGCTTGCGAGGCAAACACCGTTATGCTATCTCTCCGGGCCCCTCTTTTTTTTTTTTTTTTTTTTTTTTGGTTTTTGGGCCACACCCGACGGTGCTCAGGGGTTACTCCTGGCTGTCTGCTCAGAAATAGCTCCTGGCAGGCACGGGGGACCATATGGGACACCGGGATTTGAACCAACCACCTTAGGTCCTGGATCGGCTGCTTGCGAGGCAAACACCGCTATGCTATATCTTCGGGCCCCTCTTTGGTATTTCTTACATGCACCTGACACAATTTCTCTGTATCTCACAATAGAAGCTTGGAAACCCCAGGATCAAGAAAAGTTGGGCTTTTGTTTTGATTTATTTTAAAGAGGAGAGAATTTCCCCAATAGGCTGAGGACCACCAGGGCTATACCAGTAGTACTCAGAAAAAAATGTGTTGCCAAGGGCCTCTGGGGGCATGCCAGATATATACCCCAGTTGATTGAGATATCTCCCCAGCCCTCAGAAAACATTCAATGTCTATTATTCTCTCTTATTTCTCTTATTTATTATTTCAGAGTGAAAATGGAAGACCAAGAGCCAGAGAGATAGTTCATGAGGTTGAGTTCACACTTTACCTATAGGAGGCCTCTGTTTGATCTCTGGTACTACATGATACCCAGAGCATTTTTGGGATCAATTACTGAGTACTGAGTTAGGTGTGACTAAAATAAACTACACACAAACACACACACACACACACAAAATACACATATCATTTTTGGGTTACACCTGGCAGCTCAGGGGTTACTCCTGGATCTACGCTCAGAAATTGCTCCTTGCAGGCTCAGGGGACCATATGGGATGCCGGGATTCGAACCACCGTCCTTCTGCATGCAAGGCAAACGCTTTACCTCCATGCTATCTCTCCGGCCCCTTATCCTCAAACTTAATTGGCCTACTGCCCCCTTTCAAGAAAAAATTGTCAGGAGTCAGAGAGATGCAAGTCAGATGCTTATATTATATGTAATGGACCTCAATTCTGTTCCTAACACTCCCTGGTATTGTGAGCCCTGCCAACTGTGACTCCTGAGCCCCTAGGCCTGAGTAAACCTGGTCATCATAGGGTGTGACCAAAAACCAAAATGAAAAAAGAAAAAGAGGAAAATTATTTTGTGTTTCCTTTTGGGAATCTATCTTCTTTTTTTTTTTTTTTTTTTTTTTTTTTTGGTTTTTGGGTCACACCCGGCGGTGCTCAGGGGTTACTCCTGGCTGTCTGCTCAGAAATAGCTCCTGGCAGCCACGGGGGACCATATGGGACACCGGGATTCGAACCAACCACCTTAGGTTCTGGATCGACTGCTTGCAAGGCAAACACCGGAATTTATCTTCTTTAGGTAAACAAACAGAAATGCCCCAAATAGCACCCAAGAATTTTATTGCACCATGGAAGGTTCTGGTGTCCTTCTAAGTGAGAGCCAACATGACAGACTTTGACGAAAAGTACTCTAAGGGCCGGAGTGCATGCTTTGCATGTCAGAGTCCTGGGTTCTATCTCCCTTTGCACCCCCTCCCCAAGTAAAGGAATAAAGAATGGTTAAATGGAATTAGAAATAGAAACAGGAGGGGCCGGAGAGATAGCATGGAGGTAAGGCATTTGCCTTTCATGCAGGAGGTCATCGGTTCGAATCCCAGCATCCCATATGATCCTCCGTGCCTGCCAGGAGCAATTTCTGATCCTGGAGCCAGGAAAAACCCCTGAGCACTGCCAGGTGTGACCCAAAAACCACAAAAAAAAAAAAAAAAAAAAAAAGAAATAGAAACAGGAGGATCAGTTCTTGCTCAGCTATAGAGCACATGCTTAACACGTGAGGCTCTAGGTCTGATTTCTGCACAGCAAAAGTAAACATAAATCATAATAATAAAAGAAAAATAAAAGAAATAGGGATTGAGAGATACTACGTGGAGAGGAACAAAGATGACACTAGTAACGTGTGTGTTATAGTCCTGGGTGGGGAAATAAAGAGCATGCATTTGTCTTAACTAGTCATGAACATTTCAGTGGCAAGTAAGGTCAATGGTCAATGCCTTTCCTCCCGTACTACCTCTCTGCCTCTCACCTCCCATTTCTTTTTCTTCTTCTTCTTCTTCTTCTTCTTTTTTTTTTTTTTGTTTCTGAACCACACCCAGCAGTGCTCAGGGCTTACTCCTGGTTATCTGCTCAGAAATAGATCCTTGCAGGCACAGGGGACCATATGGGACACCGGGATTCGAACCAACCACCTTAGGTCCTGGATCGGCTGCTGGCAAGGCAAACGCCGCTGTGCTATCTCTCCAGCCCCTCTCATTTATTTATTTTTTTCTTTTTTTGGTGGGGGGTCACACCCGACAGTGCTCAGGGGTTACCCCTGGCTCTGCGCTCAGAAATCGC